>NC_081409.1:130016011-130333896 GCF_030272615.1 Cryptomeria japonica
TGCCTCCTTGCTCAGTTTGATTGCTCCTCTCTTGTCTTCTACAAGAGATTCATTGATGATGTCATGGGTGTTTGGATGGGTGATGAGGCTTCCTTGTTCAGTTTTTTTGAGCAGTATCAGAGTTTCTATCCTAAGATCAAAATCACTCATGTTGTCTCTTCTCAATATGTTGATCTTCTCGACATCACTTTCTTCAAAGGTGATCGCTTCAGTGCCAGTGGTGTCCTCGACACTAAGTGTTTTTAGAAACCTCTCAATGCCTATCAGTATATTCCATACTTCTCTTGGCACCCTCCTCATCAAAAGAAATCATTCATCATGAGTGAACTTAAGAGGTATCTTCTTCGAGAATCTGATCCCTTCGGCTTCAATATGCTTCGGAAGCAGTTCTATTCCAGACTTCATGCTCGTGGTTATCCTAAAAATTTCCTTCTTTCCTGCTTTAGAGAAGTTTCTTGGATGGATAAGACAATGCTTCTCTCTCATCTTCACGATGGTCCTTCTTAGAGAAAAGGGGCCCCCCTTGTTATGAAGCTCGACTGCAGTTCGTTGGATAAAGCTTTGAACTTGAGGGCTACCCTAAAACCTATACTTCATCGACTTTGCCAAGAAGTCCCTGCGCTACGTCATCTACTATTTTCGAGAGTTTGCTGGCATAATCCAAGAAAGTTGGGTTCCTTCCTCCTTCGTAGCAGGTTCAAATCACAACACCATTATCCTTAGGTTCTCTCCCCCGCTTGTTATATTAAATTAAATTTTATTTAATTTCATGGCGGGGGCCCTTTGTTTCTTAACAAAGGGGAACCCCTTTATGTGGCCGCCCCTTTGGGGTTACCGCCACCCTATGGTGTGAGCCCCTTAGGGTAAACCGCCACCATGTGTGGCAGCTCCTTTGGGTTTACCACCACCCTATGGTGCAGGCACCTTAGGGTAAACCACCACCATGTGTGGCGGCCCCCTTTGGGGTTACCGCCACCCTTTGGTGCGGGCCCCTTGGGGTAAACCGCCACCATGGGTCATCCCCTCTTCATTTGCCACTGCACATTTTGGAGAATGGGTATAAATACCCACTCACCTCCCTTTCTTTTTCACAAAAATATTTTCTTCGCTATCTCATAGGCATTTCTTCGCCTTGGATTTTTTCGGATGTTCCATTTTTCCAACTAATGAGGGCAGTTAGCCTGAAACTAGTTTTGGAATTTCATCCTATTGTAAAATTGCATATAAAGATATATATGTGAAATTATTTGCAGGAATTTGTGAGAATTTCTTCATACTTTCTGTCTACATACTTCATCTTTTAGAGTTGCGAGTGATACTTTAAAAAATTTTAAGTCTTAAAATTTTTTGAAGTCCTAAAATTTTTTAAGTCCTAAATTTTTTAAGTCATAAAATTTTTTAAGTCCTAAAATTTTAAAATATTTTAAGTCCTAAAATTTTTTAAGTCCTAAAATTTTTAAGTCCTAAATTTTTTTAAGTCCTACATTTTTTAAGTCCTAAATTTTTTCGAAGTCCTAAAAAATTTTAAGTAATAAAAGTTGAAATAAATATGTGAAAAATAAAATGACTATACGATTAATAATTTAATTTCAGTTATATATAATAATAAACACGATACTTTAAATAAAATAAAAAAACATTAATTTGTGCAACTAACTAAAATTCAAAAATTATATATAATTTATTAATATTAAATAAATTTAAATTAGAAAATACATGAATTTGATCAACTAACTAAAATTCATAAATTATAAATAGTTTATATATAAACTATATATAATTTGTTGGTATTGTTCAAATTAATTTGATTTGATGTTAGCATGAATTTACTATATACAATTTACTATAAACTATATATAATTTACTATAAATTATATACATTATTAGAATTTGTTAGTATTGTTCAAATTGATTTGATGTTAGCATGAATTTTTAAATTGTTAATTTTTATTTAGATAATAGTTATTATTCAAATTGATTTTTTATTTAGATAATAGTTATTGTTCAAATCAATTTGATGTTAGCATGAATTTTAAAATTGTTAAATTTTTATTTAGATAATAATTATTATATGTTATTAATTTTTTTTTATAGGGAGCTCTGCAAAAATGCAATGAAAAAACTGAGTGAATCCATCTCATTTTTTGCTGCGGAAAGAGCCAGACTTGGCCCAACAGAACTGGTTTTTTGAGCGAACCAAACATGTGCTTAGGGTTTGCAATCCGAGGATCAGGGCTCCCCTGCCTCAAGAACTGATGGATTGGCAAGTGGTGAAACCTAGGAGGTCACGCAGGGAAGCTATGAAAAATTCTCTGAGGATAGTGAATGGCAATAACTGACGTCATGGAAACACTAAGCCAACCATCTCCAATAGGTTTTATCAGTTGTAGAATCTTGAGGAAGGTTTCATAAAACCAGCTCCCCGGGTTTGCTCTCATGCCAATAATGTTAAAAGAAGAAGTAATAATAATCACAGAAGACCGACGGATATCCATCCTAGGGATTTTGTAGGCATGGGCAAGATAGTTGCTACACCTCCAAAACCCTCAGGGGTCGAGCCGGTTATAAATAGGAACCCTAATTTAGAGGGGGCAAATATTTTAGAGATTAATGATAACTTGGTTAAGAGGATTCAACAGTCTTGTAAAACTTTTGGGGTTTTCGCTAGATGGCAGGGACTCGAAATTTCACCAGAGGTTATTGCAGACTGGTTTATGTCTTCCTTCACATGGATAGTAAGTATAGCTATCTTGACTGAAGGCTTTCTGTATATTGATTATGGAAACTCAAGACATAAGGATGAATTCTTAACTGGTAAATCTCCAACTTTCAAAGGTTTTGATTTCAATTTTTTAGACTGGCATTCAGATTTTAACCCTAATAATTTGAAATCTTTTAAAATAGATAGACCAGTTTTAATCCCTAACTTACTAGTAGAATTAATGGATATCAAAATTATTAGGAAAATAGGTAATCACTTGGGTAAATTTGTAGAGTTTAGTGATAATAATAGGAAATACTCGAACTGTGTAATGATAATTAACATGAATATTAGTGTTAAAACTTTAAATTAAATCAGGGATGTCATCTTTCCTTATCTATCCCGAATTTTACAAAGGAGTTTTGGACTTAGATCCTGCTCCTGCATTGACCCCGGATTTCCCCTCTTCTCAATCTAGATCTAGCAAGATTCCTGGGGTAGATATTAGTTTCAATTTGGAGCTAGGAGGGTTTATGATTAGGGAAGTTTCTCTACCGCCTAGGAAACCTGAGGAGATAGAAGAGGGGGAATTTATAGCAGACCAGAGCAGGGAGGATTGACTAATCCCTGCCTCTCCTTGCTCCCTTGAGGAGTCTCCATCGGAAAAGTCAGGCAAGCCTTCTAATCCAAGGACACCTTGTGTCAAGAAGGGTGATCCTTCTCCAACTCTTAAAGAGGGGATGAGTAGGGAGATGGAATCTCGGCCTCTTTCCTTGAATCAAGCTACAAGAATGGATGATTGAAGCAACTTTAATGGCTCTCCCCATCTGAAGGAAGGGGATAATATTGAGGAAAATATTGATCAAGAGGAAGATCCAGCCCACAAAGAGGAAGAGGTTAACAACATTATTAACTATCTATGTGACTTAGTTACTAAGGAAATCATGGACAAATTATTGGATGAAATAATAGATAAGGATGAACTTAATCTTCAGAAAAAATTGCTTTGTAAGGTAATTTTGGCCCTTTCTCCCCCCCCGTGGTCTCTGACATGGAGGAACTTCTTTTAAATTTAGATAACAAGGAAAATGAAACCTTGGGCATTGAACTCTGGGCAAATGATAAATCTACTCCAAATTGTGCCAAGTCCTGCAAAAAGAAAGATAGGAAATCCTTATCGGAACTAAGAGACAATGATGGTTCAGTAGAAGGACAAGTTAAACTCACAGACATGTTTCATGCAGAGAAGGAGAAGGTCCTTCCCAAGGCACCATGAAAGTTGTGTCATGGAATGTTAGGGGTTTAAATGCCCCTAACAAATAGAGGTTAGTCAAGCGATGTCTATCCTCTTTCAGTCTAGAATTAGCTCTTCTACAGGAGACTAAATTAGGGAATGAAGATTTAGTCTCTTTCAGCAAGCGATTAGGCTTTAGACAGATTACAAGGGCCCCAACCAATGGGGCCTCTAGAGGACTTGCTATAATCTGGGATCCACGCAGTATCGTTTTTTCTTTTATGGAATCTCACAATAATTGGATGAGCGGGAGGGTAACTAGCCTAAAAAATAATCTAGTTTTTGTCATTATTAACGTATATGGGCCTATCCCTAATGAGGATAAAAAAAGAGTATGGGAGGATATTGAGAATTTCACAAATACCCTTAATCAGATATGTATCTTAGAAGGGGACTTCAATGCAATTTTGTATCCGCATGAAAAGCGAGGAGGCTTAGGTATAAATGCTCGTGCTTCTCTTGACTTTGCAGACTAGATCCATCGTAGTGGCATGAGTGAGATTAGTATGGTTAAGGAATATTTTACCTAGAACAATCACAGATTAGGGTTTAGCAACATTGTAGAGAAACTCGATAGATTCTTTGTTTTGGGTAGTCTCATCAACTTTCCCTATACCTTGGATGCCTCTATTCTGCCTTTCTCAGGATCAGATCGCTTTCCTATTCAACTTGACATTCAGGGCAAGGTTGGTCCAAAGAGATGCCCTTTTAAATTAGAGAATATGTGGTTGAAAGATGATAACATCCTTGAAGTTCTGAAGGAGTGGTGGAATGTGGCCAAGGTCTCGGGGTTTGGGATCTTTAAGATTGTTAATAAACTTAAGATTATTAAGCAGAAGCTTATTCATTGGAATAAAGAACACTTTGGCAATATTTTGACAAAAAAGCCCAAGTGGAATCTGAATTGGTATAAGTTAATGAGAAAGTGTTGAGACATGGGATGGATGAGACTGTTTCTCAGAGAAAAGAAACTCCTTGCCGATTAGGAATCAATTCTTGCCAAAGAAGAAGTTTTCTAGAAACAGAAATCTAAAGAGATGTGGCTGGAAGAGGGTGATAAGAACACCAAATTCTTCCACAATAGTGTGAGGATGAGAAGAGTTATAAATCATATCTCCGAAATTAAGTTAGATGATGGCTCTGAGGTGGCTAATCCCAAATCCATTGCAACAGAGGCTATAGACTTTTTTTTCTCTTATCCTCAATTCCGAATGGAGCCCTCACGACTCTATCCAGTACAAGTTTATCAAGTGTATCCCAAAGCTTCTTAGTAAGGACCAAACTGATTCTCTAACTGCTAAATTTTTTTTAGCAGAATTAGAAGCAGCTCTTATGCAGATGAGCCTAGATAAATCCCCTAGGCTGGATGGCTTTCCGACTAGTTTCTTTCATAAATGTTGGCCCTTCTTAGGTGAGGAAGTAATGATAGTCCTAGAAGGTATGAGAAAATCAGGTAATATCTTCAAAGAAATTAACAATACCTTTTTGGCCCTTATTCCTAAAATGGATAACCCTAAGCGTTTCGATGAGTTTCGTCCAATTGCCTTGTGCAATACTATCTATAAACTTTTCTCTAAAACTCTAGCTAATAGGCTTCAAAAAATCCTTCCCTTGTTGATTAGTGAGGAACAGATGGGTTTTGTTCCTGGAAGATCTATTTATGATGGGGTTATTATAGCTCAGGAGACTATCCACTCTACCCAGAAGAATGGCAATCCCAATATTCTCTTAAAGCTTGACATTAGGAAAGCTTACGATAAGGTGAATTGGAGATTTCTATGCAGATGCTTAGAAGCTTTTAGATTCCACCCTATTTGGATTAATTTGATTTTTGAATGTATCTCCATGCCTAAATTCTCAGTACTGGTTAATGGCACTCTTGAAGGATTTTTTAGTGCCTCTAGGGGTTTGAGGCAGGGAGATCCTCTATCCCCTTTTCTCTTCATTATTATGGCTGAAGCATTGGGGAGATCAATTTCTAGGGCCAGGGAGAATAGTCAAGTGTCGGGTATTAGAATCACAAGCAACCTTGACCCTATAACGCATCAGCAATTTGTGGATGACACTATGCTATATGGGCTTAGCAACCTAGGTGAGGCTAGGGATTTTAAGCAAATCTTGGACTCTTACTCTTTGGCTTCTGGTCAAGAAATCAATTCGGCTAAATCAGAAGTCTTCTTTTTTAACACTAAGTTAAGAATACAAAAAGACATCTGTGGTATTCTAAATTTTAACCTAGGAAGCCTTCCCTATAAGTATCTAGGCTTGCCTTTGGATAAGGGCTCTAGGTCATCTAATCTGTGGGACAGAGTAGTAGAAAATATTAAAAGTAGGGTAGCATCTTGGAAGGGTAAGTGGCTATCCTCTGTAGGTAGAGCTACTCTAGTCAAATTAGTTCTGGTTGCTATGCCTATCTACCAGCTTTCTTGTTTCAACCTGTCCCAGTCCAAAAAGGAAATACTAAACAAACATCTAAGATATTTCTTTTGGCACGGGGTGGAAGAGAAGAAGCGTATCTCCCTAATGGCTTGGGACGATATTTCTAGGCCTAAGTCGGTAGGGGGAATCGGGATTAAGGACATTAAGGTCCAGAAAAGGGCATTAGGGGCCAAATTAGTTTGGAGAATGTTCAGATCTCCTCATCTTAAGTGGGCCCAAATCCTCTACCATAAATATCTCCGTGGTAGGGATCATATGAGCCTCTTTAGAAACCTCTCCCCTCCAAGAGGCTCACGTACATGGAACTTCATGCTAGACTGTAGGAAAATCATCTTAGACAATTTATCATGGAATCTGGGAAATGGGGATGAAGCCCTCTTTTGGTCGGACTCTTGGGGAGGTTTCCGAGTCCTTCATCAAAAAGTTAACCTGGAATCATTTAGAGTAGTGCTTGAATCTGTGTGGGGTAGGAATGTTAAGGACTACATCATGCCTTTTGAGGGGGACTTAGCTAAGGGTTGGTCTTGGAGATCCCTTGATCAGGTAAACATCCCTGCCGGGGAGAAATTGTTGCTTCAAGACATCCTTAAGAATAGGAAGGCTACCTTCAACTTAGGGTCATATTCTCTTGTCTGGGATGGGTTGAAATCAGGAAAATATACCTCTAAAGATGGTTACAATTTCCTCTAGATTTAGGAACTTTCCTCGTCCACCTCTGTCCCTGCAGCCTTGTGTTGGGACAAGATGTGTCTACCAAAGGCATGATTGGTCTCATGGTTAGCCCTCCAAAATAAGATTTTAACAATAGATAGATTCAAAAAAATGGGCTACGCAGGCCCTAGTAGATGTCCCTTGTGTGAAGAGGTTGAAGAAGACAAATACCACATCCTTCTCAATTCCAATTATGCCTCCAAATGTTGGCAGTGGTGTGCAACAAATTAGGGTGGTCCTCTGCCTTTCCCAATACCAGCCTTGGGATGTTTTAGGCTTGGCCAATCCTTTTTAAGAATTCCCATTATGTGGGGACTTTGGCACCTTGCCCTCTCTCTGGTCATTTGGGAACTCTGGAAGGAACACAATAGGAGGCGCTTTAAGGAGCAGAAGATGGAGTGGACTCTTTTGGTGAATAAAATAGAAGCCTCAATAGTGGAAACTTTAAATAGTAGAACCTCCAAATTCCCTAGCAATCTTTCAGAGATGACCTATTGGGATGAGAAGATGAGGGGGAGGTGGTTTGGTTTGAGAATCCCTCCCTTTATTGGAGTTGGTAACTCTAACAATTAGGAGTTGAGAAAGGTCTGCAAGTGGCGAGCCCCTAAAAAGGGTTGGTTTAAGGTAAACTTCGATGGTGCTTCTCATGGGAATCCTGGTCCTGCGGGCATTGGATGTTGTTTGCATGATGAGGGTGGGAGGGAATTGGCCAGGGCAGAAAAACCCATAGGGTTTGAATCCAACAACAAGGTTGAAATATTAGCCCTAATTGAAGGTCTCCTTCTTTGTGAAAACACAGGTATCCACAAACTAGCCATTGAAGGAGACTCGACCATTATTATCAATGGCCTTAGGAAAGGTTCTCTGATTGATTGGAATTTGAATGCGCTCTTAGCAAGAGCTCTTGGTCTCCTTAAAGGTTTCAATAAAATGACTTTCAACCATATATACAGAGAAGGAAATTCCAGAGTGGATGAATTAGCTAATGCTGGAGCTAATGGGCAGATCATCAGTTAGGAGGGGCTAGCCCCAGATCATAGAATTTACTAAGCATGTCTCTGAGCTCTTAGTTTTTTATTTTTTGGCTCTTTGGTCTTTTAGATAGAAAGCTTAATTTCTTCTTAAGATCATCTCTATGAGCCTTTTGAAATTTCATTTCTTTTAGTATGCATATGCATATATGGATAAGCATATATATATAGACATACATGTATATAATTAATTAATTATATATATATCTATATATATATATATATATATATATATATATATGCATGGATGTATATGTATTAATATTCATATAGATATAGTGTATACTAATAGGAAAAAGAGATTTCGGTTTCTCAAGAGTCAGATTTATTTCTACAAACTCGAGAGTGGATGTATTAGCTAATGCTGGAGCTGATGGGCAGTTCATTAGTTAGGAGCGACTATCTCGGGATCGAAGTATCTAGTAAGCCTGTCTCTGAGCTCTCAGTTTTTCTTCTAAAGATCATCTCTAAAGGACCTTATAAGATTTTATTTATATTAATTTACATATGTACATATGGATATGCATATATATATATAGACATGCATGTATACAATTAATTTTATATATATATATATA
This sequence comes from Cryptomeria japonica, assembly GCF_030272615.1. Lineage (NCBI taxonomy): Eukaryota > Viridiplantae > Streptophyta > Pinopsida > Cupressales > Cupressaceae > Cryptomeria > Cryptomeria japonica. The sequence continues at coordinate 130,024,766 of NC_081409.1, forward strand.
TATATATATATATATATATATCTGTGTGTGTGTGTGTGTGTGTGTGTGTGTGTGTGTGTGTGTATTAATATTCATATAAGATATAGTGTAAATTAATAGGAGTAAGAGATTATGGTCGTTTTTGAGTTAGCTTTATCTACATTATTATTCTAATTTTAGCATCGATTTAGCTCATTTTTATTTGTCTTTTTAGCCATTTTTAGAGGCAGTCAATTCCTTTTACAGGATATTTCTTGTTAGAAACTCCCCTCAATAAGTACCTCCTGGATGGTATTCTTATGATGTTGATGTGACCCCTTTCTGAGTTTTGCAAGCAATTGCTTATTAGTTCATTCTTGTAGAGGCGGAGGTAATAATTATCGGGATCGTGGAGATTGCTTCATCATATCTTGACCCTTTGATCTCTGCTACCCATCAGTATCTATCGTCCCTCTATGGAAAGATGAGTTGTATTTCTTGATACATTAACTCTTGCTCTATTTAAGTTTGTTCTGCCTGGGTTCTGGCTTATAAGTTTTGTTCAAATGGTTCTGATGGATGCGCCACAAAGACTAAGAGGGCTTAAGTGGCAAATGGCATTCATAGGGGAAGTTAAGGAGGAGAGATTGAAAGGCATCCTAGTTCATCCGAACCCTTTGGTCATCAGGGCGGTTCTAAAAACCCTTGGGAATGACTATAGTATGAATGAAGACCGTAGTAGAGCCAATTCAGACATTGTTGCAATGTTCCTGGCAATGGCTATGCATTTTGAGAATGATAGGAATGTGGTTATGAAACTATGTAAAAGGGTCTTTAAGAAGGAATTGCTTGGTCAACTGGAGAGGGTGGTGGTCAATATTGACGAAGAGCTCACAGCTCCGAAGCCTCATGACTATGATATTCTCATCAGGATGAATAATCCGGCGCCGAGATATCCAATTCTGTCAATTGAGGACCCGATAACATATGAAGCCTACAACCCCATTAGGCAAAGGAATCTCTTCTTCCTTATGTGGCTACTGCAGGCTAAGAAGTCAACGTGCAATAGATGGTTTGCTAACTATTTGGAAGCTGAGAATATCGTAGTGGTTCCGGATGATGTCGCAATTCCTCCTTCCCCTGCTTCCCCCCCTGCCAATTTACCAACCAGCTCTGGAAAAAAGGCCCCACAAGAGTAGGTCGGGAAAGGTCGGGTTGGATAGAGGGGACCGTCTTAGTTTCAAGCCTCCCGCCTCCTTTAGTCTCTTTAGTGCTTATAGTTTGCTTTTGTCTGAGATTAGTTAAAACTTTTTCCAAACATATTACTGTAAAGGCAGTTTTTTTGTTCGAAACTATAGCTTTGTTTCTTTCCCTTTAGTTGGGATGTTCCCTCGTAAGCCGGACTTAGTTTTTTGAATATAGCTGTGATAAAGATTATCATTTTTTCTTGCAGTAATTTTCTATCCTAGATTTATTAATGGCCTTGATGTCTGATAGCTCGTCTATGCTTGATCTAAGCTTTTAACAAGTTGATAAAGTTAAATTTAAATTGATTTTGTATTATACACACACACACACACACACACACACACATTAACATATTTATACTCTTGTATATTTCTATTTATTTATATATATATAAAATTCATTTTTTCTGAAGATAGAGTTGAACTAGCAAACTTTCTTATATAATTATGGTGGTTTATGTTTGGCTCTGTCCAAGAAGAGATTGGCCTTGCTTTCTTTCGAAGAGTTATTGAATGATTCAGTAAGGAGATTGTCCTTATTTGTAAGCTTCTATGGTGATTATGTGAGCTTCTTCCTTTATCTACAGTCTCTGTGGATGTTGCAGATTTATTATGAAGGTTTGGCACTACTTGTCTTGTGGTTTTTTGGTCTAACTTCTCGTTAAGTGCTTGCTATAGGATTAGCCTAGTGGTTTTATGCAGGTTTGGTTACGTTTAGCCATGCAGAGCCCTCTCCTCGAGGTTTCAAGTTCTGGCTCTTCATCCCTCAGTCAATTACCTAGTCAATTACCTGTTACCTGCTTCTGCGAAGGTGATTATGGCTATTATAAGCGAAGTAGTTATCATTTTTAAGCTGAAGCAGCTCTTCCAAAACTTCTAGATTTCTAGATTTATATCTTTCAGTCTTATAGTAGCCCTTACTAGACGGATTTATCAGGGGCCATTGTATTTGTTTCTCTTCTGGCTCTTCATTCCTCAGTCAATTACCTAGTCAATTACCTCTTACCTGCTTCTGCGAAGGTGATTATGGCTATTATAAGCGAAGTAGTTATCATTTTTAAGCTGAAGCAACTCTTCCAGAACTTCTAGATTTCTAGATTTATATCTTTCAGTCTTATAGTAGCCCTTACTGGACTGATTTACCAGGGGCCATTGTATTTGTTTCTCTTTTGTATTTTCTGAGTATCAATGGATTCTGATCCTATGAGATCTGGGCGGGGACTTGGGCGAGACCAGAGGTTTTCTACCAGTGCCCCACACTGAATGGAGCTTGTAATCATTTTCTTTAATTAATAAAAAAAAATCCAGCTTCGACCTTTTACCAATAAAATAATTTATTTTTTTTATCTATATTCAAAATAATAAAAAATTGTACTTATACTTATAAGTAGAATAACATCAATTTTTAAATTGTTAAATTTTTATTCAATAATAATTATTGTATGTTAATTAATTGTAAAAGATTCAAAGATATTTTAATAGAAATAATCTATATTCAAAATAATAAAAATTATACTTATAAATAGAATATCATCCTAACATGAAGATAGACTATAACATGTGTAGAATAGTTATATAATAACTAGTTTTAACTAGACTATAAATGTGTAGAATAGTTATATAATAACTACTTTTAACTAGACTATAAATTGAAATACAATTAAAACAAAAATTCAAACCATCAAAAATCTCATAAAATATGAAATACCACCTATACATATAATTAATTTATAATATTATTTTTTAAAATAAAATATATATATTTATATTTAAAATACTTTAAATGCAATCACCAAAATTTTGCTTCACAGACAGAATCAATCCTCAAATTCTAAGAACCAAAATATAAGATGACTTGATTAATTTTTTTAATTCAAGTCCTTGTGACAGACTAATAAATATCAAATCAACCATTCATTGTATTCATTTCTGCTTTGATTAACCCAAAAAAAAACATTAAAAAAAAATTAAAAAATTAAAAACAATTCATATTTATGAAATTTCTTGTACTAAGCTCCAATAACGATTTTTTATTTCTTCTTCACAAGGAAAAGCTACAGAGATTCAGCTCATTGAATATACGACTGTCCAGTAATATCGATATCCCGGTCGCCGGAAGACGGCGGCGGCGGGTGGCTCAATATCTTTTCCGACGGTGCCGAATCGCCGGCGGCCAGACCATCCACGCTCTGTGAGTCGCTGGCGGGCGGACGATTCGCTCGTTCTTGCGCCGTTTTTTTATCATCGGTTCCGTACATCCCTCCTCCGTAAGCCTCCTTTGTAAGCGGCTTCATGTCAGCGGCTGGTCGCGTGGGGGCCTCCGTGTGACCAGGCGACTCCTTTCTGTGTTCCTGTCCCGTCTCCTTTCTCTGTTCTTTTTCATCCTCTCTTTTCATTTTGTGAAATATTACAGTACCAGTTCGTTCTTTTGCTCAAGCTGTTCTGGATAATCCCTGCCTTGTGCCTCTGAAGATTCGAACACTCGACCACCAACTTCGCCAAATGTCTGTTAATTTTCCGTGGATACCGAAAGGATTTATATACTATTTGGATGCGCTAGTCATTTTGGTATGATAGGAATGCTTGACAAGTTTCATTCCATGTGTCACTTGAGAAACTCGTAAATCTGATTGCTGTCGTGACAATGCTTCGTTTGTTTTCATCTTTAAGAATATACTTTAAAAGTATTATTTTTTAAGCAATGGATTAACTCAAATAAGAATTAAAGAATCATTGATTTTCAGTCTACTGATTAAATTGTTTTGGGGAGGGTTTTAGAACTGATCATGATTTTTGTTTTTTTCTTCTTCAGTCCTTTATGGTAATGGTGAATGATAGAGAATGATTCCAAGATAGTTGAAATAGATTGATTATGGTTAAAACATGTCTCAACTTAGTAGGGGACATTACAAGTGGTATCAGAGCATAATCTTGCCATTTTGTGGGACAAAATTACAACAATACTCTTTAATATGTGTGTACTTTTCAAGTGAGAAACACCAAATTTATTCTTCATGTATGCTCTTTCCTAGTGGGTATTCATAGGTGTATGGCTCATGTCATACATATATTCTTACAGCTCTCATATGCTTCTTGTTCTATGTACTTATGTACACGCTTCATGCTTTAAAGTCTATTGGTGTGAATGCTTATGTATACGCTTAGTGCCTTACTTGTATTTATGTGTTTTACGTGTATACTTCATACGACATGTGTATTCATTTGAAAGCTTCTTGCCTTGAGTAAATAATTGACAATGTAATTCAAATAGTACCGTATTAAATTGAATTCTTAACCTATAAATTTCAGTGATCTGATTCTTCACCTTTCTCTAATGCTTGGAAAGATAGGGAATGTGTGGGGAGGAAGGCAAAGTAAATCGGTCACATGGGGAAAATGTCCCAAGATAGGTAGAAAACCTTGAGGGAGCCGCATGTAGACTGTCATGCACCCTTGGCACAGTAAATCTTCCATCTTGTAAGGTTTAGTAGAATAGGGAAGAGGAGTCTCATGCAATCTATGGGAAGTAAATTGTACAACAAATGAATGTTATATTATTATATATGGTTCTACTTTGGTTGAATGTTATATTATTATATATGGTTCTACTTTGGTTGACCTAAAATAGTCCCAAAGATATGAATTGATTGGCAAATGTTGATCAATCCAATATGCTTTAAACTACATGCTTACTCTAAATGTATTCTTCAAATGTGTACTTGTGTTTGCCTCACATTTGTTTACTCCATGAGGACATTTCTCATGTATGTTTAATGCCTGCTCATGTGCATTAGAGTGTATTGTCCCATGCTTTACGTGCTCGATGTGTATTCATTGCCTTATGCCTGCTATATGTATTTCATGTCTTATGTGCATGCGCATTTGTTTCATATGCTTTAAAATATTTGTATGTATGCTCCATGTCCTATATGCTTTATGCGTATTCATATGAGTGTTTCATACCTTATATGTATTCATATGTATGATTATGTCATAAGTGTTTTCATGTGTATGACTCAGGCCATATGTATATTCAAGCCTTGCAATGTATATGTTGATCATGTTCTACATTTGTATAGATGCTTATGTATATGCCTAATGCTTTGCTCATTTTTATGTCCCTTACATGTCTAATATATACTTCATGTGAATGTCACTTGCCTTAAGCATATTCATGTGTATTCTCTATGCTTTATGTGTATACTTTATGTTTTATGTGTGTACTTATTGCCTTAAGTGTATACTTCATGCTTTAAGTGTATTCACGTGCATTATGTATGTTTCTCTTAGATATATATTTCATGTATATTTGCAGATAATTGTGTTTTTAATCATTATTTCATAGATTATAGGGATTCAATTCTTCTTCTTTTTCTAATACTTACAAAGATAGGGAGTGTGTGAAGGGGAGAGGCATAGTAAACCGGTCACATGACGATAATGTCCCAAACGGGTAGAAAATCTAGTGGGAGCCGCATGTAGACTGTGTCATGCGCCCTTGGCACAATAAATCTACCATCTTGTAAGATAGAGGAGAATGAAGAAGAGGAGACTAATGCGATCTATGAGAGCTAAGCATACAACATATTAACAACTAATCACCATATTTTATAATGTTTTAACATTTCATTATGGGTGTTCTATATGGATGTTTATGAGACTGCTCAATGTTGTCATGTTTTCAACATGTATGCTCCAAGTACTCTTTGCTTATATACTACGTATATTCATGCATTTGCTTCATGTCCAATATGCTTTCAACATGTATGCCTTGTGTCTTTATGTGTACCTTATGACTGATGTGTCTTTAGTGTGTTCACTCCATGAGTGCCTTTCTTATACATACTTTGTACCTTATGTGTATTGCTTCAAGCCTTACATGTCTTATGTACATATTTCATGACCTAGTGTATATTATTGTGTGCTTTACGTGAATGCTTCGTGTCGTACATCTATGTTCCATGCTTCCATGTTTACATTTGTGCTATTTCATACTTTGTGTATATACTTTAGGACTTTGTGCTACATGTTTGATATGCATTTAAGTATTTGATGTGTGTCACTTGCTTTATACCTACTCATGTTTAACATGAATTTACTTGTCTACGTACCTTATGAATGATTCATGCCTTAAGTGTATCCTTGTGTATGATTCATGTGCACTTCTGTGTATGATTAATACATATACTGTGTATACTTCATGTATGCTTCATGTCTTTATATATGCTTATGTATACCTCGTGTTTTTATTGACTCAGTTTGAGAAAATTGTCAATTGCTTGAGGACAAGCAATTTCGGAAAGGGGATACTATCATGTCCCCAAATTGATTGTTATATATATATATATATCCGAAAAAGAAACAACTATTATTAATTAATATAATAATTACCAACGAATGATTATTTTAAATTTATTTATTTATTTATAATATTAATTAATTAATATTTATTACTAATAATAATTCTTGAAATATTCAAATAAAGATAATAATATTCTTACATGGTTGATACAAATATAGATCCAACTATAATGCATTCATTTTGCCAATGATATCTGAATTGTAATCAATTGTAAGAATATTAAAGCTCACATGAATGCATTTTTCCAAAGATATAAACATTATAATCCATTGATAGTATGGAGAAAGCATTAATAATTGTGATACCCAAGGTGTCACGATTATGCCATTACCACTAAATATATCTTCTTTGAATGTATTACTAATTAGCTGAATTGATTCTAATACCCGATAATTATATTAGACGAATCCTTGTTTTTTCTTTACTCTAGTTTGTAAGAGCTAGAAGGGAACCAAACAACCCCGATCAGAATTGTTAATAATTTGCAGACAGTAACATCCTTGTTTTTGATGGTATGCATGGGGATGCCTTCGGTAAGAATGCTTACTATAGGAAGCTTGATAATGTTTATGCATAATTTAATAAGAATATTAATTTAGACTGCAATAAGTATAACAGTCATATTTAATATATAATGGTAGACCAGATCTGACGCATGTCAGATCTATCTGTCTTTACAACCACCAATATACTAAGTACTAATAACTTATGTTCTTTAGGCAATGGTGGAATTAGTGATTTATACAAAAGGTAATTAACAAATGTATTAATAGTTGGTAATCCATAAATAAATAACTAATTAATATATAGATGATATATAATATAATATAATGTATATATATGTGTGTGTGTGTGTGTGTGTGTATGTATAATGTCTTAATCAAACAAATAAAAATAGTAGATTGTAAAATCAGAAAGAGCTCACAAGATAATAAATAGTAAGAAGAATACATTTGGATATAATCCTCGTTGCTGCTCTCTGTATTCTAGAAGTTGGGAATTGAGATGTTCCAAAGAGGGACGGTCTAAATCCAACTAATAGGATGAGCCCAAGACGAGGCAAGGATCAACGACCCATAAACCTTGAGTGCATGGTCCCAAGATAGGTAAGGGCTTGGATTTGTAAACTTATTATGGATATATGAGGGGTGAACAATTTACTTATTAATAAATTGATTGATTGAACTATGGAATATCCTTGATTGGATTTATGTTAAGGTGGTAATGTCTTCTAATATATTTAGTTTGAGTCATAAGTATATTGAAATAGATTGATTATGGTTAAAACATGTCTCAGCCTAGTAGGGGACATTATAGAGGATGAGGCATGAAGATGCAATAATTCCATAAATGATAAATAAGATGAGAATCAAGCACGAGGATGCAATAATACGAAATTAATAATTGATAATTTAAATGCAACTAGGAGGCCGCATATATGCCCCCCCTTTAAGATGTCAACATAGTCCTATGTTGATGTCTTAAGGTAGATAGAAACAAGGATACACACCTTCAACGCCAAGGAGATATCCACTAAGAAACAATGCATGCATAATTCCAAGCTAAAGAGGTATAAATCCTATAGCTGAGGAAAAGATAGTTGTAAAGAGATGTCTTGCAAAAGTGTAAAGGGAATCCTTTGTAGGAGAAGAGATCTTTGTTCAAAAACATCTACCTCCAAGAGGAGATTTTGAACAAAAATAACATCATTGACCCAAAATAAAGAAAGGAGAACAAGAATTCACACCTTCCTCCAATTGCTAGGTAAAGGGATTCTTGATGAAGGATGATACACTTGTGACCCAAAGTGAAGGGTTTGTTTATAATGGATATACATTGCCAAGTGAAGAAGAGGTGCAGACAAGGATACACAACTCTTGTATAAGAGAGAATCCTTAAGCAAACAAACAACTTCACACAAGGAATAACATCATATCATAGGCAAACACCACTCAACAAAGGAAAAGTGGATCCTTAGAAAGGAGAATGATTGAAATGCTATTCTTGGCCCCCAAGCATGGAGAAACGAATAAGAGTGCTATTATGTTGCTAACTAAGTATGATTGCACCTAAAATTGTACCACCATGAATGACAATGAGCCCCCAATGGATAAGCTAGCAATGTCAAATGGTGAGGAGCAACATAATAAGAACATAAATGTAATTTTGAAGGAGTAAAATGAGAGACCAACTCATTGTCATCTAGTATTTGAATGATACCAGTTAGAATAAGTTGTTGAATTTTATCTGCTAAATCATGGCATTCATTAGTAGAATGGCCATGGATTTGATGATACTTGCAAAAAGAAGGATTATTTTGATTTTTCTTATGATTCTTTCTTTGATTTTTTAAAGGGAGAGTAAGCATGTTGGCTTTAAGAAGCTTATACAAGATACTCTCTTGTTGTGATGAGAAGTTGTAAGAAGATATAGATGTATTAGACAATGGGGGAGGGGATGCTGACAAAGGAGGACTTTGGAAACCTAGACCCTGTTTGGAAAAGTGTGATGTAGATTTCTCATGACCATGAAAACTTTGTTGTACACATCCTAAATCATGTCCAATACGTCTATGCGTAGATGGTGAAATGTCTAGAGGAGAGGGTTCATTCTTAGTGTGAAAGTCTAAAGAGCCCCCATCATCATCAAGACATGTTGGAAGGAGAAGAAGCTTGGATAGATGACACACAAGGCTCCTTCAAGGCTTCATTCTTACATTGAGGGATCTTATACCCATTGAAGGAGGGTGTAAAGTGTAATGTAGCCCAATTCCTTGCTAAGGAAGCATCATTAATAGGAGATTGTGTTGTTGAAGAAATCATAGTATTAAAGGGGGAAATACATCCCACTTCATCACGAATGAAATTATAAGGATTAGGATCAACCTTGATTGTGTGAAGTTCATTGTTATATATGAATTTGATTGTGCGATGAAGAGTAGAAGGGACTGCTTTCATAGCATGAATCCACAGTCTACCTAGAAGAAGGTTATAATTAAGAGGGTTGGGCATGACATGAATAGGAGTATGTAAAGTCATGAGGCCTTTGATAGGTAATATGACCATACCAAGTGACTCTCTAGGAACATTATCAAAGCCACAAACACAAAGAGGATCAAGTTGAATAATAGAATAATCCCAATTTATTTTATGTAATATGTGAACACAACAAATGTTAAGTGCCGAACCATTATCAATTAAAGTATCTTTTATGTTTTGCTCATAAATGCGAGGAGTAATCATAAGGGGATCATCTCTATTTTTAACCTCTATAGAAGGCAGTTCATCTTGTGAGAATTTAATATCTTTCGGTTTAGGGGGATGAGGAATCACCCTTTGTAAGGCTTCTTGAATCAACTTATGGTATGAAGGTAAAGTTTGAATCAAATCCCAAAGGGAAATCTTAGCAAAGATATCATGGAGTTTCTCAACAAGATTAGGTCCCTCATCGACATTTTTCTTAAGATGAGGGGGTGAAGGAAGGGAATTGAGAAGAAAATTGTAATCATGCTTGTTGTTTCTAAACTTAGGCACTTCAATACCATATTTTTCTGCTAGTTTCCTTTCCATAGCACCTCTTTCACATATGTATTTTGCAACTTTTAGGATATTGGGAGGTTTCTTGGGCTTAGGCTTATCTTAACTAGAAACATGAATGGTATTGGCTTGATTAGATTCTTTGTTCTTCAAGGATACATCTTTAGAAGGGAGAGCATCAAGGAAATTGCTAATGATTTCATCCTTTTGCTCCAAGGTATCTTTATGGGTAAGACAAGCTTTAGGAGGACAAACATAACTCATTAATGCTTCATCTTTAGTGGGAAATTCATTGAAATAAAAGATGGTATGGTATCACTAGGAAAGGTAGTGACAATATCATCTACATGGACCAAGTGATCCTCATGGGGGATGTGATGTCCCCGATATAATTAAATAATAAATCTAATTAATTTATTGTAAGGCCCCAAATTTAATAAACAAATCTTTCGGGCCCTTTTCTTTTATTAGTTTAGGCAAGTTTTGGTTGGTCATGTCGGCCCATTTGTAACCCATCAGGAAGTTTCCCGGAGCCCATATATATGGCCGTGTTAGTCATTGTTGTAGGTATGCGAATTTTAATATTTTGTTCTCCCCTGTGTGAATTCCTATTGGAGTTATGATATCTGCCATTTCGGAGGTGAAAGACCCTCCCTATTTGGTATTTGCATTTTCGGTGAGATTCACCCCTCACCCTATTTTGTTTATTTGTACTCATTCTGGATCTGGAAAATCTTGAATCTCATCATTGTTTATCACTCCAGTTGCATATATGTTAATATTTAGAATTTATTGCTTACGAAAGATCAACCCTTCACTGCATATGCACTGGAGCACATCGTACAATTATACCACCCTACACCTCACACCTCTCTCGTACATCTCATGAACCCCACCATATGCCATAACTCCACCGTACACCATTCCTCCACCATACACCCCACTGTATGCCATACCTCCCACCGTACACCCCACCGTATGCCATACCTCCCACCGTACACCCCACAGTGTGCCATACCTCCCACCGTACGCCATTCCTCCATCATACACCCCACCATATGCCTTACCTCCCACCATACGCCCTCACCTTCACCATATGGTCACACCCGCACACTCTCCATATTGTTGTACATTGGTGGGGGAACATTACAGGGGAAGTACATTGTAGAAAGATGAACATCATTTTTCAAAGCTTCATCCTTAGAAGAGAGAGTTTTGAAAGAAGTGTTCATAACCTCTTCTTGCACCAATATTCCCTCATTGGTAGGAATAAATTTGGGGGAGGATAAATCAATGTCCATCAACACTTTTTCTCTAGGAGAGGTACCATGTATGGATGTGTTGTGACCTTTTCACACATCACCCCATTGCTAATGGGGACCCCCTCTTTTCCTGCTTTCTACATTGTTAGGTTAGGGTTTTGGCTACTTAGTGGGCAATTTTGCATTTCCTGTACCCGAGTCTCGGAGCTTTGATCATGCCTAGTGTCGTCTAGGGTTTTTTAAAGTTATCGGATCAAGTTGCAAACATTGATATTTTAATGATCCTAAGTTGTGTTTGTGTTGACCATTTGAGCGTTAACGTGTTTTTAAACATGCACATCAGTGATTTTAAAGTGCCAAGGTATTCCAAGACCTTTCGGAGTTGTTTTCTCACTCCTAAGGTATTATTTAAGCTGATTTCACACTTTATCCCAATATTTTCTTAGCGTTTCACTCATATTTTTGGAAAATTGCCTAAGTCCAGTCTAATTTTGAAGTTTCTAAGTTATTTTGAGTGGTTAAATTGTCAAATTCCTAAGGGAAATCCATATTCCAAGGGTTAGAGGGTCAAATTACATGCTAGAAGTGCTTTTCCCCTCATATTCCAGGCTACCTACCCTTTTCCCCCACTCAAAATCCACACTACACATGGGTTTCCCTTGAAATCCATATTGGCTATTATTTTCCACCACTGTTTATCCATACCTAGATCGACTTTCCCCCACAAGTGCTAAAATTTGGCTAAGTGTCAGGATTTTTCCAGACTGCCATCGATTTTCCACTAGGAGTGTGGACTGGAGTGTGGACTATAGTGCGGACAATGTTAAGGATGATTCCATGCCTGGGTCAATTTTCCACTAGGATGTTTTATGACAAGTTAATGCGGATTTTTCTACAGACTCTCAGTCCATACCCAAGTTGATTTTCCACTGAGGGCATTTTAATGAGTTTTAAGTCCGGATTTTCATCTAGACTGAGGTTGATTTTCCACTAGGGAGTGATTTTTGCAAGTAAAGTGAGTTTGGAGTGTGGATTTTCAATCCAGACTGCCATCGATTTTCCCCTGGAGTGTTTTTATGTGCATTTTGATGAATTTGAGCATGGATTTTTATCCAAGCTAAGGTCGATTTTCCCTTGTGGGGAAATTTTTGACACTTTAATGATTTTTGTAAAAGGGATTTTTCATTCCCAATCCAAGTCGATTTTCCCTTGGAGGCTTAATTTGGACTTAAATTGCAATATTTAATAAAAGAGCCCCATATTTAATTGCTTTTAAATAATGATTAATGATTATTTAAAATTTTAAAGGCAAAATCAAATAACTTGGAATAAAAATTTAATATTTTGAACCTTCTAGAAGCAAGTTAGTTTTTACCAAACAAGTATTTAAGCAAGTGTTTTATCCCACATTGCTTGTGTGGTGAAAGTGAGAGGTAAAAGCAAGTATAAGAGAGGAACCTTAGCATTATTTTATTATTAAATCTTCCAGGTGTCTCCATGAAAGGCATTTTTTCTCCAAGTTGGGCGAATTTTAGCGATTGAAGCGAGGTGTTGGGTTGAGGATTCTTTCCTCCTCCATTTTTTCTAACTTGCTGATCCATTCCCCTTGCTGCCATTGAATACCATTTCCAGATTTTTGATTTTCTAAGTTTGGCGATTTTTTACAAATTTGGCGATTTTTTACAAATTTGGCGATTTTTGGTGAAGGGTGGCGATTTTGTGTTTCGAGACTTGGGCGATATTTTCCTCCATTTTTTTTTCTTGTTGTTCTAGACCTCCATTGTTGCAGATCCGGGCTGCCATTGATGATATTTTCAGAATTTTAGTTTGGCGCCATAGTTGGGAAAATTTTGATTTTGTTTGAAGAGTGATTTGTGCCACATTTTGGTGAATTTCCATGCATGCTTAGTGGTTGCCATCATTCCCAGCTCGCTGATTCGCTTCAGATTTGAGGTTTGCTTCAGATTTGACCTCCATTGTTGGCTGCACATTAATTTTCAAACTTCAATTTTTTTTGCCCAGCCAATTCCAACTTAGGCGATTCACATTTGGAGGTGTTTTGTGGAGTTTTCTGTGCATTTTCAGACCATCTTATCGCTATTGCAGGTTTGAAAACTCCATTGTTAGGCAGTTGTCCTCAGAAATTTTCATTTCTAGCCACCTAACCACTTTGGCGATTTTGCTTGGAGCTGATTCCTTAGCTATTTTTCATCATTTTCAGGGATTTTTTAACTACTTTGCAAGGTTCTGGTAAGTCTAAAGTAATCAATTTTCAGACTTGTCCTCAGAAATTTATTTTTTACCAGCCACACTTACATTCCTGAATATGATTGTTTTCATCATTAAAACTAATTTTTATCGAGTTTATGCACATTTTTTAAGATTACAACATGTTTTAAAATTCTAATTTTCAGGTTGTCTTCAGAATTGTTGACTTCCATTGTTGACTGCGGAAGGTGTCTTTAGACATACTTTGTGTAAAAACACAACCTTTCACACCTTTCCTTAGTCATCATTAATTTGGTATACCCCTTTGCATTTTAGCTTGCATATTTTCTAAGCATAAGGAGGTATTAATGAATTTTATAGAGGGTTTCCATGCTCTAGCGTTGTCACAATTTGAATCTAATTGTCAAAATTTACCAAGTGTATGGATTATTTTCCTGACTCCATGCTCTGATTAGCTAAAATCTTTAGAAAGTGGAGAATTTTATTAAGAGCATTATTTATTTTCCTAAGTCTAACTTCAAGCTTCGTACAGGTGCGATGTCGAAGTCTAGATATAAGGAAAGGAAAGAACTATTGAAGATGTTGGAGACTGGATTCTATCTAGAGCTTAAAATTTTATCCACATGGAAGGAGTTCATAGATACAAACATGCATTTCCTAGACTACGAGCAGATGCAATGGTGAATGTCCAGAGTCGTAGAGCAAGTTCCTTCCCCAGCATATGCGAACATTATGAAGAGTGGTATTTTTCATGCCGCTAGATTTCCATAGTCCATACAGTGCAACGAGCTTATCCTGGAGTGTGCACGATGTTACGATCCACTCACGAGAATGATCAAGACTCCTAAGGGCATTGTCATTGCCTACCTTACTAAGGATTCTATTGCATAGGTGTTCAGAATTCCACGCAAAATAGACATGAAGGATGTGACCAAGGATGAATATGAAGAAAGATACATGAAGAAGATGGGTGTATGAAAGAATTTGATAAAGAAAGAGTGGATGATTGAGCCTAGGTCTCATCATTCCAAGGCTCCCAAGACACTCATGTGCGTAGACTTCAAGGAAAAGTATAGCGATTTGATATTCCTACTCAACAGAGTGATGAGGATGTCACATGGAGCAATATTTGATGGATGGATGTTCTACTTCATCCAGGATTGTCTTAGAGGAACATTAGTAAATTGGTCTAAGATTATAAGTGACAATCTGGAATTTCAGCTGAGAAATATAGAGCGGTCCAAGTCATTCGCCATGACTTCTTACCTAGTACACCTTCTTGCACGGTTTGTTTCATACAGATGATTAATATGCAAAGGTAAAGTCGGGAATGGGCAAGGATAATTCAGGAGTCATGAGTGCTACCCCTAGCTTAACATGTATAGAATTGAAGACTATAAGAGAGTGTGATGCATTCACTATGTACATCACATAGATGCTGCAGGGCGGAATCCATAGAAGATTGTCCAAGGAGGCAATAAAGTTAATAAAAAAATATGGATCGTGGTATATTCAGTTTCCCACTTTCACATATCTTAGGATTCATGGGTTTCAATCTGAACCCTACAAACTTCCTAGGTATCCAATCGATAAAATGATCTTGTTGGAAGTGGTGAGACAACTTCTAGAGTTTGATGTCATTCAGAGAGAGAAGCACAGGACATGCATGACATTCCCTATTTCAGTTGGGAAGACATCAGAGGTTTGCCAGTCTGCCATAGCTACCAGCACTGCAAGTGAGGAGCTTGCATTCTATCGATTTGCTACATACAAGAAAAGAGAAAGATTCAATCCATACATGAAAGTAGGAAGGATCAGGGAAGAGAATTTCATCCACAAAGTTGACATAGAATATTATTGGGCTAACCTAATGGACGAGCAAGTAGTGAAGAGAAGAATGTCATCCAGAATGTCAGTGGATTTCATGAGGAAGTGTGGACTTTTCCTCATTCCTGATCAAGTGTTAAATAACAAAGATCATACGCATCCACAATATGAGAGTGAAATGAAGAAGGCAATCCTATTGCCAAATTGGTCAGAGTCAAAAGAGATCGACCTGAATATATTGATGAGAGAGGTCTTGAGTTTCTCCCATGCATGGGTATATATACAAATGAATAAGTTAGTTGATATGGTTGTTCCCTTCCCTTATGAAAGGATGAAGCCAGAAGAGTCTACTTCCGAGGTTGATCAAAGGACTATCAGTGATGTCAGGATTCATGCAGACGAAGAGAGTCAAGCTCCCAAGAGAAGGAAGAACGCATTAGGAGAAGTCAAGACCAGAGGGAAGAAGATCGAGGAGGTGAAGAAGAAACAAAAGTATATCATTCCTCCACCTATCATTCCTTCACCCCCTCTAAGTGTCTCATCAATCAAAGTGATTGA
The DNA here is from genome assembly GCF_030272615.1 of Cryptomeria japonica. Taxonomy (NCBI): domain Eukaryota; kingdom Viridiplantae; phylum Streptophyta; class Pinopsida; order Cupressales; family Cupressaceae; genus Cryptomeria; species Cryptomeria japonica. The sequence continues at coordinate 130,040,745 of NC_081409.1, forward strand.
AGTAACAAAGCAGAACAAGGAGACTCAACAGTGTTCCAACACAGTGATACTACCAGGGAATACTCAGGAATTTCATGCCACAGTGACATCTGCACCTCCGAATGATAATGATGATCAGTCGGGATCCCCTACTATCCTTTTGGAAGTTAGTTTAGGAAATGAGATATATGATTAGACTAGGAATAATCCTAATGATGATGATGATGATGATGTTATCTCAGCATTAAGAGGACTTGATCGAGAAATATGTCTCGATGATGGTATGGAGATGGCCGCTATTCCTAAGTGGTTGATGAAAAGTATGGAGAAAAGTAAACAAATGATAGAGGTATAGCCTATTGACGACATTGATGACTACCTAGCTAGGAGTGCTAAGGAGAAAGATCCCAAGAGAGTAGAGATTTTGTCGCACATAACTAGAGATGAGACAGGAATGCAGATTGCGCAAATTGTTGTTCCTATTGCAGGCATGATGACAAACATTGCTACTCCTATGGATTCCCATATCACTTTAGTTTCTCTTGGTCGTACATCCAGAAAGAAATAATTTTAGGAGGTTGGTGAAAACCACAAGGCAATCGATGCAAGGTCAGACAGAGAGATTGCAGAAAAAGAAAGGTACAAAGAAGAGAATATCAGACTTAGAGAGCATATTGTAGGGATAAGGCATGAAGATCCCATCCTTATTTCCCCTATTGTAGTTGACCATGGAATGCATTCACACTATGAGGTAGCGAGAGGTACACTCTCAGAGGTGGAAAAGTGGATTGAGAATACAAGAAAGTAGGTAGATGATTTCCTTACTCAGTTTGTCCATGCATATGTTAGGACAACAAGGCTCGCATTTAGAATCCAGTATTTGGAGGGAGTTTAGAAAGAATTCCGGTCTATTCAAGAGAAGACTATTCCATGCCTCCAGGATTTGAAGAAGATTACTAATTCCACCTTGGTCAGCAAGAACATTATGCATAATGGAGATAGATACAATTTCCATGGCTGGTATTATTCATTAGCCGTGAAGAAATCAACTTATGAGAACGCCTAGTTGAGTTTTATGGAGATAGAGGGATTGATTCAAGACATTCAGATGAAGATCCTTGCCTCGATTGAGGAATTATTGGGTGTTGATGTTAGTGATGCTAGTGGTTTACACTTAGCCAAATTAAGAGACAAGACGAAATTTATGTATTTTTGCCAGTTGGACTCTTTGAAGAAGAGTCAGATAGACAACTTGGTCTCTTTGTTGATTCATGTTCATAATTTGTGGAAGCTCATGCCAGAATGGGAGAACACTTTGGATGCTTGCTTGGATTCAATGGACGTGACTGATTTACAACAAGATACCTTGCCTAGCATTTCCATGGAGGAGTTAGATTCAGTATTGGCTAGATTCTTGGAGTATGCTAGGAGAGAGAGAGATGCAGGGAGGAATCTTCTAGAAAATTCCCTATTTGATGACTAGGTATCTTTTCATTGGGCCATATGTTGGTGGCACCATTTTTTACGTAAACCCTAATTAGGGCAATTCAAGGGTTTTGTTGGCATGATCTCGACCGTTGATCTTGTATCAATCTTGGCCCTCCATTTTTTAAGAGAATCTATATATGCCTCATTGTATCTCATTTGTAAGAGAGAGTTTTTGTAGAATTGTTGGTATATGCTGCAACTATTTGAATCATAATCATTGTTCAATTGTTGGTGATTTTTCTCTTCAAGTGTTGTATTTGCATTCATTGTTCTCAATTCCTCCAAGTTAGATTAGAATTTTAGATTAGAATTTATTTTCATGTATGTTAGATTGAGTAAAAGATTTGTTGAATTCATCTATGTGGAATCCTTAATCCATACCACTAGCCTCTTGCCACTGGTAAGTGTGCCTTGTGTGGTCAACTGGAAATTTAAGTAAGATTAACTTCAACTATTACGCGTCCCTTGACAAGCATCAACTTGGATGGTGTCAATGTTTGATGGTGATAGCTTCAAAATCTTTAAGTATACCTTAGATGATTACACTAAGTTTGTGTCAATACCTGATTGTGAGACCTCATCTAGTTTGATTCCATTAGATTCATTCATCATTTCCTACATTCCTAGGCTTAGAATAGATTTCCTGAACCCTATTCCTTTTGCCCATTTTTTAGTAAGAAGTAAATCCAGAGCCATATTCATAAATCTTATGTTGTTAGAACACCCACTCCATATCATTCATGATAATCCAAACATTTGTGTAAGTCCCCAAGTGAACACAACAATTCACATCGATCATTGAGTTACCCCCTCATCAAGACCTAACATGTAGAAACCTTTGAATCATTTTAGTTGATCTCATTCTTAGCATCTGAGGTGATTTTGTTCAAGAGAGGGTAAATTATCTGGGTAATTTATTCTGTATTGTTTTGTGCCTAAAACACACATCAACAGGATGGTAGGGTAACATTAAAGAAGATGTTTATGATATCATCCTCTTCCTCTAAGATACTCTCATGGGAGAGGCACATTTTAGGAGAAAGATCAACATCATTTTTCAAAACTTCATCCTTAGGAGGGAGAGTTTCAAAGAAGTGTTAATGGTCTCTTTTTGCACTAAAATGTCCTCATGAGTAGGAGGATCCTTAGGAGAGGGATAGAGTGAAATGAGGGAGGCTAATCCATTATCACATCTATGAAATAAATGCATCATGGAACTAACTAAATGAAAACAAAATGACAACAATTTTCTTTTTCAAATGATAACATATGCAAAATGCATGATAAAAAGAGATAACAATGCAATTTGTAGGATTTTTTGACTAATGCAAGTACATAAACAATGATTTGAATGCATCTAAATCTGAACATAACATGTTAGAACAATCAGATATAGAAAATATAATTGAAAAATTATGCAACCCATAAGTCAATTTTAGAGTAATAAATTAGGGTTTTATGTATTTAACCTCTAATTTTATGTAATTTAATTGCAAATCTGATCTGAGTGCAGATATGAATGTTAGAGTGCATACAAATTAGACTTGAGACAATAAATCAGAAATAAGTATGAAAAAAGTTAGGTTCACCAAAATGTAATGGTGTAATTTGGAATTAGGGTTTCCCCATTTAAGATAATAAACCACTAACTAACCAAAGTAACCTTACATTGGAAGATGGGTGAATCGTCATAGTCCAAATAAGGAAAGGGCCGAAATTTTGATTAGATTCACTAGTTTTTGTTGGTGTTGGAAATAAGCCACACCCAGATCGACGATGGATTGGTCCAAGAGGGGCCAATAGCTCAGTGGTAGAGCACTCCAGTAGCGGATGGAAGGTCCTAGGTTCAAGTCCTAGATGGTCCATGTCTCAACATGGTATCGGAGCCAGGTCCAGGCTAGGAGCTCCAAGCACATGAGAGGTGTGGCTTAAGGGGGGGTGTTGGTGTTGGAAATAAGCCACACCTAGACCAACGATGGACTGGTCCAAGAGGGGCCAGTAGCTCAGTGGTAGAGCACTCCAACAATTTATGGAAGGTCCTAGGTTTGAGTCCTAGCTGGTCCATGTCTCAACAGTTTTTAGGTTGCCCCCTCTTTCTAGTTGAAATGAATTTGTAATTGTAAAATTAGGGTAAAACAATGAATAATTGAAGTAGATTGTCAAAAACAGACTGCTACAGATATCCCATTGAACCACAAATTGAGATCTAGGCAAACAAAGATGTGTAGAACTTGTTCCTAGAAGTTTGACCTGATTTTTTGGGACCGAGTAGTATAGATTCACCCTTGTCTTTTGAATTTTCCTCCATCAAAAGTTGAACTTGTTCATCGCCATCAACTCTATCAGAATCTTTGAGTACAACTCTTGAGCTTGTTCCTTACACATAAAAAGAGTGAAGAAAGTGTTGTGGATGTGGGTTTGCCTTAGGTCAAATCCTGGTTTAGGAATTAACCTTGAATTAGATAATGTAAATACTGAAGTAAATGCTTGGAGATATACCTCAGATTTGCAATTGTTGATGGAATACTCTTTGAATGTAATCACATATGTTGAATGTAATGGCTCGACAAACACATGAACATGAAAACCCTAATCACACACACATGCTTGTAGGAAGATTGATGTAACATTCCTACATAATAATTGAAGGATTCCCTTGAATCTTTGAAAATGCTTGATGGTGACTGCTTAATGGATGCCAACCCCATTTCAAAGGGGGTCTGTTTTGGGGTGCCTTGGTCCAGGATCAAGGTGCTCCATGCCCTAGTCCTCCAAAAAAAGGACCAGTTAATCATGAAACAAGAGAGGACAACCTCTAGGATGGGGTCCACCTAGTGCTGTCAATGGGTGACATCAAAAGTTGGAATAAAGAGGGCCAAAATAGACCTAGGGGGATGGGATGCGCTAAACTAGGAGCAGAAACATGAAGTATAAATTGTACTAGTTACAATTTATGACACTACAGTAATGTCCCATTTTCAAGCATAATTGGTTTGTGAACAATTAGTTCATTTTCTGAGTTTTCTCATAGGCTAATTGGTGGGCAAGGGAGAACTCTAACTTTGCTTCAGAGCATGGGATCAATCAAGCAATGGATTTGTTCATGGTAGTGAGCCTAGGTAGTCTTGAGAGCCTCACGGTGCTTTGAAAATACAATTCTGTCTATAGGAAGCTCTCCAAACTTCTAGGAGAAGCTCTCCAAACTTTTAGACTAGCAGCACCAAGTTGTTTTAGTTCATTATCCTAAGGATAAAATATTAATTTTGTGTCTGTAGCTAGGAAATGTGGAAATCATCAAAGCAAATAGGAAATTGGTCTAGCTCAATCATGAAAGCTCAATTGCAATGACAAATCCTAATTACATCCAATGAAAACATGAAAACAAGACATTCAAGATTGAAAACTAAGCAAACCAAATGCATACTTGAATGTCTCCTTCATGTGGCTCCATTGTCCTTCTTTCTCCTTCAAATAGCTTTGTTTGTGGATCTCACCTACTAGTGCATAAGCATGATGTGAAAGCAAGTAGACAAGATAGTAGCGCAAGAATACTCGGAGCGTGATTGATTCGACCAGGTATCAAGGGTTCAAAAAAGTGATTAGTTGGGATTGAAGAAATTCATCCAATTTATAGACAAATTGGAGAGAAGATCAAATTAGCATGAAGAGATTCGAATGGAAATTGCAAATCAAGAATGACAAATATGACAAATTATGACAAATTTGCACTTTCTATGCAAGATTGATTGATTGATAATTTTGACAAAATTATGACAAATTTCCATGTCAAAATTGATTGATTGTCAATTATGACAAATTATGACAACTTGAAATGTCATTCCCATGAAATTAGGAGAAAAATAGGAGAGAATTGAAATTAGATGAAATAGAAATTAGGAAACTGGGAATTAGAAATTGATGAAAATTAGGAAATTAGGAATTAAGTGAATTAATTAACAATTTTTCATTTATTAATTAATTCACAAAGAGGGAGGAATTAATTAGCCAATTAAATAAACATTTAATTGTGACAAGAAGACTTAGGATAAATAAATAAATTATTTAACCTAGAGGGAGAAATGACAAACAAGGTTAAATGAATAAATCATGAAACCCTAGAAGATGAATTAGAAAAAGCAAGAATGACAATTAGGTCCTGATAAAAGATAGATTTGATCATGATTCTGACTTGATAAAAGACCAATGCTGACAAATGATTTGAATGATAAATATGCCAGTTGATGAGGAACAATGACTAATTGATCCAAATTGACATGATTGAGAAAGACGATGATCGATGACAAATCGATCACAAAATGACAAAATTGACAAGAGGACAAGGATCGATGACAAAATAGATTGCAAAACGACAAGATTGAAAATGACCACGATCGATGACAAATTGATCGCAAGATGACAAGATTGATGACAAATTGATCAAAGGACAAGGATTGATGACAAAATAGATTGCAAAACGACAAGATTGATAAGAGGAGAAAACCCTAATTAGGATTGACAATGTCCAAAATGATGACAAATGAATACGCACATTGATGCGACAGGATAAGATTGACCAAAATCATGACTGAAGATTGTTATCGACAAGACCAAATTTGAAAGCGAGACAAATGAGGAACGTAGAAGAAGGACTCAATGCTCGCAAATGATAAAGACCAAGTGCGAATCATAGGAGAAATGTTAATGCTTCGCAAAAACCCTAAAATAAGGCAATGCGTAAATGTTAAAGTATGATTCTGCAAGCGTTGACCAGTTTTAGACATCTACATTTTGCCCCTCTTTGAGACAATGTGATTCTAAGAATTGTTTCAAAGAACAATAATGAAAATGCCCTAGACAATGATAATGATAGATGCATGCCCCCTTGAGGAATTGGCCGGAAAAATCCAGAAAAGAGGCCAAGTGATCGATAAGAATGATAGAAGATGATAGGATCAAACAGACTGACAATCGAAGATCAGATGCATGAAGGACAAGCAATTGAAGGTACAAAAGACCACGACCAACATAAGATGGAGTGGGTGCACATCCATCTATGCACTGACAAAGATCTATAAATGAGACAAAGAGAGTGAAAAGTGCTCATTTGCACTAGCCAAAGAGGAGGATTTGTTGCTCTGGAAAAGGAGACTTGCAGAGAGATGGTGAACATTCCAATGGCAGATCACCTCGGGGAATGTGTACGCACCTACAGACGATCGGACGACACTGGAGCAGCGGTGTGTATCTCAAAAACCCATATTGTCAATTTCATGAATTTTGAATAATTGCGGGACATTGCGGGGCACACAGGGGATGCAAAAACTGACTTCTGCACCTATGTGAGCGCATCCTGTGCTTGTGTAGGGTATCCTACGCTTGTGTAGGGTACACAGGCACAGGTTGTGCTACACAGGCACAAGACTTATCACACAGGTGCAATTGTGCATCGGGAACCCTAAGTTGGCCAAAAACAGCATGCGAAAGATCCGAAAAGGGGGGATAAGAATAGGATAGGTCAAAATAGATGAGAAACACCCTGATTTGGACATGAAACAAGGAAATGCAGCCCATAGGAGAAAACCCTAAAACTGACAAAATGTGCCCCAATTATGATGCAGAGTCGACAGTATCCATTGATCACGTGAGAGAACCGACCTGACTGCTTCATGTTACGACATAGACTCAGGAGCACGGACAGAGATACATTAGCAGAACTTGGGATATACTATATCACATTCATGCCCGAGATTAGGGCAAACACAGGACTACTCACTGCATTGGCAGAGCGATGGAATTTAGAGACCTCCTCATTCCATCTGGCGACTGGAGAGGCGACTGTGACACTAGAGGACGTGTGGCATATCCTCCACATTCCGATTCATGGGGAGATGATAGAGTATGACCTGGTGACAGGGAGAGATGCTTTGTGCATATTATTTGAGTGCGACACAGATGATTTGGACATCGTAGAGAGGGAGATTGGCTGGGAGACCATGGCATCAGAGTATGATCGACGATATGTGGTGATAGCCGTGGTTATAGCATGTTTATTACCAGGAGACAGATGAGGACATGGATTCCCTATTGGATGGGGAAGAGTGCTAGAGCGGATGGTGACAGAGGGGACTATGTATGCGTGGGGACCATGTGTACTGGCTATGCTATATTTTCAGCTGCATCAGATAGCATATCAGGGAGTTCAGACTTTGAGCTGTGGAGTCACATTGCTACAGGTATGTGCATTTGAGCACATAGCCATATGTTGGCCGATTGCAGAGAGACAGGTAGGACCACACTGACCATATGTGTACTGTTATGGGGGATCACTGAGACAGGGTCCTTTTGGATACATATTGTATTGGCGACACGAGCTAGACAGACTGAGAGAGTTCACATGGAGGCCATAGCGAGTCAGCATGATCACATTGCAACATTAGAGAGACAATGCCATCTTGAGGACAGAGCAGGATCAGTTTAGAGCGGAGATAGCCAGACTTACAACGGCTCAAGATACAACAATAGCGCAGGCACAGCGAGAAGAACAGAGAGTCACCAAGTATATTGGGTCGATTAGGGACGCCAGTGCATGTGAGATGGCACAGATGTTGGTAGAGACTAGAGAGGAGATACGCCATTGGAGGACACTATATGAGAGTATAGTTCCACCAGAGCAGAGAGCAGCATCATATCGGGCACGATTGAGGACAGAGAGCAGGGCACACTCTTGGAGGTCAGTGAGTAGCATGGGGGTGAGTGGACCTATGAGACCACCACAACCAGGACCAGGAGGGACATCATCTCTAAGACATGGTAGGGATGAGGAGGATAGAGGGAGAACCCAGTGATAGAGGCACATGCTCCTTATGACATACAGTTGACATTATGTAGTGTGATATTATATAGTGAGCCTGCGGGCCATACTTAGGACAGACAGTCCAATTTTTGTACTCCGATATTATTTTGATATATGATATGATATGCATCTATATGATGGGATGCAATGTGTTATGACGTATGTTTAGTTTCCATGTATGGATGACGTATGCACTGTTTATTGTGGAACATGTATGGATACATTGTGTTTTTGATGCATTTATAATATGAAATGGATAAAATGCTTGATATGACGCTTGATGTAATGCAAATGTACTAACCAAATGGATGCAGGATGCATCATATGTGTTTGGAGATCAGAGCACTAGACCGAACTGACTATCCAAATTGACGGAAGAAGTGTTAGTAAGAAGAAATGAGACAGAGGATAATTAGAGATGAAGAAAAACTTGCTTTCAGTAATGCACTTTGTAGGTGAGAACCTTTATTTTAATGTAGCAAAATGGATGCGTAGCATCATGGCATTGAAGGCCAGAGCTGAAATGAAACCCTTTTTGCAAAAGACAAACACATCGCAGACAAACAACAATCACAACAAAAAAAAGAAAGGGACCATGAACCATCCCGGTCACTCTAAATCACTCAGTGACATCATCGAGCAACATAGGAACATGATTGAAGATAAATCAATAAATGATAAGACTCGCAAATTCAAACAAGTCAAACAAACATCTTGATCTTTATTGTCAAAAGTTGAAAGTGTTGATAGGACAATCATGCTGTCTGGTTTCAGGGAATACAGTACCCCGTCTAAGACAAGACATAGTCTGGTTTCGAGTATACCACACCCTGTATAAGACCCATGATAGTGTGCCAAGGACGAGTGATATTGATGGTGAGTGATTGATATGACAATTGTGATCAGTTTGAATGTTTGGCTTGATTGAAAAGTTCATCTATTAATGCGTGATTTGCAGTAAAGCACAGTGTTGGATTGCGTGTCGTTGGAGGGATGCTCAGTGATTTGTCTTACGCACAAAACGGATATTTTTTTGCAAAATGCTTTTCGAGATTTTACAATTTTTTTGTGTTCATTTTTTTTTTCAGGACTTTATTTGACTTTTTAGGGATTTTTTCAGGACATTTTTCAATTTTTTTGGATTATTTCAGGACATTTTTCAATTTTTATGGATTGCTTCAGGACATTTTTCAATTTTTTTGTTTTTATTTCAGGACATTTTCAATTTTTTTTGTTTTTATTTCAGGACATTTTTCAATTTTTTTTGTTTTTATTTCAGGACATTTTTCAATTTTTTTTGTTTTTATTTTAGGACATTTTTCAATTTTTTTGTTTTTATTTCAGGACATTTTCCAATTTTGAAAGTTCCAGTGATTGATCATGACAAGGGGAACGCACCCAATGCACATCGGAAAGACATATAGAGCGACCAGGACCAAAACATATGCACAAGAAACGGAGTATGCAAGACAATGATGTTGACCAATCACGGGCCTGAAACAGGACATTGGGTTAGGACAAGGATAGACATGATAAATCTTTAGAGAGAAAGCATAGCTAGAGGTCATGATAGATGACAGAGCAATGATCGTTCTTACACATGGCACCTGTTTGCCAGGTTTTCACCAAGGTACTTGCCCAAAGCGCCTGTTTGCCAGGTTTTCACTAGAGGACGAATCATTTTTCTTTACTTTTTTTTTCTTTTTCTTTGTTTTTCACTTTTTTTGTTTTTTTTTGATCTTTTTGATTTTTTTGTATTTTTTGTTTTTTTTATTTTTTTGTATTTTTTGCTTTTTTGATTTTTTTGTATTTTTTCAGGATCATACTTGAAAAACTGCTGATAGAAAATTATGCCCAGTACTTGCGAAGGTGCATGCTGTTTACAGGATCAGACAAAGGTTCACCTTTTGGAGTGGCAAGCTGATATGCCCCCGAGCCATAGGCTGCAATCACTATGAAAGGCCCAACCCAATTAGGTTCAAACTTGCCTTTGATGATGTCAGTAGACCGTGCATTCTTAGGGTTTGCCTTTAAAACCAGATCTCCCACTTCGAAGTGTCGCCCTTTGACCTTCTTATTATAAGAGCGACGGAGACGGTTTTGATATGCTTGCAAATGTGTCAGGGCTGTCTGACGTTTCTCATCTAACATCTCAAGCTGATGCAACCAAGAGACTCTGTGTGTCTCATCATCAATCAGATTTTGCAAGGAAACACGCAAAGAAGGAATCTCCACTTCCAAGGGTAAAATGGCTTCCGCACCATACACCAAGGAATAAGGTGTGGCGCCAGTAGGTGTGCGGATAGAAGTGCGATAAGCCCATAGTGCTGGATTCAATTGTACATGCCAATCTCAACCAGTGTCATTGGCAACCTTTTTTAGGATCTTGATAATGGTTTTATTTGATGCTTCGGCTTGACCATTACCCTGTGGATAGTATGGACTGGAGAAATGGTGTTGGATATGAAACTTTTCACAGAGTTCCTTGACATCTTTATTCTTGAAGGGATGACCATTATCTATGACTATGGCAAGGGGAACCCCATATCTGCATATGATATAATTCAATAGGAATTTTGAAATTTGCACACCAGTGATATAGGTCATGGGGATAGCTTCGATCCATTTTGTAAAATACTCTGTGGCTGTAATGATAAACTTGTGTCCATTTGCAGATGTCGGGTGAATCTTGCCAATAAGATCCAATCCCCATTGAGAAAAGGGCCACGGAGATATAACAGAATGAAGCTCTTGGGCTGGTGCATGAATGTAGTTCCCATGGATCTAGCATTTGTAGCACTTCTTAACAAAATCGTGAACATCTTTTTCCAGAGTGGGCCAATAATACCCAGCATGAATCAACTTTTTGGCTAAGCTCAGACCATTGAAATGGCCCCCACATATACCATCATGAACCTCATGTAAAGCCATTTGTGCTTTGTTAGAATCCAAACACCTGAGGAGGGTATGGTCAAAGGAATGATGGTAAAGGGTGTCGGCAATGATGACATATTTGGCTGTCTATCGGATGAAGGCTCGACGTTGGTTAGCGGAAAGGTTAGGTGGTAAGGTTTGGGATTTCAAATATTGACATACATCATTGTACCACGGGGAGTTAGGACCAACAAGAACGCACATCACATCTGCTGTCGGAATGTCAAAAGAAGGGACAAGCAACTGCTCGACCAAAAATTCACATTTGTCCATATTGTGGGGCATATTTAACATGGAAGCGATCGTAGCCATCACATCTGCTGACTTGTTTTGCATTCTTGGAACTTGACTGAAATGGATAGCCGTGAATTTTGTCTTGAAGAAATATACCATATGCTTGTAGGGAATAAGCTTTTCATCTTTTGTTCGTAGTCATCATTCACTTGTCGGATGACTAACTGAGAATCTCCATAGACTTGTAAATGTGTGATGTTCCAGTGGACCACTACTTGGAGTCCTGTGGCCAGTGCTTCATACTCTACAATGTTATTGGTACAATGAAAAGTTATTCTGTAGGACTTGGGAATAGCATCACCTTGAGGTGTGACAAACAATATGCTTGCTCCAAAGCCGAACTTGGTATGGGATCCATCAAAGCATAACTTCCATTCATTAGAAGATGTAAGAGCAAAGACTGATTCATCTAGAAAATCTGTCAACATGGGATGATCATCGTAAATAGGAGCCTCTGCAAGTTGATCCGCTATGACTTGCCCTTTTATTGCCTTTCGCTCCATATACTCAATATCAAATTCACTGAGGATCATAACCCACTTTGCTAGGCGAGCCGTCAAAGCTACTCTGCTAAGCAAGTATTTTAAGGGATCAATTTTTGCAACCAGCAATGTTTGGTGATTTAACATATAGTGTCAGAGTTTCTATGTTGCAAAGACCACTGCTAAGCATGCCCGTTCAATAGTTGAATAATTCAGCTCATAGCCTACTAGTGTCCGACTAATATAATAAATAGCTCTCTCTTTGTCGTTCTCATCTTGTTGGGCCAAGAGAACTCCTAGTGCCATTTTAGTTGCAGAAATATACAATATAAATGGCTTTTCTTCTATAGGAGGCATTAGAGTAGGTGGCGATAGCAAATAGTCCTTGAGAGCTTGAAAGGTTGATTGACATTGCTTAGTCCATTTAAAAGCGACTCCTTTATGCAATAGATGCTGGAATGGATGACATTTGTCTGCCAATTGAGCTATAAACCGGCGGATTGACTGGAGCTTTCCTTGTAGACTTCGTAGTTGACGGAGATTAGAAGGAGGAGGCATATCCATTATTGCTTTAACCTTGGCCGGGTCGACTTCGATGCCTCGGTGAGAAACAATGTACCCTAGTAATTTGCCAGCTGTGACACCAAAGACACACTTCTTTGGATTGAGTCTAAGCTTGTAAGTTTCCATTCGGTCAAAGATTGGGCCCAGGATGGCTAGATGACTATCTCTTGTGACAGATTTGCATAATGAGTCATCAACATAGTCCTCCATCAAAGTATGCATCAAATCATGGAAAATTGTCGTCATCGCTCTTTGATATGTTGCGCCTGCATTTTTAAGACCAAAGGGCATCACGTTCCAACAGTAGGTACCCCAAGCACAGGTGAATGCAGTCTTATGTTGGTCTTCGAGAGCAATGCGAATTTGGTTATAGCCAGAGAAACCATTCATCAATGAGAGCATCTCATATCCAGCAGTCATGTCAACTATGATGTCTATATTTGGCAGTGGAAAATCATCTTTAGGGCATGCTTTATTGAGATCCCTAAAATCTGTATAGATTATGATGCCCCCAGTTACCTTGCTAACTAGTACTAAATTTGAAATCCAGTTTGCATAATCAATGGGTCTAATAAAGCCCACATCTAGTAATTTTTTTAGTTCCACCTTGACCAAAAGAGCCACTTGGGGATGCATCTTTTTGAGTTTTTGTTTGACAAGCTTGGTGTCTGCTTTTAATGGCAAGTGATGAAGGACTAATTCTGGATCAAGGCCAGGCATATCTGCATAGGACCATGCAAAGCTAATCTTCTTCTCAAGAAAGAAATTGACAAAATCTATCTTTTCCTGTTTTGATAGAGAAGCAGCAAAATGAATGACCTTAGGGTTGTCAGGTGTACCCAAATTTATCTCTTCGGTCATTTCCACAAGCAATGTTGATTTATCCTAACTTGATAGGGGTATGTCCACTCTTCCACCTTTGGGTGCCTCAGAGAGGTTTTCACCCGCAGGTATGTCTTTTATTTTTACTTTTGCATGATCAGAGAGTGCCTTACAGTTTTCACTCAAAGACCTATTCTTTTGATTTTTTACTTTTTCTTTTCTTTTTTCATTTTGATGACTGGAAGATGGAGTTGACTCCCCAAAATATGTTGTGGAATCCAGATCAATAGCAAATCCTGCCTTATGATCACCTTGTGGTATGCCTTCCCGTAGTCCAAGGAATTCTGCAATTGCTTTGTCATTTTGAAAACAATCCAATGTGAGTGGTTCTTGTTGGTCATGTTGGATAAGCTAGGGATAGATGAGGGGCATGTCATCATTGGTTTTAAGGAGGGAGAGGACTGAGATGGTAAAGATGTAAACATCCATGGTATCACTGTCTGAACTACTTGTATCTGATTCGAAGCTTGGGTCCCAGAATGACTCTGTCCAAGCATTAGGACATGTTTTAGGAGGGGGAGTTATTTCATGTTTGTCTTCCATAGGCAAATCATCAGGGTCAAGGAAAACATTGTCAAGGGTATAGGAGCTAGAAGAAAAAGAACTCCACTCCCATTCATTGGAATCAGTTTCGGGTCAGGTATCCTCAGGTGTTATTTCATCATCAGAGTCACGCCCCTTTCCACACGTGGTCACTTTGGTAGATGAGGATCCAATTCACAATGGTACAAAACCTAACCCTAAAGTTGGAGGTCGCATCTCAGGTATAATAGGTTCTAGCCTTCCATTCTTGTTCGGCCTAAGCCAATGCAGCAATCATATCCTTTCTTCTGCAGCATAGTAAATCCTTTGCTGTACCATTCCACCAGCAACTTGATAGGTGGGGTCTTAGTTGGATCTTTATAAAGCCAATCTATGACATCATCATCTAAAGTTTCTTTGTCAAGTTCACCCCATCTTGTAAATGTAGTGGGAGGCTGATATTGAATAACTACCTTGGGTTCCTTTTGCATCAAATGTGGTTTGCCATATGATTTTGGAGATATTGGTAAATTCCCGATGAGGAAGGTTTGATCCATTGAATATTCTCTGCATCCTTGGTCCTGTATCTTCAATTTTCCTTTGACAGCATCTAACAATTCTTTAGGATCCACATAACTATGTGAGTGGGCCTCTCTATTGACTGAGACTTGCTGCTGAGGGGAATCCTTTAGGGTAGCACAAAATTGAAATGGATTAGGATCTCCTGGAATTGTTATCTCAGTTCCATTGTAAGGATATTTTAAACATTGATGATAGGTGGATGGAACTGCTTTCATTGCATGAATCCATGGACGGCCAAGAATCATATTGTAAGGGAGATCAAGGTCTAGGACCTGCAAGAAAGTGTTTTCTGTCACTGGACCGACTCTGATAGGCAATGTAATTATCCCTTTAGATGGGCGCTCAGCATCATCATATGCTTTGATTGTTATTCTTCTGGAAGCATCAATGTCATTTTCTGTATAACCAAGGCCAATGACCACTCTCAAGGTACAAATATTAAGACCCGCTCCACCATCTATCAAGACTCATCGGATTTTGCAATTATGGACAAAGACTTCAAGGTGTAAAGGATCATTATGAGGGAGCTTATCAAGTGAAATATCATTATCAGAAAATGCAACATTTTGGGAAACAGCTAGATGTCCAATTTGGGCTTGAAACTGGTCAACATCAATGTCTGTCGGGACAGTGGACTCAATTAAAGCTTTATCTAGGATGACACGATGCATGGGGGACATTTTCAACAACTCAAGGATTGATATTTGTGCAGGTGTCTTTCCTAGATGATCCAAGAGATTATACTGACTTGCAGGAGTTGGTTTGGGAGGAACTACAGGAGCTCCTTTCAGGACTATTTTGGATCGATGAGTGGTGACTGTGCAAGAAGGATCTTGTCCCTTTATTCTTAGGGTGGAAACATACTCATTTGACGCGCGAAAACAATTGATGACATTATTATAACCAGTCTTTGCATAATTTGCTGTTTGGGTAGAGTTTGAAGAAGACGCTTTACCCTTGTCATGATCAAGCAAAGGAGTTTTGAAAATTGTATGATCAGTGTTAGAGGTCGCGTTGGGCAGATCTACCTCAATTACTCCTTGCTCTAACAAGTCTTGAATCATATGTTTCAATTGAAAACATGACGCGGTTTTATGTCCTTTTGATCGATGGTACTCACAATATGCATTATCATTCCACCAATGCGGCTTTACCACTGGTTCTGCCTTGATATCTGGTAACTTGATAAATTTTGCTTGTATTAATTGTTTCATTACTGACTCAATAGGCTCTCCCAATGGTGTAAACTGTCGAGGAGGACCATCCCTTGATCGAAAAGGTTTGCGTTGCTGATTTTGTGGCTGACCTTGTTGTTGATTATATTGTTGAGTGTATTGTTGAGTATGATGTTGGTATTGCGGCTGTTGAGTAACATTGCTCACTGGTGTTTGATTTTGTTCCATAGTTGACATATTAGGAACACTCAATTTCTTGATTGTGAATGGGGGTTGATTTGCATTCACCATTCTTGCATCAACGACTCCATCATTAGTGACATTCTTGTTTTTATACCAAAATCTATTTCTGTCCCCTGAATTGTTTGTGTTGTCACTGTCTTTATTGAGTTTAATGATTCCCTTGGCTACAAGAGTAGTTTCAATGTTCATCCCTTTCTTAATGAGTTTCTCAATAGTATTGGGACTTTTCAATTTGAGTTCATACATCATTTCTGGGACCAAATTTTGGATAAACAAATTCACTTGTTGTTCTTCAGGTATATCTAGGGAACAATGACTATACAAGCTTCGCCATCGTTGCAAGAAAGTCACTAATGGTTCGCCTTGCTTTTGCTTGGTGTTGCATAAATCTGACATAGTCACCTCACTGTCGATGTTGAACGCGAAGTGAGATATAAAATTTTGAGCTAGTTCTGACCAAGTCTTTATATTTCCTGGCAGATGCGAATACCAATCCATGGCTTGTCCCGTGAGACTTCGTGAAAATAAGCGCATTAAATATGTTTCCTCATAACTCACTTCAATACATGCCGCAAAAAATGCTCGCATGTGATCTTTTGGATTACCATTCCCTTTATATTTCTCAAAATTAGGTGCCTCAAAATGCTTAGGGAATGGAGGCATGTATAAGCTCTTGTCGAATGGATTAGGACATAAATCTTGATCTCTGTACAACTTCTTTGTTCCTTTAGTTTCTAATGCGTCAACTCGTCGTTGCAACTTCTCAAGTTGTTGTGCAATTGTATCAGATTTTGGAGGTCCATCATTAATCCTGGTGGGTACTCTTTGTCGATACATCATGTTTTCAATCGGTTGTTGATGCTCTGAAATTGCCATCTTTGGTGTCTCCGACATATAATGTTCTTGGTACACCTCTTGTTGTTGTGGTTGTGCCATGCCTTGATATTGACCTTGTTGCTATGCTTCTTGTGGTTGAATTATCGTTTGTAGTCTAGGTTGATATTGCAATTGAGGGTGTTGTTGATATTGCACAAACGTCAATTGCGGTTGTGAAGTATGATAGCTTGTTTGTCTTGGCATTTATTGAGGCACATGTTGTTGTTGATGCTGACGAATCAGAATTTGCTGACTTTGTGCCAATTGTTGTCATGATGTGAATCCCATCATTTGCAAAAAACTTTGTTTGAGTGGTTTTTGTTTTTTCTCCTTAAGATGGGGTATGGCACGTGCATTAACTTGCTGTGTTGTTTGTCCAATCCATTGTGATGGTTGCAAGTTTGCATTAATTTGTAATGGTGCAGAAGGCATTGCAATTTGTTGTCAAATGCGATATTGTTGTTGTTGTACATTGTTTGTTTGCACATTCGATTGTACCTTTTGTGTATTACTCAATTGTTGCAACATTTGTTGTTGGTGGTGTAGACACCTAAAATTGTCATGTCTAATTAAATAAATATTTTATTTATTTAATTATCTAAGCCTAATTCTTCTATTAATTAAATAAATCTTTATTTATTTAATTAATTCATTTATCCTCTTCTAGCCTTATTTCTCATTTAAATAAATACATTTATTTATTTAAATTATCCTTTTCCTAAATTAAATAAATATTTATTTATTTAATTATCCTACTTCTTCTATTAATTAAATAAATATTTATTTATTTAATTATCCTACTTCTTCTATTAATTAAATAAATCTTTATTTATTTAATTAATTCATTAGCCTTTTCTACCTATGACACATGTCATTCATTTTTTAATTCCTACACTACCTACCTCTTTCATTATTTTGGTATTTCTTTTACCTACCCTCTAATCCTAGCCGACCTCTCTTTGTACACCTCTCAATCTTAACCCTCCATTTCATATTGTGTCTTCTATTTAAGAAGATGCCTTCTTCATTATCAAACCCTAATCATTCATTCCTAATCACTCAGCCTAATCGACAATTTGGAGGACTCGACTACACTACGATCCTACTTGCAACCACATTCCGTTCTTTGTTGAGCTCTTGTGCATATAAAAATCTGAGAGCAAATATATCAAGAAAGATCAATGGAGATAGGAAGAATGGAGATCAAAACCCTATTGGACATGTGATGGTATAATCTTTGTGATTTCATGTGATTTGCATTGTCTTAGGTAATCTTCATATGTTATGGTGGATCTTTGTTGATTGTTAGGCTAGGGTTTAGTGGTTGGATTCATTTAGCCTTTCAATATTGTTATTATTGTTATCCATTTTCACCATATACATTTTGGCACGCCCGGTGGGACTCTTGTCCCTTTGCATTTAACATTTTTGTTGTAGATTTCGCATTTTTGAAGTTGCAGATCGGACAATTTTCGATGACATTTTTAGGTTTTTCCGTGTCTGCGAGGGTTCGGATCGCGTTTTTGTGTTTCAGAAGCATCTGCAATATCGTGAATCGCGTCTGTGTTTTTGCCAGATTTTATTTTTGCAGGTTTAAGGAACCGCGTCTGTGAATTAAAATCGCGTCTGTGCTTGATCTTATCGCATCTGTGTTCGAGAAAAGCGTCTGCGGTATCCAAGCGCGTCTGTGCATTATAGAACCGCGTCTGTGTCATACAGACGTGTCTATGTCTGGTATAACTGCGTCTGTGTTTTCTGTTTTGCAAATTTTTCAATTTTCTTTAATTCGGGTTTTCGGATTTCGTACTTAGGGTTTTAGATCTGGTTTATTTTCGGCTAACCCTTACAGATCTAGCTAACCAAGTTTGTGCAGCTTGCTTTGGAGGCAAAAAACGTTTTTGTTGAAGGCCCCTTTTCACAAAGTCTTTTGGGTTTTCTAAAATTTACCTAACTTGTGTGCTTGCAGGAAGGGGTTATCATTTGAAACAACCCAAATTACTAACAATTTTGTTGCAGGGCCTTAGCTAGGGTTTTGTAGTTTTGTTGTGTGCCTTGTTTTCATAGATTAGCAAACACTTCCATTGGTGCACTAAAATTGAATCATTGTCTTTTGTGTCTTGAGCAATAGGCTCTTTTTGTTTAATCTTTAGAGGGCCTGTCTTCCCCTGTGGTCATTAGGACTACTAGTGAGAAGAGAACGACCCAAGTGGTAGCGAGGAAAACCCACCTCTTCCGAACCACTATAATCAAATGTATTCATGGTGAAAACTATGGATAACGTGTGCTGATTAGTTCATACCGACACTATGTCTCCCCATAAACCCGTTTGATCAAATTTATTTGATCATTTGTAGGGCGTAACCCCTACCGGCTGGGAGCCTTCTGTATTTACAGAGCTGAAAGTGCCGCATGTATGGCCACACGAGCAGATGCCCTTACTAGCACCTTTTTGTTTTAGAAGCCCAAATCCTTCTAGTTGTTGAGGCAGGAGGTCGGACCTCTGGTAGCGGCCCACACACATACGGTTCTTAGTAGAGATACAAAGTTCGCCATGGGGAGTTTTCATGGGGACTGATGCTTGGCTGACCCAAGAAGTGAGTGCCGAGGGTGGAGCCAGTGAGGTCAAGCATCTAAGTATCCGCTCTGAATAGCGTAGCCTTGGGGGTAAAACCCTATGTGGGATCAACAACTATTGTCTTGGCCAGCCCTAAGATTTGTGCTTGTCTTATGCTAAACACTCAAACATTCAAGACAAACCAGCAAAACATTGTGTCTTTTGTGTCTTCAAGTGTATGCAAAACAACTTTACATCAAACAACACACTTTTCTTGGAGTCATTTTGGAGTCTAAACACTTGCAAACATTGAGTCCTCATCAACATTGTGTCCTCTTGTCACGAAAAATAGTCAAACAGTCGGATTTGGTCACAACAAAACAACTTCACATATTGGAAAAATTGCATTAAGGTTACAGAAATGCGTCTGTGTCTGTTTTAACCGCATCTGTGTCATATAATCGCGTCTGTGAAAGGCAGAATAGCGTCTATGTTTTTAACAGCGTCTATGTAAAACAGAGAAGCGTCTGTGTCTGGGAATCGCGTCTGTGAAGTATACAGAGGCGTTTGTGTCAGGAATTGAAAACTTTAATAGTCCAGCAAACAGAGAAAATCAGTTTCGGCATACTTGAGCTTACTAGGTTGTCTCTTCAGGTTTCATCTAGCATTCAGCCTGTTCTAAGGTTTCACACAGTCCATCATTGCTTCACATCTCATTTTATATTCATACTTGTCTAAAAACTTGGGTCAAAAAGGTCACTTGCTTGTCCTCATCATACTTTGTCAACATACTACATACAACTACACTTTGCTAAGTGGTCCCTCATCAAGGTTTCTTACCTTTGGGTCTCATTTGGTCTTACTTAGAGTCAAGGTCAGCTTACCTCATCAAGAGAAACTATCCTCTCTTTGGAAGTCACACCTACTCTACTACATACATACTTGGTCTTACACTTTGGACATTTGTAAGTACACCTCAAGATTCATTTACACTCCATACAACTCTTGGTCTTCCATACTCTTTTCATTTTTCATCTAGTCTCTCACATTTTGGTCAAACACCTAGTTCATGGTTGAAACCTGCCTTCAAAAATCTAGGAGAATAGCTAAAGAAGCTCAAGAATCCGTAAACATGAGTTCTTATGAGTATGACAATGATCTATTCTACAATCCTGAGCACACTACATTACCAAACATGAATGTTTATAGACACAATCCAAATGTGGAAAGCGCAAATACTATAAACAACAATGCTACACACAATGACAATGTTGACAACTCTTCAATACTATCACCAGACATAGAAGAATCCATAATGAATCCCCATTTCAATAGATTGGTTGAAGAGATAATGAGGAAAGATCGACAGTACTTTTTACACATGATGGCACAAAGTGGAGCTAAAATACCGCATGATTTTGACTTATCTCAACTTATGGAAAGTCGACCCTCCCAACAAACTCAACCCAACATGGATCAAAGGAGACCAAATAGTGGAGGAAATAGAGGACCGAATAATATGATGCCTGAGTCACCATCAGTTTTGTTTCAAAAGCCAGCAATCCCACATACACAAGCTCAAACATATGATACTTACACTCAAAGACCATCATGGAGGCCTTATGTGGATAGATATGCTCAATCACATGCTCAAGGTATGGATCAATCAAAACAAGTGGACACTCAAGGACATCCTCAAAATTTTGACATAAGGAGACCTCATGTCAAAATTGGGGGCAACACAATGGAAAATGAAAGACCTATTGAATATGGTATATATGCACAAAACAGGTATGGGGTTCCCCAACAAGAAGTTATGCCAAGTGCTCCATATATACCGCAACAATATAGACCTCCATATGGACATGTCTATGATCAGTATCATCCATACATGCAACAAGCTCCTCCTCAAATGGGTGTTTCAAACATGGGGTATGCTACAAGAAATCAATCTCCTCCCAAGAATAATTTGGAGCAACAAATTAGAGATCTACAAAAGAAAATGGAGGACATGAGTACATCAAAACCTACATACACTATGAGAGATATATGTCCTTATCCCTTTGATAAGAGCATTCCAATGCCTCCATTTCCTGCACACTTTGTGACACCAAAATTTGACAAATATAGAGGGAGAGGAGACCCCAAGGCACACATAAGACAATTCTTCACAGCTTGCATTGAGGTAGCGGCAGAAGAAACATACTTGATGAGGTTGTTCCCACAGAGCTTAGGCGATCAAGCTATGGAATGGTTTTCTCAACTACCTCCTGGTATTAAGTCATGGGGCGACTTAGCAGAGGCATTCATTCAACATTTCTCTTACAACATAGAAACAGATGTCTCAGTTACTACCTTGTGCAATACGAAACAAAAGGAAGGAGAATCTTTCGCAACATTTTTACAAAGATGGAGAAATTTAGCTAGCAGATGCTCTTGCGAAATCCCACAGAAACAAATGGTAGAAATGTTCACTCAAAACGTTAATAAGGCTATTGGCTATGATCTCAGGAAAGCTTGTTTGTCTACATTCAAGGATGTTATTGAAAAGGGCCTAGCAACAGAAAAAGTCTTAATTGAACAAGGAGTTATCAAGCTATTCAAAGAAAACAAAGAGGACTTTAAAGGAAAGGACAAACCAAAATTTTGGAACAAGAACAAGAACACAGTTAATGATGGTGTTGTTGATGCCAACACAGTGAGACCCAAGTTCGTCTTTTCTAGATCAAGTTCTACCAACAATCAGGTGAACAATCAAACAACTTCTAAACCACGAAGGAAGTACACTCCATTGGGAGAACCACTTGAATCAGTATTCAAAAAGCTTGTGGCAAACAAAGTGATCACAGTTCTAGATTTTCCTCCATATGAACCAAAGGTCAAACCAAATTGGTGGAATGATGATGAGTATTGTGAGTTTCATAAGAGCAAGGGTCATAAGACAAGTAATTGTCATCGACTGAAGAACATCGTACAAGATCTCATTGATAGAGGTGACATTGAGATTGAGGGACACTCATCCAATCAAGAACATGAGATGTTTAAGGAACCATTCCCAAAACATGACAAACGAAAAGGCAAAGTCACAGATGATCAAGCCAATTACACTAGAGCACCTTACAATTATGATTCTACTATCAATCACATCTCGATGGACAATCATATCTCTACTATTACTATCAAGAACAAAAATCCTGAGAATCCTCCTCAGAGACCCAGGATTGTTCTAAGAGGTGTGGGATCTTTGTCCGAGTCTACCTCTGAATGTCATGTTACAACCCGTCGAGGTAAGATTACTTTGCCAGGTGCTTCCACTAAAAATGCCGCTTCTTCATCAACCAAACCAGAGTATGACCTTGTAGAACAATTAGGGAAGACACCCACGCTCATCTCCATTCTTGAGCTCTTACGTATATCCCCTGCACATAAAGCCATCCTGGACAAAATCTTGAGAGACACTGCTGTCCCTACTGATCTGAACATGGACCAGTTTCAAGCCATGGTGGGATACCTATCCATTCCACACTCCCTCACATTCACAGAAGCCGATGACGCCTCCATAAGTCAGCCTCATAATGCACCTTTACATGTTGAAGCCTTCATACATAAACATCGAATAAAGCGAGTCCTGATAGATGGAGGAGCAGGTCTAAATATTTGTACATTGAGCACCATCAGACAATTGGGATATTCTGACAAAGCTGTGAATTCTACAAATCAAATCACCATCAAGGCCTATGATGATGAAGAGCGTTCATCCAAGGGCACAGTCACCCTACCTCTAAGAATTGGGCCAGTCACAAAGGATGTGGTTTGCCAAGTCCTAGATCTAGATCTCACGTATAACATATTGCTAGGACGTCCTTGGATTCATGAAATGAGGGCAGTCCCATCAACATATCATCAATGCATTAAGTTTCCTCATAATGGAGTCGAGGTAACAGTCAATGGTGATCTAAATCCGTTCATATATTGCAATAACTTGAGATCACATACTGAGACTATCATTCCTAGTAATCGTGAGGCTACTTCTTCTTCGGCTTACATTGATCCTGAGTCATTAAAACCTTCGACATCCAAACAAGGTGAACTTAGAGGCAAGTTTCAAGACAAAGGCATGGGAGAATACACTTTGAATCAGACAATGTTTTTACGACAAGTCATGAGCTCTCCAAAAGAATATGGGAGGCCACATCCTAACAAGCAAATCTCCATCATGATACTCAAATGGGATCCTACTACCTTTCAAAGATGGGGCGAACTAGAAGAAGAAAATTTATATAAAATGCTCTATAAAGACATTGAAGAGGACACACATGATCAGATTATTATACCCTGTGAGAACTATGGCAAAGGCTTCAAAATTCTACGAAGATTCGGGTATGATGGAAAAAGCCCTCTCGGGTTACGCAAAGAAGGTGTCATGGAGCCCTTACAACCTGAGTTAACTACAAGAAGGGAACGCTCAAAGGGACTTGGTTTTCTGACTTCCAAGATTCACAATAAAAGAACAGAAAGGACCTCATGAATCAAAGTTGCCGAAGTTCAACAAGAGGATTATTATTCTACAGATTCCAATGAATGGGAATGGGGTTCAGACAAATCCTCCAGTGACTATGAACTCACCGAGACATTCAGAGAGCCAGACGAACCTACAGAGGAGGAGGAATTTTACAAAAAGTTCAGAGTTGGTCAAGAACCAACCCATAAGGATCCCGCACAGTCTTCGTTTCAAGGTCTTAGGTTGAAATCGCATAGGATGAGGACACCTGTCCCAGAAGGTGCTACTAGTGATGACAATTTGGATTCGCTCATGATCGAAACTGATGAGGAGAGTGCCATCGATGACCTCGATGATTATCTTGACATACCCGAGTATAACCACATCTTCACTATTAGTCCTGCAAACCCTGAAAGCACTAAAGACCTTCCCCTTGTTCACCCCCAACTCATTGACTGGGATCATGAAGGACCAACACAATTTGATACATTTCATAATGACGAAGCTATTATCGACTATCTTGGCATACGAGATGATCTTCCCCCTGGAGACCACAAAGCAGGATACACCATAGAACTCAACAACATGGCATACTTCGGCGAGGGTGTCGGGCCTTCTAGTCTCAAAAATGTGAAAATAAAAACAAAACAAGGGTCTTATGGCGAAAACCACACTGTGGCGCTATCTGATTCTGAAAAAGTAAAAAGAAAGGACGTATCTGAGGGCGAAAACCTCTCTGAGGCACCCGAAGATGGAAGGCTCGACATTCTCCCAGCATCATATGAGGAAAAATCATCCATGTTGGTAGAGGAGACTATAAAGACAAACATTGGTACAGAAGAGGTTCCACACAACATATTCTTGGCTCAATCATTGACAGAGTCGGAAAGGGCAAAATTCATATGCTTCTTTAAGGAACGACAAATCAACTTTGCATGGTCATACGCTGATATGCCTGGACTAGATCCGGATTTGGTAATGCATCATTTGACAGTCAAACCGGGGGCAAAACTAGTAAAACAGAAATTGAGGAAAATGCATCCACAAGTGGCATTACTAGTCAAGGCAGAGCTGGAGAAATTATTGGATGTCGGATTCATACGCCCAATTGATTATCCCGAATGGATTTCCAATTTAGTACCTGTCAGCAAACCAGATCGCAGTATCCGAATATGTACAGACTTCAGAGATATCAACAAGGCTTGTCCAAAGGACGATTTCCCATTACCAAACATTGATTTGATCGTTGATCTTACAGCAGGTCATGAAATGTTATCTTTAATGGACGGATTTTCTGGATATAATCAAATCAGGATTGCTCCTGAAGATCAACATAAAACATCATTCACTTGTCCATGGGGAACCTTCTGTTGGAACGTCATGCCATTTGGGCTGAAAAATGCAGGTGCTACTTATCAAAGAGCGATGACTACTATCTTTCATGATCTCATGCACATAACCGTGGAAGATTATGTTGACGATCTTTTGGGAAAATCAATAGACAGAGATACACACTTGGACATACTTTCAGTCGTCTTTGATCGGCTGGAAAAATACAAGGTAAGATTAAATCCAAAGAAATGTGTCTTTGGAGTAACCTCCGGGAAGCTCCTAGGATTCATTGTGTCTAAAAGAGGAATTGAGGCCGATCCAGCGAAGGTCAAGGCTATCTTGGACATGCCGCCACCCAGGAACATCAGTCAACTTCGATCTTTACAAGGGAGACTACAGTCCATACGAAGATTCATAGCACAACTTGCAGATAAGTGTAACCCTTTCCAGCACCTGCTACACAAAAACATCAAGTTCAAATGGGATGAGAACTGTCAACAGGATTTTCAGGCGCTCAAAGACTATCTTTTGAACCCACCAGTCTTAATGCCACCAATCCCAGATCAACCACTGCTACTTTACATATTAGCTACTCCAATAGCACTGGGGTCACTCCTAGCACAACAAGTTGATGACGGCAAGGAAAAGGCAATATACTATATCAGTCGCACATTGGTGGGATATGAGCTAAACTACACACCAATCGAACGTGCATGTCTCGCTGTGGTCTTTGCTTCACAGAAATTATGACATTATATGCTCACTCACAAGACTAAGTTGATTTCCAGAATTGATCCACTAAAATATCTTCTCAACAAAGCTACACTTACTGGACGACTGGCCAAGTGGGTAATGATTTTGAGTGAATTTGACATCGAATATGTAGATAGAAAAGCAATCAAAGGACAAGCAATTGCAGATCAATTGGCAGATGCTCCCATGATAGATGATGTTCCTCTACAGTCAGAATTTCCAGATGAGTCCATTCTAACAATATCACCTGCAAAGCCATGGCAATTATACTTTGATGGCTCTTACACACAGCATGGGGCAGGAGCGGGTATACTCTTTATAACTCCTCAAGGCGATTCTATACCAAAATCATACCGCTTATCATTGCACCAACAATATAGCGGAATATGAGGCATTAACAACTGGATTAAGAATTGCAGTTCAATGGAAGATCCAGGAACTTCGGGTTTTTGGGGATTCTCAACTTGTCATCCGTCAAGCAACTGATGATTACCAAACAAAAGATGAAAAACTAATGCCTTACAAACAACTGGTAGATGATCTGAAACAACACTTCGCAAAGATAGAGTTTGAGCAGATACCAAGAGAACAGAATCGTGCTACAGATGCCATGGCTACAATTGCTTCGCTCATTGATCTACCACAAAATGAGACCTGCTATGAGTTCCTGGTAGACAACCTGTTGGTTCCCTCATATGAGATCACTCCTACGGAAATGATATGCGTTGTTGGTCCTGAATCCCAATTATATGGTTCCATATTCACATACCTTCGCGACAATATCTTACCTCCCGATCTATCGAACAATCAACGCCGTACTTTCATTCGCCAATCCTCTCGATACGTCATTTTAGCTGATATCCTATACCGACGAGGTCTAGATGGCACCCTTCTTAGATGTTTAGAGAGTGACGAAGCTCAGATTGCGTTACGAGAAGTGCATGAAGGGATATGTGGTCCGCATACTAGTGGTCCTACCTTGGCCAAGAAACTCGTCAGGACTGGATACTACTGGCCTACTATGGAAAAAGACTCATATCAGTTTGTCAAGAAATGTAAGCAGTGTCAAATTCATGGAGACCTCATACATGCACCAGCACAGGAACTACAACCACTTGCATCTCCTTGGCCCTTTTGTCAGTGGGGACTCGATCTCATAGGCAAGATTCACTCTCCTTCTTCCAACGATCATAAATTCATTATCACAGCCACAGAGTATTTCACAAAGTGGATTGAAGCCGTGCCTCTCACACAAGTTACAGGGAAACAAATCGCTACCTTCATCTTGAACTACATCATTTGCCGATACGAGATTCCTACTTCCATTATTACTGATAACGGGCGTCCCTTCAAAAATCAGGATGTTCGTGAACTCTGTGACCGCTTCCATATCTCTCATCGTTTCTCTACACCATATTACCCCCAAGGTAATGGCCAAGCTGAGGCGTCTAACAAAACAATTCTTAAAATCCTCAAAAAGACAGTCGATGATGCTGGCCGTAACTGGCATATCCAACTTAATCCTGCACTTTGGGCCTACCGCACAAGTGTCCGCACACCTACAGGAGCTACACCATATTCACTTGTCTACGGTGCTGAAGCCATCTTGCCTATTGAGGTCAAGTTACCCTCTTTACGGGTCTCTTTGCAAAACATCATCACTAATGAAGACTACAGGGTCTCTCGCTTACAAGAACTAGAACTGTTGGAGGAATGAAGACACACTGCTTTTAATCATCTCAAGGCTTACCAACATCGAATGAGTCACAGCTACAATCACAAAGTCAAGCCTCGCACATTTGAGGTAGGTGACTTAGTCCTCAGAGAGAACCCCAAGAATCAGCAAGACAGAGATAAGAAGGGCAAGTTCGAACCAAACTGGCTTGGTCCTTACATCATCACAGCGGTATATGGATCTGGGGCATATTAGCTCTCAACTACAGAAGGGGAATCTTTGGAGGATCCTATCAACAGCATGCACCTTCGCCGGTTCTACACATAGCTCATCAGAGTATCCTAATTCAAAAAATACAAAAAAATTATAAAACAAAAAAATCTTTACTTGGTGAAAACCTGGCAAACAGGCGCCTTGTGACAACAAAAAAAAAAAAAAAATTGAAAAATCGAAAAAAAGTAAAGAGAAATAATTTCGTCCAACGGTGAAAACCACTTCGATGGTGCCCTGGGCAAGTACCATGGTGAAAACTGGGTCACCAGCGCCACGTGTAGAGACTTTGCTCCTCCCTCTTTCAGGATTCTCCTTCATCTTTCACTTTGCACACACTCACAACCTATTCATCCACAATAAACTTACCCATTCCCATCATGGCTTGTTATTGATCTACCTAAGATTGGTTAGCCATCCATAACCCTCCCTTTTCACTCCCTTTCCATCCATAATAAATTAGATCCTATCTGTGGCTAAGGCAAATCCTACGTCTAGTAATGGGTGTGGAATTGAGAACATCACATGTTTCGAGGAGTACGGTTTCTTTCAGCTTCCTTCCAGTCTATCCGCGCACAATCCGCAATAAAGCAACATTTGCATCGCAGATCCACAATAAAGTTTCATCTTCTCCGTAATAAGGTATCAGTTTCATGGATTCAGTCAGTTTCAGATGAGACACAACAGCAACAATGGACTTCAACAAATCAAATCTTTCAACAGACTCAGACAACATTATGGTTCAGTGCTATCTATCCACTCTGTGAAAGTAAACATTGTGACCACAATCAAATAAGACTTATACAAGTGACAAGAGACACTAAACTTGAGGACTACAGTGGATGTTGGTGTCGAGTCTTGGTTTTCTTTTGATTTTATCTTTTGGTGACATGTCTTTTAGCTTTTCCAGGATGTCTTTGACTAGAGATTCTATCTCCCGGATGTCTTTGACTAGAAAGGTGAGGATGGGGTATCGTCACCTATTTGCATTTGCTGTCTATGGACTGTCTTTTAGTAATGCTATGACTTGTCCAAGGATATGAGGACACTGTGAGTCTAGTGTGAACTGGGGCATTCCTTGTTTGTGACTGTCTTATCTCCATGCAAACAGTTACAATGACTTTCTGGGTCGAACATATGCCTCGATTGTCATAACCTACTTGCCATAATAAAGCTCAATGATGATAATGCACAAGAAGCTCTTTCACATTCATATCTTCTATCTTTCATCCCCCTTTCTTGTTTGACTTCCATCATCCTTCTCGAGTCCGCGTAGCCTGCTATCACATGACTGAGTATAATGACACACCAAAAACATTTGCATTTCATGTAGCTGCACCTACATTACCACATATAAGCATTTCATACATACATATAGATATCACAACTGCATCACATCCTGCACACAACACCTGTTAGCACAATTTACATTTGCATTATCATATTCATCTGCATTACATACATTCACATTTGCATCATGCATACACATATAAAACATAAAAGAACAAAAAAAAATATTGCATTGCATCATATACATATTTGCATCCATATCATAAGCATCACATAAGAACATCTCATCACATAGGTACACATGCATATAGCGGCCGCAAAGATGAATCATCTCATATATATATAAAGTGTCATGATACAATGATGTCAAAATCATATGGCTACAATCACCCGCAGGTGTCTACATCATTATATAAAATGGTACAAAACTGATATAGAGGAACTCACTGATCACTCTTGCCAACACTATTGGTAGTGCTAATCCTATCCATGTCATGGTATCCCATGCCACGTGTCCTGCCCTCATCTCCAATCTTGGATCCTAGAACACTCATCTAAGTGCATCCCTGTCTCCATCTCAATTGTAGGGTACTAACTCCCCATCGATCGGTATTCGCAGAATCCTATATACATCCTCCAGGGTGACTGTCATCTCACCCATCGGCAGATGAAACGTACAAGTCTCTGAGTGCCATCTCTTAGCTAGTGCAGTCAGCAATCCCATGTTCGCTCGAAACTCAGGCACATGCAGAATGTATCTCAATCCCATAGCCTCAATCGCGGCTCGGTCCTCAAGTGTCAACTCAGGTCGCAATCTCTGTGTCGACGATAATCTCTCCCCTGACTCTAGCATCGGCAAATACTCCTGCAGTCAAGCAACTCAATCATGTCAGTTATAGTGGCATTCACTGTTTATCACAAAATGCTACTCGCTATCTAAATGCATATGGCTATCTACCCTAGTGACACTCACTGTTCATCACAAAGTGTTGCTGATTATCCTAGTGGTACTCCCTGTTCATCACAAAGTACTACGTGTGTGACACTCCCTGTTCATCACAAAGTGTTACTCACATTTGCACTCCCTGTTCATCACAAAGTGCTGCTCATATTTTAGTACTCCTTGTTCATCACAAAGTACTTTATCTTGGTACTCACTGTTCATCACAAAGTGCCTTGATCTATCCTAGTCTTCCTAGAGGACCTGCTTGAGTGTATCCTCTCAGCAGCTTATCCAATCGACAACGTATGTTCATCACAGAACTATTGATTTGACCTAGAAGATGCAAATTCATACTTTTCAAACGCAAACACACTTTCCTGACATAAACGTGCATTTATTACATTACCTAGCATGCATTAATGACAACAATAAATGTATCAAAGTATGAGGAGGTTTGGTGGTACTCACCGACTCTCCTGCCTCTGCTGGCCTCTGAAATCGACGAACACAGTCGAATCTATGCATGAAAGCCATCGCTGCTGACTGCTCCTACTCTATTTTCGCTTTGCAATATGCTCTTGTGAATGTGTAGATGACAATGAGGATGTATTTTCCCCCGTGGTCTATCTTATAGCCTACCCTAGCCCTTGCCTTCATTTCCCGAGTCAGTATTCTTAATCCTGTGACCTTGTCACTTTATTCGGTCAGTCCATTCTAGCCTTTCTTTCTTATCGAGAGATTGTCTGCAATCTTTTCAGACATTTTCATCCAATCTCTCGAGGGGGCATATCATTCCCATTCTGGGGCAACTCTGTATCAGTTCATCTTATCTTCTTTGAAACAACGCGACAAGCCGCATTGTCTCAAAGAGGGGCAAAATGTAGACACCTAAAATTGTCATGTCTAATTAAATAAATATTTTATTTATTTAATTATCTAAGCCTAATTCTTCTATTAATTAAATAAATCTTTATTTATTTAATTAATTCATTTATCGTCTTCTAGCCTTATTTCTCATTTAAATAAATACATTTATTTATTTAAATTATCCTTTTCCTAAATTAAATAAATATTTATTTATTTAATTATCCTACTTCTTCTATTAATTAAATAAATCTTTATTTATTTAATTAATTCATTAGCCTTTTCTACCTATGACACATGTCATTCATTTCTTAATTCCTACACTACCTACCTCTTTCATTATTTTGGTATTTCTTTTACCTACCCTCTAATCCTAGCCGACCTCTCTTTGTACACCTCTCAATCTTAACCCTCCATTTCATATTGTGTCTTCTATTTAAGAAGATGCCTTCTTCATTATCAAACCCTAATCATTCATTCCTAATCACTCAACCTAATCGACAATTTGGAGGACTCGACTACACTACGATCCTACTTGCAACCACATTCCGTTCTTTGTTGAGCTCTTGTGCATATAAAAATCTGAGAGCAAATATATCAAGCAAGATCAATGGAGATAGGAAGAATGGAGATCAAAACCCTATTGGACATGTGATGGTATAATCTTTGTGATTTCATGTGATTTGCATTGTCTTAGGTAATCTTCATATGTTATGGTGGATCTTTGTTGATTGTTAGGCTAGGGTTTAGTGGTTGGATTCATTTAGCCTTTCAATATTGTTATTATTGTTATCCATTTTCACCATATACAGGTGGAAACCACTATCTGTAGCTCTTTGTGTCGCCATTATCGAAGGATCTATCATAATAGTTTGCATAATAGGTACTTGAGTGTTTGGCAAATATATTGAACTTAGTGGGACATAGGAACTTTGTTGCATTGTGGAATTGTTTTGGACATTGGTGAGATCAGGCATTCCAGTTGTGAAGCTTTCTTGCATCTTAGATTTTGATCCAATTTTATGCATGTGAGGAACCACTTCTTGTTGAGGGATAGCTGCCAATATTTGTGTGGTCTTCATTTGATCTTGTGTTACAGGTGTTGTGTTAAATAATGGATTATTTATTGTCTCAAATGGTGACTTTAGAGGAATAGTCACTGTCAATGCCTTTGAAGCACGTTTACTCATCAAGGTAGGTTGAGTTTCTTGTTGCACATGTTCTTCATTTGGATGTGGAGAGAAACTTAACAGCTCACCGCCTTGTTGTTTTTGCACATTGATTTGCTCACTGGAGGAGGTCACATTACTCATCATATCAAGATATTTTTGTGGGAACATCTTAAAGACTTTGTTCAAGAATTTATCCATCTTTTTCGTTAACTTTGGATCTTGAAGGAACATGTCAACATCATCAGAAGCATCGAAATCTGATGAAGAATCTGGTTGGACATTTGGATTTTCCTCCTGTTGAATACCTTGGTCCGAACCAAATCCTTGTGAAAGAATTTGTTCCTCATGTAATGTTTGAATTTCATGTTGCAGGTTTGGTTGATTCCAATCGAAAGGTGTGTTTCCTCTTGGTGTTGGTGGAACACTCCCATGTCCTGGTTTCATAGGTACAAACACTGGTTCATATAATGGAGGTGGTCCAAGTTGAACCATTCCATATGGTGGTAATGATGTGTTTGACAAACCTTCAATTTGTATTGTTTGACTAGTTTGAAATTGTGAATTTGATATGTTGTCAATGGGTTGATATGTTGGTTCGCCCATCTTCTTAGATTTTGACCTTGTTTCAACAGGCATGTCACTTATGCAAATGCAATATTTTTGGAATTTGTCAAGGATAGTGTATGATATGCAACTAAATGCAAACTAAATAAATGAAGATGCAAATCTATGGCAAGAATGCAATCTATGTTTTTGTTGTTTTCAAGATTTTGACAAACTTTTTGGAATGCAAATCTAAAAGAGACCCTTAGGAAATTGAAATGATGTCTAGACCTCAAAGGACAAAAGGACCAAGTGACAAAAGATAAAGTGACAATGTCTCCCCTATATGCTTGGATACTAAGCTAGGTTTGACGAAATGACATTGATGACAAAAGATAGAAGGTTTGATAAGGTCTGGACTTCTTAACAATGACTTAGGGTTTATCAAAGATTTGGATTACTCATGTATAACAAAACCTAGTTTTGACACTATATGCAAAGAGACAATTACTATGCAAATGACCCTAATATGATATGATAATGACCTAAGCTTAATGAAGAGACCTAGAGTATGCAAATATGAATGTATGACAATGGTATTACTCTAATGCAAGAGGACACATGCAAATGGATGACCCTTATTGATATGCAAAGGAGTATGACCTAGGTGAAACTTAACCTTGGTAATTGACAATGAATTTGCAAAATGCAAACCTAGGATGAACCTAAATCTAAGTGACATGAATGTTGAGACAAGATTTTGAAAAATGTTTGACAACCATGTTTGAAGGTGTTTTGAACTTTGTTGAATGAAATACTCTTGTGTTTAACCTTGATTTGAATCAATTTGTCTTGTTTTTGAAATGAGATACAATTCAACTTTTGACAAACAAAGAAGACAAGATATTTCAACTTAGACTCAAGACAATCATGCTCATTCACAAATTTCTTATGGTAGGCAAGGACATTAGGTACTTGAGAGGTAGACTCATTATGGGATTCAAGAAGAATACATAGATGCTTGGCTCCATGGGCTCCCCTCCATGACACTCACTTCTCAGGGTAGCCAAGCATCAGTCCCCATGGAAATCTCCCCATGGTGAACTTAGTATCTCTTCCAAGTATCCGAACTTGTCCTTCTCAAGCAACTAGAAGGATTTTTGGCCTCTAAATACAAGGTGTTTAGTAAGGATTTCTGTTAAGTGTTACTCCTTGGTGTCATGCAAGCGTGATTGAGACATTAAGCCCACCAAGATACCAAACAAATGTAGTTGGGCAAGCATGATTTAGACCATGAGGCCCTACTTAGATGTTGATATGAGAAAGAGTTCAAGGGTCATCACTTCCCAAGTAACTACAATTCCCACGTAACCCTTCCTTCAAAGCTTTCGCTCATCAGGTATTTATATATAGTGAGTTAGAATGCCAAGGTATTCTATCCGTACTCACTTTGGGTCATTCCCTTCTCATGATTTTCACTTGCTTGCAAAAGCAAATGGTCGGGAAGGCAAGCCTTCTAAAGGTGACACACAATCTGAACCAAGAGAATGGTATCGAAGATCTGGATTTTTGATCACCCTAAGAAGGATGAGAGCATACTCTCCTACTCCGATGTCAAACTCAACACTCATAGAAAACACACATTCATTCCATCCTATTTAGCAATAATAATAAGTGCCTAATTATGAATTATAAACACCAAGTTTAGTTGGAGTATAAGGCAACCTGCAAAACCACCAAGTCAGAAGTTTGATTTTCTTAGTCTTTGACTAGCAAACCTGCATACAATGTGTTAGTAGTTTCATTTGTTGTCTTTGTCATGCGTATGCCAAGGTGCTGCACAAAGAATCAGTACCAAAAACCAAAAAGCAGAAATAGAATGCAAAACAAAACAATTTGCAAGTAAAAAAACACTGCCTTTTACCTCTGTTTCTGGCCCTACACAGGCGCAAAATGTCTCACACTGGCGCAAAATGCTTGACACAGGCATAGATTGTCCTTGACACAGGCGCATAATGTTTGACACAGGTGCAGATTGTCTCACATAGGTGCAAAAGTTCTCAGAAAACCCTGCATTACCCTGTTTCTTGGGTTTTTCACCTGCAAATCAACTCAAAAGCACTCAAAAGCATGATTAGGGGGTTAGTTCACATCGGGCTCACCAATTAATGTAGCTAGGAAATGTGGAAATCATCAAAGCAAATAGGAAATTGGTCTAGCTCAATCATGAAAGCTCAATTGCAATGACAAATCCTAATTACATCCAATGAAAACATGAAAACAAGACATTCAAGATTGAAAACTAAGCAAACCAAATGCAGACTTGAATGTCTCCTTCATGTGGCTCCATTGTCCTTCTTTCTCCTTCAAATAGCTTTGTTTGTGGATCTCACCTACTAGTGCATAAGCATGATGTGAAAGCAAGTAGACAAGATAGTAGCACAAGAATACTCGGAGCGTGATTGATTCGACCAGGTATCAGGGGTTCGAAAAAGTGATTAGTTGGGATTGAAGAAATTCATCCAATTTATAGACAAATTGGAGAGAAGATCAAATTAGCATGAAGAGATTCGAATGGAAATTGCAAATCAAGAATGACAAATATGACAAATTATGACAAATTTGCACTTTCTATGCAAGATTGATTGATTGATAATTTTGACAAAATTATGACAAATTTCTATGTCAAAATTGATTGATTGTCAATTATGACAACTTGAAATGTCATTCCCATGAAATTAGGAGAAAAATAGGAGAGAATTGAAATTAGATGAAATAGAAATTAGGAAATTAGGAAATTAGGAATTAGAAATTGATGAAAATTAGGAAATTAGGAATTAAGTGAATTAATTAACAATTTTTCATTTATTAATTAATTCACAAAGAGGGAGGAATTAGTTAGCCAATTAAATAAACATTTAATTGTGACAAGAAGACTTAGGATAAATAAATAAATTATTTAACCTAGAGGGAGAAATGACAAACAAGGTTAAATGAATAAATCATGAAACCGTAGAAGATGAATTAGAAAAAGCAAGAATGACAATTAGGTCGTGATAAAAAATTGATTTGATCATGATTTTGACTTGATAAAAGACCAATGCTGATAAATGATTTGAATGATAAATACACCAATTGACGAGGAACAATGACTAATTGATCCAAATTGACATGATTGAGAAGACGACGATCGATGACAAATCGATCGCAAAATGACAAAATTGACAAGAGGACAAGGATCGATGAAAAAAAAGATTGCAAGGATCGATGACAAAATAGATTGAAAAATGACAAGATTGATAAGAGGACAAAACCCTAATTAGGATTGACGATGTCCAAAATGATGACAAATGAATACGCACATTGATGCGACAAGATAAGATTGACCAAAATCATGACTGAAGATTGTTATCGACAAGACCAAATTCGAAAGCGAGACAAATGAGGAACGCAGAAGAAGGACTCAATGCTCGCAAATGATAAAGACCAAGTGCGAATCATAGGAGAAATGTTAATGCGACGCAAAAACCCTAAAATAAGGCAATGCGTAAATGTTAAAGTATGATTCCGCAAGCTTTGACCAGTTTTAGACATCTACAGTGTCATTTAGATGATTTCCACAACTTGGGGTAAATTATCAAATAATTATAACTTGTCCTAAGGACGAAATATTAAAATAGCAACTAAGGGTAGAATTATTTATTTAAAGTGTTTTGAGTTGTGTCTCCAGGGGGACACTTAGGCACAAGGGTGTCTTTATACATAATGTATTATTATTTAATTTGAATAAAGGAGTTTGTGGAGGAAAAAGGGAAAGCACTATTTTATTATTGTTATTTTCCCTCCAGAATGTTATAAAAGGAGGTTGAGAGCTCATTGTTGGGGTTAGATATGATTTGATATTTGCTTATGTGCTAAGAGAACCTATGTTCTCCAATTTTCTTGAGGACAAAAAACCTTCTAAAAAATATTGGTTTCGAGGACAAAACCCCTTGCTAGTTTGGGTGGTTTCAAATATAGGGCATAACATTGTGAAGATGAATATTTCTGTAGTGTTTTGAGTTGCAAGAATTTGATATTGTATGCTTAGGGTTTTTAGAAGTTTTGGAAGTATTGAAGGGAGATTCAAGAGAATTGCATGAAGACCGTACACCTTGCTTGGGTTGTAGTAAGTGCTCATTTGGCACCGATCGTTTTGGGTATGTTCTCCTCAGTCCTCAAAGAACACCACTATTTATAGTGAGTGCTTGTGTGGGCACCGATCATCTTTTTCAACATCAGTTATGCTCCAACATGATCAACTTTTTTATTTCCGGTGTCTTGGCAAGTTTCCATAAGGTGATAAATGTAATTTTAATATTTGCACTAAAGTAATAAAGTTAATTATTCACTTTATTGTTTAAATATTAACATGTTATTGTATTGACCCCCAAAGTTGGACGCCTAGGTGATGCGGGGGGAGACTTAAGTTGTTTCTAAAACATATTGAGGGATATTTAGAGGGAAAATAAAATATTTGAACTTTGAAGTGCCCTAATTCCCTCTAAACTATATAAATTGGAGTTTTGGCTCTCATTTCATTCATCCATATATTGCACACATAATAGGATGTTGTTGGGATGAAGGGAGAAGTTCTTATGAGATTGATTGATGTTGGAAATCCTTGTCAAATACACTAGTTTCGGTGGTGAAAGATCCTCCTTAATGTTGATGTGTTTTTAATGCACTATGCAACACAAAATAAAATACTAAGTATTCTATCCTCTCTTGAACAAAATCCTCCCAAGTGCCAAATTGTGTGATCAAATGGGATGAATCCAAGGTTCTGAATCTCAGGTCTTGATGTGCTCTTGGATAGAATTAGTGGTTGATATGTTTGTTGTTGTTTAGTCCCTATGGTGAGGTTGGTAAACTCACGGGTAAATAGAGATATTCCACATGTACCAACAATGCATATAACAAGAACATTCAAGTATATTAAAGCATAGATAATAATTACAAAACAACTATGGTAGAATGATGATATCTTTATTGGATTCCAAATATGCCATTACAATGCTAACTTGCCAAGGTTCCATCCATACATTATATAGACCCGACAGTTTGCCAGGTTGCCAACTGTCACTAACTACCAACTACCCCATGGGAACCTCTCGGCAACTCATACATAACAAAAAATAAAACACCCCAACAAACTATAAAATAACATGTGTTATTGACCCTTAACATAAGCCCCCCCCAAAAAGTAGTCGTCGTCCAGACGACTAAACAAACAGGAGCTAGAATGACAAAACAAAAAGAAAAACTAAGATGTATGAGAGGGAGGAGGTGAACCTATCATGGATGAAGAAGAGGGTTGTCATCCTGTGTGGAGCTGAAGGTTCTTCTCCACAATCAACTACCACTCACCTGCCTTCTTGACCATGTGTGCAGCCTCCAATAGTTTCTTGTCCTTCTGCTCCATCTATAGAGTTAGATCAGCCACCTTTGTTGCAAGTGCTTGTGCTTCCTTCTCCTGCCTATTGCAACAGGCTTCATAAGTGGTCACCTTTATCTCCAACTCGACCCTCAAGTTCTTCTCTACTATGGCAAATTGCGCATGCTTTTCCCCTTCTCCAATTTCTCTATGTACAGTTGTTGTGCCTATTGTTCCATCTTGCTTTGTCTCATCTACAAGTAGACATCTCGAAACAACCCCTCCATACTATGCAAGTTAGCTCCCAAGGTGCCAACTCCCTCCACCAATCGTATGTGCTTCCACTCTTGTACCATCTCTGATGTAACACTGTCTGGCCACCCCCTTTGCTCAAAGTGACGTGCAAACTCCTCACTTCCCAAATTCATGAAGTGCAAGAGCTTCTCAGCAGCAGCTGAATTACTAACATCCATCTATCCAGTCAACTGTGCCATACCTCGAGCTATTTGTGATATCCCTTGTAACTCCTCAAAGAATCGCTGGAGTGAGCCTGTTCGATCTCTAGGGTTTGGTGGAGTAATGTGAAGACCTGCCAATGTCCTCCAGACCTGCTATCATCTACATCAATGAGTTTCGGGTCATGCCCACTTTCCCCAGTCGCGTCGTCCTACTCCTTAGCAGATGCAATCTCATCCTGGACTTGATCTATGATAGGAGTGGCCCTATGTTGTGTCTCACCTTGGCCAACTGCCATGTCGTGGGATGAAGGCGAAGTGGGAAGGTGAGGTGCAAACTTCTCGAGCCACCCATCCAAGGATGCATCTATCTCATCATCTGATAGTGTGTCCAACATCTCCAATTCCTCTTGGTCATCCCCTCCTTCCCTGCCTTCCATCAGTACATCCACCGACTCCTTCCCTCATGTTGTTGTCGTACTGTCCTCAACTACTACGTCCTCCTCCATACTAGGACATGTCATACTTGTACATATCTCCTATATGGCTACCTTCGGTGCAGCTTCCTCTGGTACGACTATCTCCTATACCCCTCCCTCCAAATTATGCTGCATGTCCCTCTCTGCCATTGTACGGTCCATCATTCCTGTGCTGCCTAAGTCACTACCTGTATGGTTTGCTAGCCTAGTAGTATGCTCTGCCGCTGGTACAGTTCATGATTTGAGTGCGACTTGGCCAATTTGTGGCAACGATACGCGTCTTTGTGTTGGAGGCTCCCCTTCGCCAATTTTACTGAACAGTATTCCTACTGGTCTTACGTCGCCTACCGGGCTAGCCACTATGAGTGCTTCCTCTAGTACCAAGTGTGGTGAAGGAGGAAATTTGGGGGGCGTAAATTTCACCTGAGTGCTTCTCCATTGTGCTCGCAATCCTTCATGCTCCGGCTACTCCTCTTCCTCCTCCCCTTTCGGTTGTTGTAACTCTGCTTCTTCTTCTTCTTCTTCTCCAACATTATGTGGTACCATGCAGAATCCTTCATCTCCACTGTCCTGTTCCTCTTTTTCCTCCTATGCCTCCTCATCCGAGTCTTCCATGCCACTATCTTCTTCCACCTCAACTGCTACGTCCAGCTTCCTCCTCTTTGTTGGCTGTGTGGCTTCACCAAGAGTCTCTAGGTGAACATAATAGTACATAGATGGTTTGTTGGGTTCCACCCTACGGCGTAGTTCAAAAGTACCCCACATCTTTGGAGGTACCTGTAAATGTATTGCATCCAAAAACAAACTAATGGCATTGTGGCACATATAGAATGTTTTATGCTCCAGTTTGAGGAAATCATGAATCCCCTCATATAAAATTTGCCCCCAGTTATAAACTTTACCACACTTGATGCCATTCATCAGTCCTATCATCCAGATGGCTATATCAGATGCACGGCTGGCCCCCATGAGTTGACTTTTCACCAAGTCTATCAACATCCTCGACTCCCTAGGTGCAGTGAAAGCATGCTTTAGTCCCCTACTATCAAACCATAAACTCTTCCATTGTTCTTCCGTCAGGTTATTTCTATGCACCAAGTCCAACAACCATTTCTTTTTCTCTTTGGTGAGCTTCTTGGCCGGTTTTGCTGTAGATGCTCCTTTCTCGAGTATACCAAATACCCTCCTGAAGTCTTCAGCCTTGAAGGAAACCCTTATTGTGCATCCTTGAAACTGGATAATGGAAGCTCTCTCGTGACAGTTATAGCCAGACACCATAGTCCGCAACACAGGTTCGAAATCCTTGATATTGAATGTCGTCATCTGAATGGCATGGTCCACTTGTTCTTTTCTGAGAGAATCTTTTATCACATGGTCAGAAGGGGTTTCCTACCACCAAGAATGACATTCACTGTCGGTCATGCTCTCAAAGGCCACATTTTTTGTAGTGATTCCCTTCAGGTCCTTCTGTACTTTTGTTCTGATCCTCACCTTCTTGCTGGTGGTGGTTGGGTTTGTAGCGGTCATGGTTGCGCTGTGACTACTTTGCCCCACACGCCTGTCTATTTTCTTGTCCTTCTCAACTCCTTGACCGTTATTATAATGGTCTGAAATTTTGGCGCGTTAGTTCGTACAAACCATTGTACTAGTTGCCTCCTCTGCACTATACGGATTGGTCCGTACGCTTCCCTCTTCTAACCGTATGGCCCCCTCAGTCTACACTAGACCTCCTACTGATCGAATTCGTCTTCCTTGTGACTACACAAAATCTTCTAGCAATTCCGTATGGGTGTTTCTGATTATTGTACGGATACCTTCAATTCTGGATTGTATTTTCTTCCATCGTGTATGGATGCCTTCACTTGGGTCGTACTGTGGATGTACGACACCATACACAAAACTCTCTTCCTTGCCCCATATGTGGCTATATGGTGATGCTATCTTCTGTTGCGTTCTGATATGTACAGATCCATACGACAGTGTATTCTGTAGTACGCTCTTCCCTCCTATCCATACGGTACTGTACGGTATCCTTCTCAATTGCCTATGCCTTACCCTGGTCCGTACAAGGTCGTATGATGTTGCTTGTGTTGCGTTTCTACAATCCTCTCCTATCCGTACGAGCTACTTGGCTTCTTTGCCTTTGAATCGTACGGATCCGTACATGTACGGACCTGCTCGTATTTTGGTGCTTTCACCCTCTGATGCTTTCCTACCAGATCGACTCTCCCAAAATTGACTTCTTCTTTCCTATGGTGTGTTGAAAATGATTGCTTGGGGCTTTTTATAGCAACTTTTGCTTTTCAGGGTTAGGGTTAGATACACGTGCCTTATTAATTTTTTGTAAAATAACCTCTTCTTTATTAAATGTATTTTTCCCTTACTCCCATTACTTTG
Source organism: Cryptomeria japonica (assembly GCF_030272615.1). Taxonomy (NCBI): domain Eukaryota; kingdom Viridiplantae; phylum Streptophyta; class Pinopsida; order Cupressales; family Cupressaceae; genus Cryptomeria; species Cryptomeria japonica. Next base: position 130,082,263 of record NC_081409.1, read on the forward strand.
GCCTTACCTTTTAATTTTTTAATACTTACTACCCCTATCCTCTTTATTTTTTCCACGTACTTTTCTTTTTCAACTTTTAATACCCCTTTCTTTAACAATTGTTTTAAAATCTTCACGCGACAATATTTCTTAAATTCAACTTTTCGCTCCTTCAATTTAATAAGGTATCCCGGGGTCCGTTTACATCATGCAACTCACCCTTTTTGATCTATAGGATAGGTTATTGCCTTTTCAGATGCCTCTAAATAAATTTTTTGCCTCCTTAGTTTCCTCTTCGCTGTACGGATACTTGATTTTTTCCTTTCTTTTCCCTTGCCATTTGTTCTGATTTCCTTCCACCTTTTATTTGGTTCTTGGTCGGCATCCCCATTTTCTAAGTTCCTCCTTACTCCTGAGGGGTCGTCTTGAGGCCTTAACTTTATCTTTGAATCATGTAACCACATACATACATGCTACATCCTCCTGTAACATTCTTGTGCACAACACGTCCCCATGTACTGCACATCCCATATCTTATCGACCAACAGAGCAGGTCCCACTCCCTTATACCATCTGTTGACGTACCAGCCTCCATACTGTTGGTGCCATGTTAACCATTCTCCATTCACCTCCAGGGGTCCTATGGGGTTAGGTATCACCTGGTATAATGAATTTGGTTCGGCTTCCAATTCGCTTGGTTGGGAGGCTATGATGGACAAGTCTTCTATTTTCAACACCATCTTCAAGCAGGGCCCTAGGGTTGCCCCATACTCCTTTAGGTCAAGTTCTTCCTCCACATCTGCAGGTTCCTCCTCCTTGTTTGCATTCTTATCTTTCCTCTTGGCTTCAGCTTCTTCATCAATATCATATGCTATATACCCCTCTCGAAGACCCTCATGTGGGGCCCGCTTCTTCCAATGACCTGAAATCCATACCCACACAGTCGGGTCCCCAAAATATGCATTTGTTAGGTGTTTATGGATCTTAGGAACCACAACACCTACCACCCGCTTTGGCACAAGTCATTCTTCCATGAATGTAAGCGGGTAAGCGGTTTAGCCCAGTCTTCATCCCTTCGATAAGACTCTGCTTTCACCACTGGGTCTTCCTCCACTTCCCTACTTTTCCCGATGGTCCAATCTCCCCTTGTAGCGTATCTCAACATGTTGATTGCTATCACAGGTTTGTTTCATTTTCTGTAAACTTTCAGTTTCAAGCCATTCACTAGGTCCCTGATTGGATTGTTGTCCAAGGTGGATAGCTTCATTGATCCATTCTTCCCCACCTCCCTGATTTTATAAGGTTCGAGCCAACAAACTTTGAACTTCCCTAGTCGCAGTTCGTTAGAGCCGTTATACTTGAAAACCAACTACCCTGGTTGGAAGTTGACTCGCCATAGGTGTTTGTCATGCTAGAACTTCCACCATCATTGCGCTACCTCCATCACCCACTATGCCATTACCCTCTGTTCGTCTAGTTTTACCAAGTTCTCAAGCCTTGCACTCAAACTTTCTTCATCACCAAGTCTATTGTCCACTACCACCCACAGGCTTGGTACGATGTATTCCACAGGTACCATAACCTCTTGTCCGTACATGAGCTAGAACAGGGTATGCCCTATAGTGACTTTGTAGGTCATGCGGTAAGCCCATAGTATTTTCAGCAGCCTTTCTTCCCAATCGTCCTGCTCCACCCTGCATGACTAATAGATTATTGACACCAATACCTTGTTGGTCGTCTCCGCTTTTCCGTTCGGTCGGGGGTAGTACGGGCTAGAGAGATTATGGAAATTTTTTAACTCAATGGTCATGGTAGAGATCACTTGGTTGACAAAATGCACTCCTTGATCACTTGTGACTTGAAGGGGTAACCCATACTTGGTGACAATATATTCATACAAGAACCGTGGTGTACTAAGAGCAGTTTTATTTGGTAGGGCTCTCGCTTTTGCCCATTTAGTGAGGTATTTTGTGACCACCACAATATATTTGCACCTATACATACTGCTTGGCTTCAAAGGTCCCACAAAATCCAGACCCAACCTTTCAAATTGTTCCTACGCTTGGGAAGGAAAGAGGGGAATGAAGTCCTATTTAAGTGGTTTCCCTGTACGTTGACAAGTGTCATACATGACCACCCACTCTCGGGCATTGATGTGCAGAGTTGGCTACCACAGGCTGGCCATAAGTACTTTCCGTGTGGTTGCATCAGGTCTCATGTGTCCCCCTGCTAATCCGTCATGTGCTTCCTTCAAGAAATTAGGGATTTCCTCCTCCATGACACATCTCCTCAAGATTTGGTTAGGCCCCATTTTATACAAAAGACCATTGATCAGTTGGAAGGTCTTACTCTTTAGTGCCAGTTTCTGTCATTCCCTTGGTGGCATCCCTTGTGGAAATGTGGAATTAGAGAGCTACTGGCTGATCTTCTCATACCAAAATGGTAGTACTACAATCTGGAATAAGTGCGCATCCAAAAAGTCCTTGTTTACCCCTTCAGTCAGCTCCCCTGATCAAATCCGTGACAATTGATCGGCTATTACATGGGACTTCCCTGGTTGGCCACACAATAATGGTGAAGGTGAATTCTTGTAAAAGTATCAACCATCTACTTACCCGACCCTGAATGATCAATTTATTTACCAAGTATATTAATGCCTGGTGATCCACGTAAAATGAGAACAGGGTAGCCAGTAGGTAGTGGTGAAACTTCTGAACAACGTACACCATCTCGAGTGCCTCCCTCTCTGTTGTACTGTAGTTCCATTTGACCCTCGACAAAAGTTAGCTAGCGAAGAAGACACGGTGATCTAGTCCTTGTATCCCTACTTGTGCAAGGGTGACACCAATGGCAAAGTTGGAGGCATCCACATGTACGTGAAACTCTTTATTCCAATCCGGGTACACTAGGATTGGTGCACTCACCAGTCGATCCTTTAGTTCCTTGAAGGCTCCTTCCTGCTTCGTACCCCATATGAATGACTCCCCCTCCCTTGTTAGCTTGGTTAAGGGCCAAGAAAATTGCGCAAAGCCTTTGATGAATCTCTGGTAGTAGCCAATGTGGCCTAAGAATGACTTCACCCCTATTACATTCATTAGACTCTCCATATTGATAATCACCCCTATCTTGTCTGGGTCTATCTTTAGTCCTTTACAAAAAATGTGACCAAGGAGCTTTCCTTGCAGTACCATAAACCTGATTTTCTTCGGGTTGAGAACTATCCTAGCTCTCCGACACCTCTCCATACATTCTTCGAGTGCCTTCAGATGAGTGTCCAAGTCACTGAAAATAGACCAGTCATCCAAGAATGCCCTGAAATTCCCTACTTACATTTTGTCAAAGATGTGTAAAATTATTCTCTGGAAGGTTGTTGATGCATTACATAGCTTGAAGGGCATGCGATTGTAGGCATACACCACCTCTTCCACCTCGAAGATAGTCTTTATCTTATCTTCTTCCGCAATACTTATCTGATTGTATCCTGAGAACCCATCCAGAAACGTGAATATCTCGTGTCTGGCTACTTCCAAGATGTTGTCCATGAATGGGACTGGAAATGGATCTTTGATTGTTATTGCATTTAGGTACCTAAAATCTACGCATATCCTTATTTGGTTAGCCTCCTTCTTGAGGGAAATAACTATTGGGGAGACCCAGTCACTTGTCTACACCTATAAGATGATCCCAATGTCCAACATTTTGTTGATTTCCTCATTCACCTTAGCCACCTAGTTCTTTTTCATCCTATACGACCTCCTCCATATAGGTTGGGCTCCTGGTACGAGGGGTACGCGGTGTACGCACCTTTCTAGAGGTACCCCCTTAAAGTCCTTGTAATTCCAGGCAAAGATGCCCTTGTACTCCAGGAATATCCTAAAAGCCACCACCTTCAGTATGGGGTCCCAATCATCCCCTACGAGTATCACCTGCGAGTCCTTGTCCTTGCCTAGATTGAATTTTTTCACATTAGTTTCCTCATACTTGATAGGTTTGTCCTATTCAAACTAGTGGGCTGGTGTGTTATTGACCCATGCCACCCCTTCCTAGTACCTATCGTACTCCAGGGGAAATGACTTCTCTTCTGTACTGCCACTTGATTCCCCAATCTCGCATATCTGCAACATGTGGCACTCCAGGTGGAATACCTCGTAGTCCTCCATCTACCAATAGAAGAGTCCGGCCAATGAACTAGTTTCATCTTCAGAGCATCCATCCAGTTCCAGCATTCCTTCCTCCTTGGGTTCCATCCCTCCTCCGTCTCCTTCGGAACCCCACTCCCATCTATTTGAGTCATCTGAGTCAGATTCAGATGATGCAAGCTCTTCACTGACGATCTGGTTCCTTAGGTCAATCACATACTTATGGCCCTCACTCTCAATCATGAGTGTATTCTTTTTCCAGTTATGATTGGCTTTGGCCACGATCAACCATCCCCTTCCGAGGAGGGTGTTGTACACTTTCCTTTCCAGTGGAATTACCACGAACTCCAGAAAGAATTGCTATGTACCAATCACCACCTTTTGTGCCATGAGAGTCTTGAGGAGTTTGATGTCGTGTTGATCTGCATCGACAAGGTTGAATGTTGGTGGCTAGAGGGTAGGCTTGCCAAGACCCCTCCAAGTTTCTTTCGATAGCACGTTGACGCCAGACCCGCCATCCACAATGGTGTTTGTGAGGTTCTGCCCCATTATCTCCATTTCTACCATGGTAGGTTTCTGTCTAATGCTTACTATGAGCAACATAGGGTCTATGGCATCCATACCAAGTTCCATCATTGGAGCCATACTAGATGGTTCTGTCGCCGTTCAATGTTCCTGGTCGGTAGTGGTGTCACTGGCTGCATTTGTCAAGGCCATCCTCAACTACGACATGGTTTGTAGGAGGTCGGATACTCGTACGGGTAAAGTGGTCTATAACATCTGTTTAATGATAGTTTTTTCTGATCTTGACAGAAGTGGAGTATTGGCAGCCAGGTGGGAGGTCCTTCATTCTTCTGCCATTGCACGTTTGATGTCTACACTGGCCTCCCGGAGTCTTTCCTTCTCTGTGCGAGGGTTAGGGTACGTGGCTTTCTTACTTTGCAATCTTGTGATTACCAGTACACCTTCCTCTGATTCCTTTACCTCATTGCAATTTCCTTTGTCAGCCTTCAATTATTTCATTATTCTCATCATATCCCTTCAAAGTACTTGCATGGTCTTAGATTCCCCATTGTTGTCATCATCCATACTATCACCATCACTCACCAGGCGTTTCCCTTGGGATGTCTTATTTTCACTTTCAATATCCATCACATGGTTGTATGCTTTGTCATATGAGGGTGGAGGTACCACTTTCATCTTCCGTCTGAGGGACGGTACCAGTCCTTCCACAAACCATCTCTTCTTCAAGCCATCAGCTGGCTAGTTCTCCATTTTGTTGAGCAGTTCCCTCAGCTTTTTGTTGTAAGCTCGCACACTTTCACTTTTTCCCTGCTTGGTATTGTAAATCTCTGCCATGATTTCATTGTCATCACGTAGGAGTTTGAACTCCTCCTGGAAGGCCTTCTTCAAGTTATACCATGATGTTTTATACTGGGCATCTAGATCCGTATACCAATCAATTGCTATTCCTCGCAGGGTGGCCGAAAAACCTTCAAGTAGTAATCCCGGTTGTCTTGGCCATTTGCCTCCCAGATGGTCATGCATGTCTTATAATGTCATACGGGATCCTCCGACCCATCGCCCATGAACTTTGGAATCTTCTATTTCTTTGGGGTGTGTGCCATTGTCTTCATCTGGAGGGTTTTATGTAGTGCCTGGAAGTTATTCTATGCCTGGAAGGTATTATGTGCCTGAAAAGTACCATCCACGTTTGACTGGGTTGGACCATATTGCTTCGTCCACAAGCCTTCTTCGCATCCACCCCTGTCCTCCACGCTTTGGTCACCCTCACTCCTATAGTCCCTCCTTCCCAGGGTTTCTAGGTCTGACCCTTATATTTTGTTTTCCTCCATCAAGGACAAATTCCCGATGCGGGATAATGTCGTTTCAAAAATATTGGCGATCTCTTCGTGCAGATCCCGTACCACCTCCTCTCCTTTTTTAGAATACTTCTATGGACAGCTCCACGACTTGGCTATAGAGTCTTCACTCGATGTCGAGTGTGGGGCCTACTCGGCAAGATCCTCCTCCACTACGTCTAGAAGTGGCAGGTGTCGGGCGACCTCCTCCAACTCCTTCCATGTACATGGTCTCTGTCTCTCCCAACTATGACTCTGACTCACACTCCGACTTCTGCTACATTTCTTAGAACTCCTTGAGTCAGCAACTTCCCTTAGCTAATGTCTCTTCTCGGCCTATTCTTTTATATGGAGGGATCTCTCTATGACTCCCTCGTCTACTCCTTCGATGGTAGTGGTACGTTTGTCTTTGTTTGGCCGTAGGGGCATTAAGTGTCGGGGGTACGTCGTCAGCTTGTATCCCTTTCCTCTTCCTCCCTACGATTCCACTATTCATACCTTTGCAGTATTTGTTGCCAATGGAGTCCCAGTGCAGTTTCCTCCCTTTGGTCTTGGAGTGTGTTGACATGTCTAAAGTCACATCGCTGCAAACTCCATCCGGCCAACATAGAATAGAATGATCTCATCGAGCATCCTATCCTCTCTTGAGATGAGGAAATCTCTAATGCTGTTTTTTGTTTGATCAAAGGGGATGACCTCAAGATTTTGATTGTTAGGTCTTGACTATGGGATTACTCAGTGGTTTGATGTGTTTTGCTGGAAACACAAAGGGGACTTATGGTGAGATGGACAATTTTTGGATGAGTTCCCTAAAATTCTAACAGTCTTGTTATCGGTTGATTTCGGTTGGATTGATAGTAATTCAGTAGGACTATAGGGTTTATTGGTTTAAAAAAAGGGGAAAAAGAGGGATGGGGAGAAGAGATACAGAAAATCTAATTGCTTAACTAAGATAACATTTTCAAGAAAAATAGACAGACACCTCCAATTAACCAGATTTAACACTTATCAGCTATTTAAGCACAATGTTTGTAAGAATCTAGTGCGATCTTCAAGGGAAAATAAGCTTTCATGCTATTAAACATAAATTCAGAATTTTATCATTCATTCATTAAGTGTTTATTAACCGAACTAAGCATATGAGAGGGTTCAGATTAACCATGCAAAGGGAATGACAGTCAGTCAGTCCTTAATGATATGAAAAACGATGATTCTATCAGATGTTTATCCTAAAATGCTATTGAAAAATAAATGAAATAACAAAATAATTTAAATGGTGAAGAAGGAGACCATGCACTCACAAATGAAATGAAAACAACGTTAATTTTCCATTAATCTTGTGTAAATTTCGCTAGAGCTTCAGCAACAATCCTTGAACTTCTTACAAAAATGAGGGAAAACCAGTCCCTTTAAATAGATTTCCAAAAATAGATGAATGGCCAAGATCTAAACTAAACAAGTGGCTCAGATTCATCTGTACAAAAAGGTACTCATACCCATAAATGGAAGGTAAATATCAGCAACCACCCAAAGGGGAGCAATAACTACCTTCAAAAAGGGTAATTAAAAAACCTATCCATAACAATTCGAAAAGTGCACATGCACAGAGTTTAAAGTTTACAGTTAACTTGGCAGTCAAATATGAACTTTGGCCAAAAAGTGGGTTTTCAAATTTAAAAGAAAAAAAAGCACTTTAAGAAATCATTTTTTCCTTTACTAAAAATTCATCTTCGCCATGCAAATATCTTTCCAAAGGTCCCGACCTGCTGCACGTTCTTCACAGAGATACTCTTGGAACCTAATGCACAATTGGAACAACACCATGAATTGAGGCATAAGGGGATGATGTATTTTAAACTGCATGCCTTCCAGATGACAATCTACATGTTTTAAACCATCCTGGCAGTTCGACTGATTAACCTCAAAGCGCAAAATGTCTGAATTTAATTTACCAGCAAAATTCAGGTCCTCAGTGGAGTAGGCAATCTTATCTGTTCTCAATTTTTCCTCCAAGTCTGGTTGCACTACGTCATTGGACAGATCATTATTCCAACTCAAAACCATTGATCGGAGGATTAGCTTGCTGAGTTCCTCCATGTTCTTCAAAATTTGGTCGCATTCCGCCTGTTCTTTGTCAATGGTTTATCTTGTCTCCCTCTTCATAGTAATGGTCCAGTACCATTCTTTAAAAATGTTGATGTCGTGGGAATCCAAGATGGCGGGCAATGTAGGAATCTGTGCTTGGGTCCAAAAAAGGACTCTTACAAGAGGAAAAGTTGTAGCGACTACCTCATGAACTTTGAGGCACTCCCGCTTTACCTCGAGCAGCTTGACTAAAATGGTCTCTTAGTACTGGGCCATTTCCTTTACCTCTCCAATGATTTGTTCTCCCCTCTCTTTAATGCTTCACATCCATTCCTTGACAACCTTGAAGGTATCTCATACTCCGTCAAATTCTGTGGTGGTCCTTTGCGCCAATGTTATAGGGGGAATATGGGACTCGGGGGCATTATGCAATGGTCTTAGTAGTTGATCAATGTACCCCCCCGTCTGATCAACACAAACCTGATACATGTCCTTCTCAGCAGTTATTTATTCGAGTTATCTGAGCATGTTTTGCACAGAGTCCTTGACCTCCTCCCTTTCCTATTCCTTGGTGGCTCGTCTGATTGGGACAGTTGTGATACTATAATCAGCTAGTGTAACTTGATATGTTGGCTTATCTGCAGGCAGGGTGGCAATATGGAGGGTACGATTCCTTTGTTCATCTTTGGTCATCCGGGAATATGCTTTAAGCTTTTTCTTCCCCTTGGACTTGGCTTCGTCTATGCACGAGAAAATGTCCTCCAAGTCGATGGGTGGCTCGGTGCCTGCCTTTCGCTGAGCTTGAGCAACTAACCAATCTTGAGGTATGATCTGGGCTGATGCTATGGTTAAATTTGCACTCTGTTGTTTAATGTTTTTAGCTAGCTCATTGCATATTTGTAGCTACTTTTTTATAGGAGGAGTGGAGGAAGTGTCAAGTCCCTTACTTACAGCTGAATTCTCTCCTACTTCGTTGAACAAATATCTGGTGTTTTCATGTGATGGTTGTTCTTCAGTCCTTTCAGGCTTGCGGGTCCCATCTGTCCTTTTCTCTCCTTCAACAATGGAGTCATCCTTGGCAGTACTATGCAGTTGTAATTCATGGCAACTCCCCTGGGTGGGTTCATGCACCTCAACCCCCTGAGTAGATGAAATTTCTCATTCCTCCACCTGATTCTCAAGTTCGGCAGCCTTGATGACCCTCACCTCTATATTTAGCATGTCAGGTGGAGGAGGATCATTATCTCTGAATATGTCAACATCGCTCTGGGAAGGCGAGGCAGGTATATAATCTAGTTCTATTACATCATCAGATGAACTGGGGTCTTTTGATGATGAAGTGACCTCCAGTCTCCTAATAGGGATCTTCTCCCTTCTTGTCCTTTTAGATGTCTAAGTCCCTCTGCTGGCTTTAGCCTTCTTCCTCTTTTCAGGATTTTCAACCTCTTCCTTTGGTGCACTCGAGGTTCCCTCATCTTCAGAGGACTAAGAATCAAGGCTACCCATCATTTGGTAGTTGAATTGGACTCCCTCATGAATCAGCCGCTCAATTTTATGGTGTAACCACAGATCAGTGTACCTTCCTAGGGCTGCCATGAATACCTCAAAATCAGTGATTGGATCTTGTGACCAATCGATGCCTGGCAAGAGATGTCTTACTGCCTCAAATTCTCAGACCTGTAAGTAATTTCTTGAATCTGTTAACTGATCTGGGACCTGATGGTATTCATAGAGTCGCATTTGATGCACACTCAACCTTGAATATTCATGCCCTCGGACCTCGTAGTCATCAGAGTAGTTCTTCCAATAATCTTCAACTGACTCCTTTGCTCTGTATCGCCTACCATAGGCTCTCTTTGCCAAATTTTTCGTGATCAAAGCATTTCCTTGGGAAATGTTCTTGTAGGCCGTAAGAGGCTAGCTCTGCAAGGGATTCTTCTGCATGGGTTGGATTCTTCAGATGGACATCAAGGTTACCTATAATCAAAGGGAAGACAAATCCACATTGCCTCTTGTCTTTGAGTAAATTGTTCGCCAAACGTGCCTCCCTTGCAACTTCTAGAAGAACTATTTTGTTGGTTGGGTATCATGGAAGTCGGAAAGGCGTGCCTTCAAAGCTAGCTATTCAGATGTAGCAGAATCTTGGGAACTGGATGAACCAAGCGCCGTACCTCTGTATCAGATTGGTAGCCTGCTCTGAAAGCCTTATGTGTAGTCCTCCTTGCATCAGCCTGACCAGGGGCATTGTGAAGGCGTCATTGACATGCTCATACTAGCCAACTGCATAGGCAAGGCTATTCTTTTCCCTTTGAGCTATGTCTTGATAATGTAATTGTGGGTAGCAATCATATACCTTCACCTGATTGGGCCCATTCCCAAATTCACCTTTCATGATTAAATTTGGCAGAGGCTGGTTTTTGGTGAACATATAGATTAGATAGGATGTCACGGTAAAGTACTTTTTCGCCTCAAGTTTGATCAACTAGGTATGGATGTTGTCACTTATGGTCTGGGCCCAGTCGAACTTGGATTTCCCAATGAAGACCTATTCTAAGAAGTAAAACATCCACTCTTCAAAGTAGTTAGATTGGGGGAGTCCCATAACCCTGCTGAGCAATGTGACCATATCTCCATGCTCATTGTGAAAGTCGCTTCTAGGGTGTTTTTCCCAATTCTGATGCTTGAAGGTCTTCTCTCCTTGTACCATTCCTCATTTAGCAATGGTTTGCACTTGGCAGGGTTCATATCATACACCACTTGTGCTTCATCTATAGTTGTTGCTATGTCATTTTTTGGGAAGGGGATATCAAACACGTGGCCAATGGCTTTAGGAGTGAAGTCGACAAGGACCATATTCTCAGGGAGTACCAATTTGGTGTTTGGTTGGTAATGTCGGGCAACCTCTACTACCAGCTCATAATTTTTCACTGACGGGGGAAATCCTACTGCCTGGGCGATGCCACTCTCCATCATCCGCCTAGGCCTGCCATAGGCATTAGGGGAGAATATTCTGTTTCTGAAATCTTGAATATCAATGTGGCCCATGTCAGTATCACCTACATTTTCCCATACGCTCTGAACCTTTGATTCCCTTAGTCCTCCTCTCTGATACTGATATTTCATCTTTTCGACTTTGCAAGGGATGTTTCGGTTGCACCAGGTGTCTTTGACGACTCTACAGTAGATTTAGGCATCTATCCTGCACAGCAGCATGCGAATTACGAGATGATATGAAGGAAATAAAGCAGGTTAGATAAAAGGGATACGTTAGCGCACAAGGATTAATTTGAAAGCCGAATTTGAAGAAAGCATGATACTTCAGCTAAAGAGCTTGATTGATTTAAACATGAACATTACTAAGCTCTTCGATTACACATTTATTTATTCGGCTGCGATTTAAGGACTTAGGCGATTTCAACTGCTAAATTTACACTTAGATTTTAAGACCAATTTTCAAAATGGACGAGGTTTAAATATTCCCTAAGTATGAAAAATGCATTTTCTGGTTAACTCCTAGGAACAAACTCTGATTTAAATTGCTTTGCTTGACACCTTATAAATGAGAAAAGATGCGGTTTAAAGATTTAATCATTTGATCATTTTTTACAAACACATCTATCCAATTCTGCATATATTTTAAACGATTTTAGTTGAGACAAAGCAAACTTACCTGGCCAAATGAATGGCGTGAATCCGCACACCCTGGCTTGCAAGAATAATTTCCTTTGGATTTTGAAAAATTCCTGTCTTATGCCCTACGCTTTGAAAAGATAAATTCGCAACTTGCAAATTTGGAATGGGAGAGTTCCGCGATTTCAAATTTTAACGGTTAACTCCCTATTCCAAATTCACACCTAAGTTTGTAGAGAAAAATGCAGTTTAGAAACTTAGACTTAGCAATTTTTACCTTGATTGGGATTTTGACTTCTGCATGATTTTTTCTTAGGCGCTTTGAAATGGGTTTATAGCATTTTGAAAACTTCTTAAAGCACAATTCCGGAGGTTTGAAGAGCTTTTGCTAACTTTTAACTTTTAACTTTCATGCAATTTCTGGTGATTTTTGGAGAATGGGGAGGGTTTCCAAACCTCGGCGAAAATCGCGATCTCCTTTTGGGGTGCAACTTTGGAGATTTTAACTTAAAGACAATTTTCAAAAGCATTGCGATTTTCCTAGGTCACTATTTTCAGGGTTTCTAGGCACTTTGTAAACTTTCATTTTCTATCACTTCTCCACTACGCGACTTTTGACATTTTGGAGCCTCCTTCTAAAACCATGTGAAAATTGCGATTTTAACTTAGATAGCGAATTTCGGGAAAATAGGACATTCTGCAAGTTTTCAAACTTTTTACAACTTATCTAAAAATCGCGATTTGGAACGTTTTGCAAGTTTGCTAAAGTTCGCGATTTACATTTGTAATGCTAACTTCGGGTTTTTGAACATTTTTTTAGGCTTTTAAATTTCTTTCACTTATCCCTCTAGGTCACGGTTTTCAAGATTTTGTGTTGCTTTTCAAACTTCCAAAAATCATGATTTTAAGTTGCTTTTTAAAACTCTCCACTTGTTAAACTTACCCTCATAATGCGATTTTCGGTGATTTGATTACCTTTTCAAACTTTCTAACTTTCACACCTTTACCCTAGAATGCGATTTTCGGCATTTTATGTGCTTTTGCAAACTTTTTAACTTTCACAGTTTTACCTTAGAATGCGATTTTCGGCATTTTATGTGCTTTTGCTAACTTTTCTTAAAAAAATCAAACTTGCCCTTTGGAATGCAATTTTTGGGAAATGGAGAGAGTTTGCCAAGTTTTACTTCTTGCATTTTATCCAATACTGGCGAATTTCGGGGATTTCACCCATTTTGCAAACTTTAAGAAAGTCATGTAACTTTCCCTCTTAGTGCGAATTTCGGGATATTGAGAGGTTTTGTCAACTTTTGACACTTTGCATTTTTTATCTCCTCTATATCCTTTGGTGAAAATCGACACTTTGGGTCCTTATGCAACCTTCAGACGCATTATCTTTTACTTGGGGAATTTTGCAAGCTTCTACTGATTTTACAAGTTTAAATGATCCCTTGGAATTTTTAATAGCCGAAGGTTCAAATCACCTTGTGAACTCACAGGCTTTCGCTCATGACATCATCATCTTATGGACTGATTACGGGCATGCTAAAAAAGGACACGAGACACCCGGTGCAAAATTCAATAGGGCAAAGGCGAAAAGACCAAAAAGAAGAAGGAGGACCCTATCGGTGATAGGGAGTGTGTGCAAGGCACACCAAATGGTGACTCTGCTGGAGAAATGGTTCCAGTCATTTTGGAGACACAAGTCTGGATCAGTCCCTAAATCTCAGTTAACCACCACAATTCAGATGAAAAAAGGAGAAAAGGCCTTTCAAAACGAGATAATGTTAAGGGTCAAATTAGATCACACGAAAATCAGATTAGCTAGTGTGTGCGAGTGAAGTTCATTCCAGCTTAGAAAGAGTTGAGGCATCAATGTTTCACTATGTCAAGTTGTTCAGCAAGATGATACTTCAAAAGAAACCTGGATAGAGCCCCGCTGCCAGCAAGCGTTCATAGCCCCGACAGAGTTATCGCTTGTTAGCTCACAGAGATTGCTTTGATTTTCGGTAAGAAATTTTTACTTTTTGTTCAGTACTGGCAGAGATGCTTGCATTCCTATCTGCCAATTTTATGCTTGATATCAAGTTGATTCAAAGCATCTTTACTCTTGATTCTTTTCTCTTCTTTCTCTTTTTTTTTTGGCATAGTAGGCAGTGAAGCCTACGTAGGATTGAGCGTAACAGTGGTCATTGAAGCAAAGCTTCAGACTTTATCATTGACATAGTGTCTCTTTGACTAACAACTAATTTTATGCGATTTTAAAATGTGTTTGTGCAGTAATCGTGATGTCGGGGATAGGTTTTGATAAAAAACAAGATCTTGCAGAGAAAGGTTATCTAGATCAATTCGACCTCATCATGGGGTGCTCCAATAATCAAGTGTCCTTCCCAAACTTAGATCCTAGAAGTAAAAGGTTACAATATTTCTAGCATGCACCTAATTTCATACCTAGCACACAGGCTTCCTTTTCAAAATTGACCGGGGGGCCCAAAACAAAACAGGAAATAAACTAAACTAAAATAGGTTAATGAAAGAACTACTCTATTATATATAGGGGAAAGGTTTCAAAGAAACCTAAGGCTTGAAGTAATTCTTGAGGAATTGACTATTTACAGGCAAGAAAACGTCCTCACCTGTTAGGGTCCTGAGTCGGAATGCATTTTCTCCCAAATTTTTAGAAATTTGGAAAGGACCAAGCCACAGATTATCAAACTTGTCGTGCTCTCCTTTTCATTCATGAGCTTTGTCCTAGCAAAGGACACGGTCAAAAATGTGGAAGGCTTTTACCTTTGCCCTTCTGTCAAACCAACGCTTGACCACTTCTTGGTGTTTAGCAAAATTATCTATAGCATTGTCTCTTTTTTCTTCCAGATACAACAGTTGATACAACCTGGCCTCTACAATGTTATCGATTCCCAGATACTCCTTCATGAATTGCAGGGTTGGTATTCTCAATTGTATGGGAAAAATAGGGTTGAGGCCATATACCAAATGGTATGGTGAAGTTCCAATGGTGGATCTACATCTAGTATGGTCTGCCCAAAGGGAAAATCGGAGTTGGGTGTGCCAATCTTTCAGATTCTTGTCAAGAAGCTTCTTGATCACTTGCAACGGGTTTTTGTTGGTGGACTCTTCCAAACCATTACCTTGGGGATAGTAGTTGGATAAAAACTTTAACATAATCCCATAATCAAAGGCCCGGTTAGAAAATTTTAATGATGCAAATGCAGAACCGTTATCACAAACTAAAGCATAAGGACAACCAAAGCGTGTAATAATGTTTTCTTTTAAAAATTTAATAACAGCATCAACATTGCATTTCTTTAAAGATTGAGCTTCAGACCGCCTCGTACAATAATCAAAAGTGGTTAGAATGTACCTGTGTTGCATAGAGGAGGGTGGGTTTATCATACCTATGAAGTCGAGAGCCCATTGGCCAAATGGTTTTACCTCTATCACTGGCCGAAGTGGCATGGCTGGGGTTCACTCCTTGGTGGCAGCTACTTGGCAAATATGGCAAGTCCTTACATGTTCATGGGTGTCTCTGAATAAGGTAGGCCAATAATAGCCTGCTCAGAGGATTTGGTGGGCTGTTCCCAAGCCTGACCCATGACCTGTTCCAAACTTAGTATGGAACTGCTCTATAATTTGGTGTGCCTCATCTCTATTTACGCACCTTAGGTAGATCCCTTCGTGGCTTTTTCGATACAAGACAACACCTTGCAACATGAAATGACTGCTCTTCATCCTCAAAGACCTTTTCTGCACTGGATTGAGGTGTGAGGGACATTTTTGATTAAGGAGGTAGAAGGTTATGTCATCATACCACTTGTCTGGCAAGACTTGTCCAATCAGGTATTGTTGATGTACAATTGTTGAGCATTCTGATGCGAGAGTTTGCGTCAAAGTCTGACCTCGTACTAGTTTCATGGGCTGAATTTCAATGTCATACTCTTGGATAATGGTCACCCATTTACCCCTCCTTTCGCCCAACTCATTCTACATCAGCAATGTCTTCACAGCAACATCCGACACTATTGCGTATATCTTACTCCTTAGTATATAATGTCATAATTTCCTAATAGATTTGACTAATGCGTAAGCTTGCTTCTCATATTCAGATATCTCAAGTCAACATCTTTCAGCGGAGTGCTCATGAATGCTATTGGGTGTTCTCCCTCTTCCTCCTTTCACTGGGTTAGAATTGTTGCATAGGTATGTTCAGAAGTGAAAGAATATATGTAGAATGGCCTTAGATATCTGGGCTTACCAAAACCGGTGCCTAGACAATAGCTTGTTTGATCTCCTCAAACGCCTTTCTGGTTACTGGGGTCCACTCTATCTTAGCATCTTTCTTGAGCATGTCGTTGAGCGGGCGAACTATTTCAGCAAATCCGGTTATAAATTTTCTAACAAGATTTATCTTCCCAAAGTATGACTTAAGTTCCTTTTTGGTTGTGAGGAGATTGATTTACAGTATGGCTTCGATTCTATCAGGATCAATTGAGATCCCCTTTTCTGAAATAACATGACCAAGAAGCTTACCTTCGGTCACACCAAACATACACTTCTTGGGATTTAGAGATATCCCAAACTGGTGACAGCGCTGAAAAACTTTCCGCAGATCACTCACATGGTCTTCTTGTTGCTTGGAGAAAATCGTCAAGTCATCCATATAGATAATGATACACTAGTCTGCAAGGTCTTTAAAGGCGATGTCTGTGGCACGCTGAAATGTGGCTCCTGCATTGATCAAACCAAAAGGCATTCTTCTATAAGCAAACACTCCCCACTTGGTGGTGAATGCTGTCTTCAGCCGGTCTTCGTACTCGACCATTACCTGGTTGTACCCTAGAATATCCGTCTAGAAAAGACATCATTTGGGATCCATTGACCATCTGCAAGACTTCATCAAGCGAAGGTAGTAGGTAGTTATCTTTTTCTGATGCTCTGTTCAAGTTGCAGAAGTCTACACACAATCTGATTCCACTTCTCTTTTTCCTTATGGGAACTAAGTTAGTGACCCAAGTAGAGTGTCGAACTAGAAAGATAATGCGAGCAGCCAACAACTTTTTCACTTCTTGATAGATCAAAGGCTCGAGGAAGGCATTTACTGGTCGCTGTCTCTGTCTGAAAGGCTTTGAGTTTGGCTTCAGGGGTATAGTATGAGTTATTACCGAAGTGTCGTAAGTCTTAAGATCCTCATACCCCCAAGCGATGATATTTGAGAATTCCCTCATGTTCTTGAGAATTCCATCCCTTTCCTAAGATGTACATACCTTCCCAATCAACACATTCTTCTGATTTTCTTGTGTGCCAATGTTGATCTTATCATAGGCTCCTCCTTCGGAAGTACCTTCCTTGCAGGATTTGAGCTGGTCCCAGTCGAAGATCCTTTCTAGCTATACTATACTTATGGGAATGGTGTTTGTCTTGAGATTCAAGACTCCTTTGATTTCGGTCTCGGCTTCCTGAGATTCTTCTTCATCAATAATCTATGTTTCAAACACATCAGAGCTTGTGATGAAGTCAATGATGTGCCTATCATCATCAAACACCTAAAAATTAGTAACATTGTCTGGAATAGATGGGATTGATGTCAACTCAACTGTGAATTTCTTCAAACTTTGCATTGACAGAGGTTATAGCGAACTTGTGGCCTGTGCCAATGAATCAGCAACCTAATTCTATGATTGGAAGATAGCTTTGATGTTGAAAGCATCAAAACTCTCGATTATATCCCACACACGATTGCAATAGACATCGAGTCTCTTATCATGGCATGTGTATTGCCTTCTAACTTGCCGGACTACCACCTCTGAATCCCCAAAACAATGTAGGACTTGAGTTCCCTTCTTAATGGCTAGCAACAAGCCATGAATCAAAGATTCATACTCTACTATGTTGTTAGTATAGTGTTACTGTAGTCAACAAGTGGCCAAATAGGTCTCACCGGTAGGACTTATTAGTTCTACTCCTACTCCAGCTCCTTGCTTGGACTTCAAACCATCAAACTTTAATGCCCAAGTCTAATTTGGGTTGGTAACTGTACCGGTTGTGACCTCTCGGTTCATCATTTCATTCTTTTATTGCTCAAGGGCCCTCTTTTCAGGAGCTTTGAGGAAAGCAGTATCCTCTTGCCTAAGAGTATGGGCTTCTAGCACCTTTGAATGTCTCTTACATACCTAATTTAGTGCTACTCTGCATAATGAACATGTTATTTCTGAATGGGCAACATTATAAAGTCTGCACCAGTCTAATAAAAGCAAGTCCTTAATAGAACTCTGACAGTCTAGATGTTGCATTTGCTCTGCATACTTGCAGAAAAAGGTTTTGAAACCGCTGAACAACTCATTCTCTTCTTGTGATGGCATAACCTTATCATAATTTTTAATAATTCCTTCTAGATTTTGAACTAGATTCGAGCATTGCACCAACAAAACTTCATTTGTTGAGCCTAAGTCAGCCCTGTAAGTGCCCATATCTTATTCTAGAAAGAGGGTTTCATTGGCCTGGTTATATTCGATAATCATCAATTTAAGCCTTGGTTCAGACTCAATCCAGATTTGATTCGCTACACCTCTCCATGGCAGCCACATATGGGTGAAACTAGAATGCAGCCACCTATTAAGGACGTGGGTCTTGTCTCGGCTAAGCAACATGCCATATGCTCTTAGGATGTCTACTACCTAGATATCAATATACATCTGGATGCACAGATCTGCTGTTAATTGCATGTGAATATTATTCAACTCACCCACCACAGTCACTTCAGACTTATCTAATTACGTCACTTTTTGGTTAGTCTTGGTGGGGGTTAGGCCTAAGGTAGTGCATGTGGATAAAGGCATAACATTAGCTGAAGCCCCTGAATCTATGAGACAATTATGAAAGTTCTTACCAAAGATTCTAAGTGTTAATAGGAAAGGTGGGGGTTCTAGCTTCTCAGTGAACAAATTGATAGTAGGTTCGGATGGGAGTGTATCATTGTTCATGATTGAGATATCCTGAGTTCTTCCCCATGCACACACTCCAAAACTAGTCTCCATGGGCTGATCATTCAAGAATTCTGGTTGTGCAACATAATTCACTGTTGCACCCCTAGGATTTGTTGGTCCTCTTAATTCATTGCTGACCTTTTGGGGTTGTTCTGGTGGCACTCTTTGTCTCGAGTTCTCATTGGTTCCTTTGGACTAAACATGTGAGGTCTCCTTAAGGCTGCCTAAGACATATTTCTGACCCCGAAAACTTTCATCAGCTCAGCAAGGGACAAACTGATTTTGATCTTCCTGAATTCGTCTGCTACCAACTGGCCTAGTCTAGTAATTTCTGCGTTGCTAGATGGTTTAATACTTGGGCTTTGATTTGTGGCAGCAGTCGGCTGACTTTGGAAAATTGGTGCTCTTGGAGAAGCTTGTGTCTTTTGTGACTGACTTTGGTTCGCATACTGTTGTGGCACCTTAGGATAACTTGGGTTATTATTGGCATTCTGATCTGGAGGAACTTGAATATCTTTTGGAGGTGTGGAAGTAGTATAAGGGCCACTATTGTTGTTCTGGTTGTTATTGTTGTAATATCCCCGGTTGCCGCATTGGTACTGCTGAAATGCATTTACATCAACGAGGTGGTTTGGGTCTGCCACCTCACTTTCATCCTGATTAGGGAAGAAAAAGGGGGGAATATAGGTTTCTAGGACAAGTGTTGTATCATACCTTGGTGATGGAACTATCTCAAACCCGGTGGGAGAGAGCACTGGTTGAGGCATTGTATTCTCGACCTCTCACTAGAATATATTAGCTGCCACCTGAAATTCATCACATTGCAGCTCTGAGTGCTGGTTGGTATTATGTAGCCTGCACCAATTAGATAGAGCTGCCTCTGCCAAAAATACCCTATCTATCAGCCTATTTTCTGGTACTAGTGGGTTATCTAGCGGAGTGGGGACTCCTCTATTGTTAGGACAGGTGTTCCATGTCCTCGTAGGCCTCTGATATCCTTGGTTTTGATACTGATTCTGGTGCTGACCTTGTTGTTGATTTCCCTGATTATTCTGCAATTGATTATTCTGATTTCACAAATAAGTGACTTCAGAGGAAAGCTTCTTCATTTGCTCAGTCAACTCTTGCATCTCATCTTTCTCTTCCTGAGTTCTAGAAGATACTACAATATTTTGCAGATATACGGGTTGTTTGGGAGGGATTTGGGATATATGTGGTCCCAGATGGAGCACCAACTGATTTGCAGGTTGCTGGGGCTGATATTCCAATTGTGGGATCGGGTTCATGATAGTTGTTTGGTGGGCCAAGGCCTGACTGATTTCTTGAATTTGGTTAGGCATAGCTGGAGGTCTCGATTGTAGCAATGGTCCTGCGACATTTTGGCCTAGTCCTTTACTAATCTCTATAACCTTAGCATATGCTTCAGTTAACGTGGTCGGTGTCGGTTGGGATTGTTGGACAAACATGGCTGTCAGATAGTCCAGAGTTGAATAATAAATCTCTCTTGCTGAAGCATCACTTACCACGTATGGGTCTTGCAGCCGGGTAAAGGCTTTGTGAAATCTGTTGTTGAAGGAACTAATTGGCTCATGTCCCTGTCTTTTGACTTCTACGAACTATCTCTATAGCTCTATGGGGGTTGTAGGAATATTGTCCTTTCCCATAAAAGATGTTTCAAATTTTCCCAAGAATCAATAGAAGATACTGGCAATGGATAAATCAGTAAAATGTGTCTTCCCCCAAAGAGTAAGGGAAAATTCTACATGCAACGTTTGCATACTCAATCTGTCTATTGCGTAACACATCTTCAAATATTTTTATATGCTCTTCTACTGTTCTGTTTGGATCAATTATGTGAAAAATAGAATAGAACCTATCCGGGCTCTTGGGCATATCATGGTAAGGTATAGAAATTATTGTTGATAGATTGTCTACCAACCAATTTGCACCATTTGGAGCAGGTGGATTGTGCGCCATCTGTGGCTGAATTAATGGAACCAAAGGGAGAGTTGGAGTTGTAATAGATGGGGTCATGAAAACTACGCTTGCTGGGACAACAAACTACCGATCCGATGAATTGGGCTCACTGGGGTCTACAACCCGACGATAACTTTTACGTCTATAGAAGTGAAATCCAGCAAACCTTTCCCGCTCTGGGATAGACCTCAGGAATCTTTCAAATCATCCAGAGAGAAAGATCCAATTCATTCCAGTGTGAGCTATTTCTAATGTCAATTTTGTTGATGCAGTGCAGGAGAAGGTTCAGGAGATAGATTAGCTTCTTCCTGTTCTCTCTGATTTTGTGCATCAATGTGATCAACAATTTCTTGTTCTTCTTTGAGGACAAAGCACATTCAAGACCAGTCAGGATAATTTCTTTTTACGGACTAGGTCAAGCTATATAACTCAGTGATGAGGTTCTCTTGTTCACCATTGAAGTTCAAATCTGGCTGTATCACTGGTTCGGGGTCTCTTCTTGGTTGAGGAGGATTAATGGTCAGACCCATCTCTTACCATTTTAGCGGACTAGAAAGAAAATTGTCAGATTTTTTTAAGAACTTGCTTGTGAAGGGCATAAATCCTTTGTCTATCTAGATTTTCCTTGATCACAGTCTCTATTTGCATACCTTTTTCTTCTTCCTGATTAATAGTGTGACTTACTTGTCTCAAGTGAGGATGATTTATTTCTGATTTCCAGGCAAGTGCTCGTAACTGATCTACAATATATGACTAATTCAGTCCTTGACCAGACTGTTCAAGGGGTAGATCGAACGAGAATTCATGCAGCAATACCATAGTACATCATATGGCCACCCTCCTTCTAGCGCCAATTCTATTGATGTATCTAAAGTCGGATCGCTACAAACTTCATCCGGCCAAAGTAGAACAAAATGATCTCACTGAGCATCCTATCCTCTCTTGAGATAAGGAAATCCGTAATGTTGTTTTTTGTTTGATCAAAGGGGACGACCTCAAGGTTTTGATTGTCAGGTCTTGACTGCGGGATTACTCAGTGGTTTGATGTGTTTTGTTGGAAAAACAAAGGCAACTTACGGTGAGATGGACACTTTTCGAATGAGTTCCCTAAAATTCTAACAGTCTTGTTATCAGTTGATTTCAGTTGGATTGATACTAATTCAGCAGGACTATGGGGTTTCTTGGTAAAAAAAAGGGGGAAAAGAGGGATGGGGAGAAGAGATACAAAAAATCTAATTGCTTAACTAAGATAGCATTTTCAAGAAAAATAGACTGACACCTCCAATTAACTAGATTTAACACTTATTAGCTATTTAAGCACAATGTTTGTAAGAATCTAGTGCGATCTTCAAGGGAAAATAAGTTTTCATGCTATTAAACATAAATTCAGAATTTTATCATTCATTCATTAAGTGTCTAATAACCGGACTAAGCATATGAGAGGGTTCAGATTAACCATGCAAAGGGAATGACAGTTAGTCAGTCCTTAATGGTATAAACAACAAGGATTCTATCAGATGTTTATCCTAAAATGCTATTGAAAAATAAATGACATAACAAAATAATTTAAATGGTGAAGAAGGAGACCATGGACTCACAAATGAAATGAAAACAACGTTAATTTTCCATTAATCTTATGTAAATTTCACCAGAGCTTCAGCAACAATCCTTGAACTTCTTACAAAAATGAGGGAAAACTAGTCCCTTTAAATAGATTTCCCAAAATAGATGAATGGCCAAGATCTAAACTAAACAAGTGGCCCAGATTCATTTGTACAAAAAGGTACTCATACCCATAAATGGAAGGTAAATATCAGAAACCACCCAAAGGGGAGCAATAACTACCTTCAAAAAGGGTAATTAAAAAACCTATCCATAACAATTCAAAAAGTGCACATGCACAGAGTTTAAAGTTTACAGTTGACTTGGCAGTCAAATATGAACTTTGGCCAAAAAATGTTTTTTCAAATTTAAAAGAAAAAAAAAAAGACTTTATGAAAGCATTTTTTACTTTACTAAAAATTCATCTTTGCCATGCAAATACTCTTTCCAAAGATCCCGACCCGCTGCACGTTCTTCACAGACATACTCTTGGAACCTAATGCACAAGTGGAACAACATCGTGAACTGAGGCATAGGGGGATGACATATTTTATATTGCATGCCTTCCAAATGACAATCTACGTGTTTTAAACCATCCTGGCAGCTAGACTGATTAACCTCAAAGCACAAAATGTCTGAATGTAATTTACCAACGAAATTTAGGTCCTCAGTGGAGTAGGCAATCTTATCTATTCTCAATCTTTCCTCCCAGTCTGGGTACACTACATTATCGGACAAATCATTCTTCCAAACAAAAACCATTGATTGGAGGATTATCTTGCCGAGTTCCTCCATGTTCTTCAAAATTTGGTCGCATTCCGCCTATTCTTTGTCAATGGTTTCTCTTGTCTCCCTCTTCATAGTAATGGTCCAGTACCATTCTTTAAAAATGTTAATATCATGGGGATCCAGGATGGCGGGCAATGTAGGAATCTATGCTTGGGTCCAGAAAAGGGCTCTTACGAGAGGAAAATTTGTAGCGACTACCTCATGAACTTTGAGGCACTCCTACTATACCTCAAGCAGCTTGACTAAAATGGTCTCTCAATAGTGGGCCATTTCCTTTACCTCTCCAATGATTTGTTCTCCCCTCTCTTTAATGCTTCACATTCATTCCTTGACGGCCTTGGCGGTATCTCATACTCCCTCAAATTATGTGGTGGTCCTTTGCGCCAATGCTATAGGGGGAATATGGGACTCGGGGGCATTACGCAATGGTCTTAGTAGTTGATCAATGTACCCCTCTGCCTACTCAGCACAAACCCGATACATGTCCTTCTCAGTAGTTATTTCTTTGAGCTGTCTGAGTATGTTTTGCATGGAGTCCTTTAAATCCTCCCTTTCTTGTTCCTTGGTGGCTCATCCGATTGGGACGCTTGTGATACTATAATCAGCCAGTGTAACTTGATCTGCTGGCTTATCTGTAGGCGGGGTGGCGATATGGAGTGTACGGTTCCTTTGTTCATCTTTGGTCATCCCAGAATATGCTTTAAGATTTTTATTCCCCTTGGACTTGTCTTCGTCTATGCGCGACAAAATGTCCTCCAAGTCGATGTCTGGCTTGGCAGCTTCCTTTCGCTGAGCTTGAGCAACTAACCAATCCTGAGGTATGGTCTGGGTTGATGCTATGGTTAAATTTGCACTCTGCTCTTTAATTTTTTCAGCTGGCTCATTGTATATTTATAGCTGCTTTGTTACAGGAGGAGTGGAGGAAGTGTCAAGTCCCTTGCTTGCAGCTGAATTCTCTCCTACTTCGTTGAACAACTGTCTGGTGTTTTCATGTGATTGATGTTGTTCAGTCCTTTCAGGCTCATGGGTCCCATCTGTCCTCTGCTCTCCTTCAACAGTGGAGTCATCCTTGGTAGTACTATGCAGTTGTAATTCATGGTGACTCCCTTGGGTGGGTTCATGCACCTCAACCCCCTGAGTAGATGGAATTTCTCCTTCCTCCACCTGATTCTCAGGTTCGGAAGCCTCAATGACCCTCACCTCTGTATTTATCATGTCGGGTGCAGAAGGATAATCAACTCTGAATACATCAACATCGCTCTGGGAAGGTGGGGCAGGTATATAATCTAGTTCTATTACATCATCAGATGAACTGGGGTCTTTTGATGATGAAGTGACCTCCTGTCTCCTAATAGTGATCTTCTCCCTTCTTGTCCTTTTAGATGCCCAAGTCCCTCTGCTGGCTTTAGCCTTCTTCCTCTTTTTGAGCTTTTCAACCTCTTCCTTTGGTACACTCGAGGTTCCCTCATCTTCAGAGGACTAAGAATCAAGGCTACCCATCATTTGGTAGCTGAATTGGACTCCCTCATGAATCAACCGCTCAATTTGCTAGTGTAGCCACAGATCAATTTACCTTCCTGGGGCTGCCATGACTGCCTCAAAATTAGTGATTGGATCTTGTGAGCAATTGATGCCTGGGAAGAGATATCTTATTGCCTTAAATTATCATACCTGTAAGCAATTTCCTGAATCTGTTAACTGATTCAGGACTTGACGGTATTCATAGTCACATTTGCTGCACACTCAACCTTGAATATTCGCACCATCCGACCTCGTAGTCATCAGAGCAGTTCTTCCAATAATATTCAACTAACTCCTTTTCTCTGTATCGCCTACCATAGGCTCTCTTTGCCAGATTGTCGTGATCAAAGTATTTCCTTGGGAAATGCTCCTGTAGGCCATAAGAGGCTAGCTCTGTAAGGGATTCTTCTGCATGGGCTGGATTCTTCAGATGGACATCAAGGTTACCTATAATCATAGGGAAGATGAATCCAAACTACCTCTTGTCTCTGAGTAAACTGTTCGCCGTACGTGCCTGCTTTGCAACTTCCACAAGAACTATTTTATCGATTAGGTATCGCGGAAGTTGGAAAGGAGTGCCTTCAAATCCGGCTATTTGGATGTAGGAGAATCTTGGGAACTAGATGAACTGGGCATCTTACCTCTGTATCAAACTGGTAGCCTGCTCTGAAAGCCTTATGTGTAGTCCTCCTTGCATCAGCCTGACCAGGCACATTGTGAAGGCGTCATTGACAAGCTCATACTGGCCAATTGCATAGGCAGGGCTATTATTTTCTCTTTGAGCAATGTCCTAATAATGTAATTGTGGGTACAATCATATACCTTCACCTGATTGGACACATTTCCAATTTCACCTTTCATGATTAAACCTGGCAGAGGCTGGTTTTTGGCGAACATATAGATTACATAGGATGTCATGGTAAAGTACTTTTTCACCTCAAGTTTGATCAACTAGGTATGGATGTTGTCACTTATG
The DNA here is from genome assembly GCF_030272615.1 of Cryptomeria japonica. Classification (NCBI taxonomy): domain Eukaryota; kingdom Viridiplantae; phylum Streptophyta; class Pinopsida; order Cupressales; family Cupressaceae; genus Cryptomeria; species Cryptomeria japonica. The sequence goes on from NC_081409.1 coordinate 130,107,821, forward strand.
ATCTGGGCCCAGTCGAACTTGGATTTCCCAGGAAAGACCTGTTCTGTGAAATAAAACATCCACTCTTCAAAGTAGTTAGATTGGGGGAGTCCCATAACCCTACTGAGCAATGTGACCATATCTCCATGCTCATTGTGAAAGTCGCTTCTAGGGGTCTTTTTCCCAATTTTGATGCTTGGAGGTCTTCTCTCCTTGTACCACTCCTCATTTATCAATGTTCTGCACTTGGCAGAGTTCATATCATACGCCACTTGCGCTTCATCTATAGTTGTTGCTATGGGGTTGTTCGAGAAGGGGATGTCAAACGTGTCGCCAATGGCTTCAGGAGTGAAGTCGGCAAGGACGATATTCTCAAGTAGTACCAATCTAGTGTTTGATTGGTAATGTCAGGCAACCTCTAGTACCAACTCATAATTTTGTACTGACGGGGGAAATCCTGCTGCCTGGGCGATGCCACTCTACATCATCTGCCTAGGCCTGCCATAGGCATTACGGGAGAATACTCAGTTTCTGAAATCTTGAATATCAATGCGGCCCAGGTCAGTATCACCTACATTTTCCCATATGCTCTGAACCTTTGATTCCCTCAGTCCTCCTCTTTGATACTGATATTTCATCTTTTCAACTCTGCAAGGGATGTCTAACTTGGATGGTCGAGACGTTTCAGTTGCACCAGGTGTCTTTGAGGACTCTGCCATAGATTTAGGCATCTATCCTGCACAGTCGGATGCGGATTATGAGGTGATATGAAGGAAACAAAGCGGGTTAGATAAAAGGGATACGTTAGCACACAAGGATTAATTTGAAAGCCGAATTTGAAGAAAGCATGATACTTCAGCTAAAGAGCTTGATTGATTTAGACATGAACATTACTAAGCTCTTCGATTACACATTTATTTATTCGACTGCGATTTAGGGACTTAGGTGATTTCAACTGCTAAATTTACACTTAGATTTTAAGACCAATTTTCAAAATGGACGAGGTTTAAATATTCCCTAAGTCTGAAAAATGCATTTTTTGGTTAACTCCTGGGAACAGACTCTGATTTCAATTGCTTTTCCTGACACCTTATAAATGGGAAAAGATGCGGTTTAAAGATTTAATCATTTGATCAATTTTTGCAAGCACATCTATCCAATTCTGCATATATTTTAAATGATTTTAAGTGTGACAAAGCAAACTTACCTGGCGAAATGAATGGCGTGAATCCGCACAACCTGGCTTGCAAGAATGATTTCCTTTGGATTTTGAAAAATGCTTGTCTTATGCCTATGCTTTGAAAAGACAAATTCACAACTTGCAAATTTGGAATGGGAGAGTTCTGCGATTTCAAATTTTAACGGTTAACTCCCTATTCCAAATTTCGCGCCTAAGTTTGGAGAGAAAAATGCAGTTTAGAAACTTAGACTTAGCAATTTTTACCTTGATTGGGATTTTGACTCCTGCGTGATTTTTGCCTTAGGCTCTTTGAAATGGGTTTATAGTGTTTTGAAAATTTCTTATAGTGCGATTTCGAAGGTTTGAAGAGCTTTTGCTAACTTTTAACTTTTAACTTTCATGCCATTTCTGGTGATTTTCGGAGAATGGGCAGGTTTTCCAAACCTTGGCGAAAATCGCGATCTCCTTTTGGGGTGCAACTTTGGCAATTTTAACTTAAACACAATTTTCAAAAGCATTGCGATTTTCCTAGGTCACGATTCTCAGGGTTTCTAGGCACTTTGTAAACTTTCATTTTCTATCACTTCTCCTCCACTACGCGACGTTTAACATTTTGGAGCCTCCTTCTAAAACCATGTGAAAATCATGATTTTAACTTCGATAGCAAATTTCGGGAAAATAGGACATTCTGCAAGTTTTCAAACTTTTTACAACTTATCTAAAAATCGTGATTTTGAAAACTTCGGTGATTTGGAACGTTTTGCAAGTTTGCTAAAGTTCGCGATTTACCTTTGTAATGCGAACTTCAGGGTTTTTGAACATTTTTTCAAGCTTTTAACTTTCTTTCACTTATCCCTCTAGGTTGTGATTTTCAGGATTTTGTGTTGCTTTTCAAACTTCCAAAAATCGCGATTTTAAGTTGCTTTTTAAAACTCTCCACTTCTTAAACTTACCCTCATAATGTGCTTTTCGGTGATTTGATTACCTTTTCAAACTTTCTAACTTTCACACCTTTACCTTAGAATGTGATTTTCGGCATTTTATGTGCTTTTGCAAACTTTTTAACTTTCACACTTCTACCTTAGAATGCGATTTTCGACATTTTATGTGCTTTTGCAAACTTTTCTTAAAAAAATCAAACTTACCCTTTGGAATGCAATTTTTGGGAAATGGAGAGAGTTTTCCAAGTTTAACTTCTTGCATTTTATTTAATACTGGCTAATTTAAGGGATTTCACCCATTTTGCAAACTTTTAGAAACTCATATAATTTTCCCCCTTAGTGCGAATTTCAAGATTTTGAGAGGTTTTGTCAACTTTTGACACTTTGCATTTTTTGTCTCCTTTATATCCTTTGGCAAAAATCAGCACTTTGGGTCCTTATGCAACCTTTTTAGACGCTTTATCTTTTACTTGGGGAATTTTGCAAGCTTCTACCATTCCTTGCCTATCTCGGGCGATTTTACAAGTTTAAATGATCTCTTGGAATTTTTAATGCCCGAAGGTTGAACTCACCTTGCGAATTCACAAGCTTCCGCTCATGACATCATCATCTTATGGACTGATTACGAGCATGCTCAAAAGGATGTGAGACACCCTGTACAGAATTCAACAGGGTGAAGGTGAAAAGACCAAAAAGAAGAAGGGGGACCCTGTCAGCGACAGGGAGCGTGTGCAAGGCACAAAAGAGTGCAATTAGATTTCTGGTGAGCAACCTTGGAATGCTCTCGAGCAGATCAAAGATAGGAGTGTTGACGGTGAGTTCACCACGTACCATGCCTTCAGAGATGTCTCTCTCTTGAGCCTCTCTCTGGACGTACTGCATGACTGACACGTCCCACAACTCTACCAAGTCTGCCATCAACTAATCCTATCATGTCTCTTCCTCGGCTCTTTCTTCATGTGTGTCGCTGTCTACGATAGTCAAGTGCCAGTTGAATGGCTGACCCATTAATTCCTTCTGCCTGCAGTCATAGTTATCTCCAGGTTCGTACAGGAAACAACACCAAAATGTTTAGTCCCTACGGTGAGGTTGGTAAACTCACAGGTAAACATAGATATTCCACACATACCAACAACTCATATAACAAGAACTTTCATGTATATTAAAGCATAGGTAACAATTACAGAACAACTATGGCAGAATGATGATATCTTTATTAGATTCCAAATATGTCAGTACAATGCTAACTTGTCGAGGTTCCATCCATACATTATATAGACCCAACATTTGGCCAGGTTGCCAACCGTCACTAACTACCAACTACCCCATGGGAACCTCTCAGAAACTCATACATAACAAAACATAAAACACTGTAACCAACTATAAACTAACATGTGCTATTGACCCCTAACAGTTGCTCCTGAAAGGGACTTATGTAATTGTTCTTCAAAGAGAAGTAAATTCTTAATCACAAGGAATGCTATTCTTACGAATGATATTACAATGAAGTTCTTTCCCTACTACTAATGATTGCTTACGAAAAGATGCAAAAAGGGATAAGGGTTTAGGAATTGTAGAATAACACTAAGAATGCAAGAATAATGGACGATTTCAAGTGAGGCTCAACTAAGCTTTGCTTTAACATGCGAAGAACATCTCCACAAAGCTAGTGCAATCTTCTAAGGATAACTAATAATTTTCAAATCACCACTATGAATATGGACACCATCAAGACGATGCATATCAATGAGGAAGTAGTAATTGAAGTTAAGCTTGGCTGAAATAAGCTCAATTGACTATGCAAGATACTTCACAATCAATGAAATACTAGTAGTATGAACAATATGAGCTTCACGATCAATCATGCACATGAATCTTTCATTCATCTATATACTTAAGCAAATTTTACTCTATCTTTTTTTTTGTTTTGTAGGTTCTCTCTTAAAAGGATGAAGAAACAAGCAAATGCTCTAAAACACAATAAGTCACCAACGCTTCAATGATTTTATTATTCCTAGCAGCATATTAGCAACAATTCTTCAAAACTCTTCTAATTAATCCCTTACAAATGAAATGAGTGGAGCCTATATGGTGCTCTCAAATACAATGAATGGCCAAGATTGAATCAAAATCAAGGGAAAAGATCTTGCCACCTAAACCCTAGTTAGGGTTTGTTACAACAAAATACCTAATTTATTGCAAATTATTTAATATCAGTCAATGGGAATATGACATCCACTTGGCACAAACTTTGAGGAAAAATCCTCCAATGAGAAAAAAGATACCACATGGGATCATAACAAACTTTCTTCTAGAAGTATGTTCCCTTTATCCTTTTCTTTTAATGCAAATTCAACGAATTTGGACACTATACTTTCAATCTCATTCATTGGAGCAGAAGGCATTATTTTTAATTGATCTTCCATGAAGCTCACCTTATTTAAGGCAGTAGAAAAGGTTTTCTCCCATCTTGGTCCGAAATCCTTAGTCTTACTAGCAAGTACCATGAATGATTGTATGTCTTCTAGCTATTTCTCCAAAGGTGATTTGGCTGTCCCAAAGAATATGAATTTTACTCTCAACCAGCTGATCGACATCTATATGGATTCTTTCATTCATGTCTTTACCAAGTATAATTTCAGCAACTTCCAAGATTTTATCATGTATCACATTTATTGCATTTTCTACTTGAGTGCAACCACTACTCATCTTTAAGCACAACCTTCCTCATTTAGAGCAAGTTATAGCAATGCTGGAAATTATATGATTGTCCTTCTTTCAAAACTCATCTATTCACCAAAGTCTGCTTAGGTAAACTCTTCATTGCTTGCAGTCTTGACATGGTGTAATCTTTAGTGAAAGTTAAAACATCCAAAGCTGCCATGAGGACTTGAGTCCTATCAAGAACACCTGAAACTTTGTCAAATATCCTCACTAGTTCCTTCAAGAAAGCATTTGTCTTCTTGAAAGACATCCAATTCTTCATCACATGAGTTGAAATCCTCATTTCTTCTAAATTATCAACTGAGTTTGGAGGAAGCGGCGGTGGAGGCATGTTTGAAGGATCATGTTGCCTTATCGGTTCTTTGAGTTGCTGTAGGTAGTTCCTGAATGCTTCATCTCTCTCTCTCTCGAGATTCTTGATTTCTTTACCTTGAGCTTTAATATATCATGAACTATCTTCACTGTGTCAGTGATGGGAGGACTTAAGTCAATTGTCTCCAAGTCATACTCCTCTGCAGTGATCTCCTCTTTGGCCTTGTCTACTCTTGGAGTGGCAATTTGTATAACTCGGGGTCCTGTATTATCCTTTGTAATTTTAGACAACTTGGTGGCTTTCTTCTTTTCAACTGTCTCTAGAGCTCTATTCATGAAGCTGGCCAAATCATCAATAGACTCTTCTTCTACTATTATAACTTCCTTTGCTAATCTCTTCTTAAGCCATGCTTCGATAGCGGATCTTTCTTCTCCCACTTGTACCTCCTTGAGTTGTTGATCTTCTTGGGGTGGAGAGGTCACTTCATCATCTTCTTTCTCAATTTCAACATATTCATCCTTGGCTAACTTGTTGCTAACTTGCTCCTATAGTGTTGAATTATCTTGTACTTGGGATTACTTCCCTCTATCTATCTTCTCACATCTATTGTTTTGAATTGTAGACTCCATGGATTCATTCACGCCATGATCTATGCTTCCCCTAGGTGGCTGACTCTCCTTGGCGACTATTTGATTCATCTCTACTTCATGTATGGATGAGGTACTAGTAGAAGGGTGGCTTGAATTTGATTTGTGCCTTTTGTGAACACATCTTCTTTATCTCTAAATCATCTTGGGAATTCATCCAATAGTCCTCTAATTGTAGCTTATGCTTGTGCCTTCTCCCATTAGCTCTTCTCATGTTACCATAAGGATCAAATTTTTCTTTGGAAGAATATGGAATAAGGGAATAGGATCTCAATTCTTCTTCAAACTTCTCAGCTACTTGTAGGGATGGACACACTTCTATTGATTGCCCAATTGAGATGGGAAAAGAAATTCCCATCTTGTCTATTTTTTTGGTCCTTGTCATAGGTGATCAATTGTCTCACTAACTCCAGGAACACCATCTTGTCGATAGGATAACGTGGTAGCATATATGGTGGACAAGGACATCCTTGAACTCTTATATAGGTGAACTTGGGAAATTGAATTTACCAAGCACTGTACTTCTTTACTAACTCTTTTGCCTACGAGGATAAGTTTTGTTGAATGTCGCCTTGCAGTGTTCTTGTGAAGTGCATGGTGAAAGCATCGTTCACCCTCCTGAAATGTGTCTTTCCCAAGTAATGTAGCTGCGTGTAAGATTCACATGCTCTCATCTCTCTAGCTCTAATTCCAACTAGGCCTCTATACATCAATCCCGTATATTCATGAGCTCTGGCAAGTGAATATATGATGTATGAACTCATGTAGAATGTCTTAGTATGCCCACGCCTCTTCAACCGTAGATCAAGGTTGTTGCTTATGATTCTTGCCCAATTGATCTTTTGTCCACCAGTTGACATTTCTCCCATGAAGTAGAACATCCAATTCTCAAACTGAGATGCTTGAGAAGTTCTCATAACTCGGTTGAGTAAAGTAATCAAATCACCAACCTCTTCCTTAAAATCAATATTGTGAAGCTTGTTGGGTATCTTGGATATCCCGGGTCTACTCTTCAATAACCAATACTTGTTGATTATGCCAAGGCATTTGTTGAGATCATCTTCATAGAATTCTCATGCCTTCTTTGCTCTTGTGGACTATGCCTTTATGATATGATATGTGGAAGGCTTCGCTGATGGTTGTCTCAGATAGGTAGGCAAGTACTTTGCATCAGGTGCTATTATCGTTCTCATGTTGGCATCATTGTGGTTGGCACACTCAACTATCAACTCATTGCATTGGATAGCTGGAAGGAAGCCTGCTGCTTGTATTATCTTGCTCTCGATCTTCTTTGAAAATCTGGAAGACTTTCTTGTGTATAGGGGACCCTGGAACTTCTTCATTATGATTTGACCTAGGTTGGTGTCTCCTACATTGCTCCACAATGATGTGATCTTTGATTCGAGCATCATTCTCTTCGAGTCCTCCTTGATGAGAGTTTGTCTTGTAGCTGCTCCTGCCTTTGGGGCTGCCATGCTCTACCTACAAGAATTGTCCAAAGTTATGATTTTTTATGTGATACCAATGTTTAAAAGCTGAAATTGATCATTTAGGTTGGCAATTTCATTGTCTAAGGCTGATAATCCATTAAAATCCCCAAATTGCTAAAAAGTTTTCATCCTCAAACCCTAGCTTGTAAAATCTGATTATACTGGAACATAATCATCAAATCATCATCAATTTTGCATTAAAGAATGTAAGTGATCAATTCAAGGGTTCCAAAACATGATGTAAAAGAGTTCTTATGATTAGAACTTTCAAAACCCTAGCCCTGTAGCTACATCAACAACAAATTTAGGTCTGATCCTAATAAAATGATCAAAACAACTTGATTCAGACATGTAAATGAATTTTTAACTGACTGGTAATCTCAAATCAGCCCTCAATTTGGCAAAATTATCCTTATCTATGATAAAATATCACTGTGACAATGCCAGTGATCACTGATATTGAATCTGAAATTCGCTGATTATTTATGATGATTGCTGCCTTTGATGATGAATTCACTTATCTGAAAGCTTTGATAATGCCTAATCACCAACTTTGATGCTGAAGTATGTCGCTATCCCTTAATGGAGAAACAAATTCGCTGTGATTGAATGTGATGAATTCACTTTATGCTTGAATGGGATCATTGCCTTTCTTGATCAAAATCATTGTTCTTAGAAGGTAATTCACTGATTATTATTGATCAAATGTAATGATCAATCTATCTTTATAGGCATTGAGGGGTGCATCCTTTGATCCTTAGGCCAACTTGTTGTGCCTTTTCATTTCTTTTAAATGTTTTGCAATTTCAGATTTCGTTTCCCAATGCAAGAAGGCTGACTTGCTTTCATTTGATGTTTTTTATTTCATTATTAGTTCCTGCCCCAGCATGGAACTATAGCGGAGGGGCTCTTCCTAAACAGTTATTAAACTAATGTTGCCCAGCCAATCAACATTCAATATTATTTCATGATTTCTTCCTTTTCCAATGTTCTTATGGCAAATTGATCGAAATTTAACAAACAACTGTCAAAAACCAATATCGACATGCTTAGATTGGATGATACAGAGGCAGTTGTGGTTATCAATATGAGAGAAGGCGCAACTTCCAAGGATAGGACTGGGTCTGCAAAACATCAGCTCTTCAAAACCCCTAGAGATCACCGCAGGTTACAGGTGACAAATGAGTGGGGCGAACAGTTGGCTCTTAGGGATTTAATTCATTTGCACGTTGTTGAAAGGTGGAGGATGTTGGTTAACTAGAGTGCATAGATTCGAGTAACAATGGAGATAAGCTAGTCACCAGAACGACTTCTAATTCTGCCAGGACCACTATTAACAGACATGCTATAGAAAGTAGTTATGTTCGCAATTTTGATCTGGACAAAGAAGAGGGCCAATATGATCATCATGTTAGTGTAACTGAAAGTGTTGTAGAGCTTTGTGATGTTGAGAGTAATATAGCTGGAGGATGGAACAATGCTCACCCGCTCATGCATAGGCCTTTTCACCATGTTATGCTTAAGGTTCAGTTCTTCTATTCTACCCTACTATTTAGATTGTTAGTATTCTTGTTTCATGTTAAATAGTTTTGAAAAAGTGTCTCCATTTCAGTTGTCAAATTGAGAAAATAAATATTTACAGTTTCTCCATTTCGGAAGGAAGCTAAAAGGTCTCTTGCCTTGGATGTGAAATAGACTAAGAACAAAATGCTTGCCTCTCTAAAACAAGCAACGCTATTTGGAGCAACAATGCAAGTAGAAGTGTAGCAATGAACATTGCAAGCACAACATTTAACAGGGATAGTAGACTCACAACCTAAACCAGGATTTGATAAGAAATCTACAATCATTTGTCTTGAAAAATCTAATAGATGCAATGGACCACTTTCAATATGTTTCGCACAGTCTATTTCTCCTAATTTGCTTGAGAACGGATAACGTTTAGTCACACAAAGGTTTGGATAAGCAATATTGTACTAATCCAGAGTCTTTCCATTCCAATTGTAGGATCATTTTCAGAATACATAAAGGAATCTCATTTTCCAACTTCAAAATGTGTCTAGTAGAATCTCGTCTTTTGATTTTATGTCTCTGAAGCTGGAAAATAAGGCTGGAATCAGGTAAGTCCATTCAACTCGAGAATAAAGCATGCATCCATGACAATCATTCACACAAGCATATCTTCATCCCATTCAACGGCTGAATCTTCATAGAAAACTCTGATTTTCGTATCTAACTCTTTGACTTTTGCAACTAAATTGTCTATGGTCAAGTGAGGGATCCTTTCCAAGGTTTTGTTTACTACTTGGAGCTTATATTTGTCCATTGTAGTCAGCTACTAGTGTTTCTTGTGATGAACCAGAGGATCATATGCTCCTCGTTTTGTTTTCTTTATGGGTTCAGGCACCCAATATATGGACACATAAGAAGACATTTTTAGCTCTCTGTATTGTGAGTTTCAATCATTATATGCATATTTTGTTGGGTATATGAAGCTTAACAGTCACATGGTTGTTTGTCTTCCTAGAAGACTCCTCATTTCATATTTGATATGTTTATATAAATGGCTATGTGCAGCCCATACATGATGTACTATAGAATTGATATTGGTAAATAAGAATTCTCCCTGCATTTCTGGTGGACGTAGCCACTTAGTGGTGAACTATGTTAATCTTGTGTCTTGAGTTCTTTGTTGTGTCTATTATTCTTTATGCTTTTTTCTGTTCATTATTATGTGTTTTCTCTACTCGTTTTTAAACTAACAATTGGTATCAGAGCTTTGTTGAAATGTTGAGCAGAGATGGGATCCGATTGGATAGCTGATCCTGGATACGGGTGCCCTTACTCTGTGTTTGATCTCGGAGATGGGTGCTTTTATGTTATCGACAAATAGGCTGAAGTTTTAGATGATGAGGCCAAATCAGATGATGAAGCCAAATCAGTCATCAAAAAATTTCCTGGTAGTCTAGACTCGGTAGAGAGTGATGTCCAAGTGGAGGTTGAAACCAAACATCATTGGTGGGATGGCTAGGAAAAGGAGGAGACTTTTGCTGAAGAAGAAGAGACTTGTTTGTTTCCCTTCCAAGATGAGGAGGATACCTCCCGGGGTGAGGAGGATGTAGTCTCGAATCTAGTGAATGAAGATGACCCTAAAGACGAAGAGACAAATTGCAAAAGCGATGATTTATTGATGAAGATTGCAAAAGTAGAGGTAGAATGGAATGCATTGATTGCACGCTTCTCTTTTGGACCTTCGAACCTTGTAATTGAAACTTCAAAAGGTGCTAAGAATAGTGTGGAGTTGGCAAAGGCAGATGGAATTCCAAATGAAGATATTCTATTACGGGGGAGCACAAGAGCAAGAGACTTTGATGGAGGAGTGCATTATGCATCTATAGATAGTAGTGTTCCTCATTATGGATTACCGAATAAAGTAGTTAGAGAATATGTTTTTAACTCTGATCTGACTTGGAGAAGATTAATTCACACTGTTCATAAACAGAGTTTGGCGATATTAAAATATTTTCAAGAGCTGATTGTAGTATGAGCCTTGGAATGGAGATGCAGGGAATGTTACAAGTTGTGCCGGTTGGACTTCACAGGGGAGATTGTTGGGTATATGAAGCTCAATAGTCACATGGCTGTTTGTCTTCCCTAGAAGACTCTTCATTTCATATTTGACATGTTTATATAAATGGTTGTGTGCAACCCATACATGATGTACTGTAGAATTAATATGGGTTAATAAGAATTCTCCCTGCGTTTCTGGTGGACGTAGCCACTTAGTGGTGAACCACGTCAATCTTGTGTCTTGAGTTCTTTGTTGTGTCTATTATTCTTTCTACTATTTTTTGTTCATTATTATGTGTTTTCTCTGCTCATTTTTAAATTAACATCTTTAACTTGATCAATCCATGTTTCAGGTTCAATGTTGCACATAACATGGGTTTCCCCTCTTCATCTTGGACTGTACAGTGTATTTTATCTTTACCACAATTTATTTTACCCTCACCACTTAGATGGATATCTATTTAGCACTCTCTGTATCATTATCGGAGGCCATATGATAGTTCCTGGATATCAAACGATGGGATCAACTTCACTTATCCAAGAAAACATGTAACTGAACAAATAATCAGAGATTTAACTATAAAAGACAATGAAGAATAGTTTATCTAGACAAATTAAAAATAAGTAACATATGTTTTATGAATTAAAAAGTGAATATTAGAGAAACTATATATAATTTAAATTTAAAATTAGGAAAATGTAAATTATCCATATAATTGAAACTTATGCATATAAAAATTTAAAATAATTGGCCAAAAATATAATTAATCTATTAAAAAATTACCAACTATAAATTATTCATTTAATTGAAATCTATACAGATGCATCATCTTTACTCCAAGAAAGTCATCCTTTGGAGGATATCCACTGCAAATACTTTTGTTAATTACAAGTAAAGAGTAAAGATGAGAAGTCCACTGGAATTCTACAATCCACTGGACAGAACTTTACACAGGAGAAGACACGGTAACGCGAGAATTTTTGATTTTGCTCCAGGTAGCCATTCAGACATACGTTTGACGAGAAGCGGCGGAGGCAGAAATCCCACCAAGTGCCGTGTGGACAGCACTGGAGGTTAGCCCGGCAGTAAACCGGTTAATTAACCACCTCCCCCGGCTGCTTGCACAGGCATCGCTGGCACGGCAGTAAACCGGTTAATGAACCACCTCCCCTGGCTGCTTGCACAGGCATCGCTAGCACAGCAGGCCCACCTGGAGGAGATTGCCCAGGAAGAGCGACGACAACAAATCCTGCAACGCTACAAAGAGAACAGCCGACGGGAAACGGAACGAGATGGCGCCAGGCCAGGAGGAAATTGAACCTTTGACTTATGCCCAATAGACTAAATAAGGACAAAAATAAAAAGATACAGAGTGACGAATGGGAAGTGGCACAAACCGTATTGAATCTCAGACAGCAGATAGAATGAAGGCGTAGGCTAAGGTAGCTTGCCGAGGGACGACCGGTCGAGGGGTTGCCCGAAGGGAACCCAGGAGGTGTCACGGAGGTTGCGGAGGCAGAGATAGATGGAGAGAACTACACTGTCTACACTGTTGTAGGGCTGCCAGAAGGAGTCACGGAGGGTGCCGAAGGAGAACTCTACAGTTCGCCAGAATACCACCGTAGGGTAAGAAGCTGCGAAGAGTTGGTGGAACAAACAAGGCGAAGTCTAAACTTGATCGACGCTATCAGAGACTTGCTAAAGAATTTGTCCATTTCAGAGGACAACCGAAGGGAGACAACCAAACGGAGGGAGACACCAGAAGGTGACGGTACGACCGAAGGTGCCGAGGGAGCACAAGGGTACTGTATGGGAGGCATTTTGGTTGGTTCGGTGTCAGCAACTTTTTCCGGAGGACCCACGAGTGGAGGTTCAGTTGCAGGAGGCGGAGGATCGCCAGGTACAAGTACACAAGGAATTAGAGGAGCGAGACCCAGCGGTGGGATGGCGAGTAAACAAAAATTGCCAAAGTTCACAGGGGAGGGCAAGGAAGACCCCTTATGGCACTGCCGTACATGTGAAACCATTTGGTCCGCCAACGGAGTAACAGACCAGGATGATGGGGTACAGCAGTTCCCAGCCACGTTACGAGGAGTTGCCATAGATTGGTACTCCGATGTAGATAAGCAAAAAGTGGCCACATGGGCTACCCTACAGAAGGAATTCACGGAGGAGTTCCGGTTGCTTCGTGATGACAACGAAATTGTGACAGAGATATACAGTACCAAGCAAGGTACTAAGGAGACAGTACGGGCATACAGTCGGAGGCTGAAAGAACTCTTGGGTAAAATGGAGAGCCAGCCAGCTGACAGCTTAAAAACGATGGTTTGTGGAAGGATTGAAATCCTCCCTACGAAAAAAATGAAGATTGTACCCCCGACGTCATATGATGACACCTATAACAGGGCGATGGATCTAGAAAGCGAATATAAAACATCAAGGAAGAAGAAAAGTAATAGATATTCATCTGACGATGATGAAGATTCTGACGGGGAGAGCAGTAGCGGTGGCAAATCGGGTAAAAAGGTACACGCGCTCTAGAAGGACATGGAACGAATGTTGAAAGAATTCAAAGCCATGAAAGGGAGTACAAGTAAGACGGAAGAAAATGAAGTGTGGTGTACAGACTGTAGGAGTGACAGACACACAAGGGGTACTTGCCCGAAGAAGGCATTCTGTGAGATTTACCAAGTGATGGGACACTCCACCAAGGAGTGCCCATACAATATGAAAACCCGAAGCACGAGCCAGGTGTTGTTCACGGAGCAGGCCACAACATCCACACCAGTGGGTATGGGCCAGTATACTAACACAACGGCATCATCTGGAGGATACCGAGACAACAGATGCGGCGGCGGAAGGAATAGCAACAATAACAATAACGGAAGCCGTATCCAGTATGATGCCAAGGGCCGGCCAATTATCCAATGTAGGGCCTGTAATCAGTGGGGGCACTTCGCCCGTGATTGCACGAAGGAAGCCACCCCTCAGCACCTCTGCCGTTGGTGTGGGCCAGGCGACCATGAGGATGCAAATTGTCCGCAGGCAGGGGTTAATCTCCTCAACATTGAGAAGGCTGAGAAGACTGGTGAGAAAGAAGTACTGGCGATCACCCGCGCCCAGATGAAAAAAGCCACTTATCCCGACCCCCGTACGGAGAAGGAGAGATTACGGGAGGCAAAGGCCAATATTGAACGTGAGATGACGACCGAACGACGGGACAACGAGGTGGCGAGTACATCATCCCGTACGGAAGCGAAAAATAACATCATTGGGCAAATCTTGCAGATGGAGGTGCCGATAAAGGTAAAAGACCTTCTAGACTCTATGCCACAATTGAGGATTGCCATCCTCACCAATGTGCAAAGCACCACAGCATCGAGTGCACCACAGGTAGGGGTTCCCGCCACCGCATCATCGAGTGCACCACAGGTAGGGGTTCCTGCCACCGCATCGTCGAGTGCACCACAAGTAGGGGTTCCCGCCACCGCTTTGAAGGGGTTACTAGCCTTGAGCAGTGGTAGACACCCAGCTGTGGTAGAAATGGGTATCCGTGGGACCATTCTGAAGGACACCATTGTGGATGGTGGATCTGGGGTGAATGTACTACCAGAAGAAACATGGAAGCGGCTGGGGAAGCCCACCCTATGGCCACCCACATTCAACCTGGTGGGAGTAGACCAACACGACATTAAGTCACTCGGCCTGTTGATGGCCCAGCAAGTGACAATTGGTACACAACCATTCTTGTTAGATTTCGTGGTTATTCCCTCGAAGAAGAAAGGCTATGACGCCATCCTGGGGAGAGCGTGGTTGATCAACGCAAGGGTAAACCACAACTGGAAGAAAAATACACTTTCCATGGAGAAGGGAGGGCGGAAATATACCATTGACCTACACACCCAAGATGTCGGCGAAGAGCTCGCCTCTTCAGACTCAGACTCAGAGGACTCTAATAAAAGGGAAGGGGGTCCCGATGAAAGCAAGGGCAAGAACGCGATGGAGCCGAATAGTGAAGGGGTGCTAGAATTGGAGGGATGTTCTGAAGATGAGGTATGCTCGACTAACGGGCTCTTCCACTGGCAAATGGAGGATTACGAAATGTTCCAAAGCTACAGGCTCGAAGTAGAGGAACCAGAGCAACCAACAGAGGTGTACCTGTCGGAATACAGAGAATATTGGAAGGGAGATGCCCCAAACCCTAGAGGCATAAATAATCCGAAGAGTGTCGACAACGATTGGAACCCTGTATGGAAGACCGCAGCCTTCAAAATCTTTATTATCCTCCTTCTTCTTATGTACGGGAAGGAGGTCGTGGTCCCTATAGAATTTGTGGTTCCAGGTCTTCCGATGGCCATTGAAAATAGACTTGCCACCAACGGGCCCAAATTGAAACCCTACCACGCGAAGCGCGCAGGGGACCCGAGAGGCCGGACGGACACCCGAGAGCCCGAAGGGGGACCCGAGAGGATGGAAGGGGACTTAAGAGGCCGGGCAAGCAACTCGAGAGGCATGGGACAAAAGCAGGAGACTTTTGGGCGAGAAAAACCGAGAAGGATGAAGGGTGATCCCAGAGACAGGGGACCCGAGCTGAAGACTCTCTAGACAACTTTAAAAAAAAATTTGAAAAAAAAAAAAATTTGAAAAAAAAATCGCACGGTCGTACAACAGCGACCGTACGGTCAAAAAAAAAAAGAAAAAGAAGGTGAAAATGGCCACCGTACGGTGGGACCAAGGTGACAAGGTGACACCACCGTGCGGTGGAAGCACCGACGGTGGCACCACCGTGCGGTGGCATCATCGACGGTGGAACCACCGTGCGGTGGACGCACCGACAGTGGCACCACCATGCGGTGGAACCACCATGCAGTGGAACCACCGTGCGGTGGTCACACCGTGCGGTGGGAGCCACCGAAGGCGGTCACCAAGCAGCCCGCGAAAGAATAAAACGCCGCCAAACATCAAAGACGCCACACAACACCACCGTGACGAAGAACAAAACAACCCCGCACACCGCCATCACCGCGCAGCAAGGGGTAAAGGGAAGAAGACGCCGAACACCGCACCACCATGCCACCACGTGATGCGAAGGGTAAAGCACGGGCCGACCACCACAGGTAGACCAAGCAGCCACACGATTGGAGGTGCCAATGCTGTTGTTGACTGTATAGGGAGGTTGTATGGCCGGGGTGCCATCAGGGACATTACAGTGCCCAAAAAAAGAAAAAAAAAATGACGACGGCCAGATTTAAAATGATTTGTTGAAGTCTGGAGCCTAGACACTGAAAATATTGGAGTGTAGAAGAAGGGTTTTGACATCATAAAATATCACAGAAATGATGTGCGCCATGGACTTTCGTGGGGTTCTAAAGGTTGTAAATTGGTGTTGGCGGCGGGGGCGCTGCCCCCAGACCCCCAGTTTAATTTGAGCCACAGAAGACCACGGGAAGTGTTGTGGTTGTCCGTATTGTGAGCAAGAAGCCCGCAGCTAAGCATTGGCAGGGAAGCCATAAGCCGTAGAGGGAGGCGGATTTGGAGGTTGGGAACAAACAGAGTTTGACGGAAGGCATTGCAAGTCCGTGCAGTTGTATGACACTAGGGAGTTATTCAGTTCAGTTTTTAGCCTTTGGGGAGTGTGATGGAGGATTTGAGGTGTCTCCTAGCATTTGTGCCAGCGGATTGTGGCCACCTCCAGGTAGGATAGGTATGCTTTGAGGAACTCGGAGTATGTCTCGGCTGGACGTGAGGTTGCCTTGGTGGATGCACAGAGGGCTCGGGAGGAGTTGACCACCAGGTTGGAGGCAATAGTCACATGAGACTTAGTTCAGCGTACCCAAGAGTTGGATGCCAGGAGAGCAGCACAGGTGGCTATCGAGGACAAATTGGCTAGGGCGACAGTATCATTTGAGTAGTAGTTGGTGGAAGCTAAGACTGAAAAACGTGTTTTGCAGACAAGTTTGGGTTAGGCACAGGAGGACTGTGATGGCAAAGGAAGTAATATTGGTGAATTCCGCACTTGAGCATCGGATGGTAGCGGAAAAGGGTTTTCAGGCGAGGACGCAGCAAGTGTATAAGATCCGGGCCTGACTGGCGTCAGGAGTTCCTGCCGTTCATCTCTATTTTGTATTAAGTCGTCAGAGTCGACTTCTTTTCTTGGGGGGGATGATGTTGATGGGAATAATCATTATGTTATGTTGTCATATTATGTTTATGTTGTTGTCGGTAATAATGAGTTACGGCGGTCAGTTAGTTAGCCGACGGGTAGGTAGTTGGAGTCACGACGGTTGTGTCGCGCCCCTTCGGGTATTATATATTGTGTACCTTTTCTTCGAAGGAGGATCATGTTAGTCATGTCAGATGTAATGTTATAAGCACTTATTGTACATGGACTGTGGAATTAATACGGAGGCTGGTTATTTAATATATTTCCGTTATGTTCTATGCATTTACTTTCTGCATTTAACCGTTTACCCGAGAGGGCAAACAACTGGGAGGACTGTAATGTCCTCGATATAATTAAATAGTCAATTTAAATAATTTATTGTACGGCCCTGTACTTAATAATATATATTTGGGCCCTTTTTATTAATTAGTTAGTTATAAACTTTTTGGTGTTGGCCCGTTTGTAACCCTTCGGGAAACTTCCTAGAGTCGATTCATATGGCCGAGTTTGGCTTAGTTGTAGGTATGTGTGAATTTGGTATTTTTGCTCTATATGTGCAAATTCCCGTTGGAGTTCAGTTGTCAGCCAGTTCGGAGGTGGAAGATCCTCCCTACTTGGCATCTGCAGTTTCGGTGGGAGTAACTCCTCACCCTACTTTGCTCTGCTCTCAGTTCGAGATTATTGTAATCTAAAGTGCCATCATTATTGAATCTGAATTTCTACTTGCATGCCTGGTGTGTTCATTCCTGTGCTAAATTGTGTTAATCTGATTATATTATCCACCTTGCATTACACGGCATAATATTTGGTGTTTCCCCTTTGCCTCTCAATACTGGAGTTGTCCGTACGTGAAGGAAATTAGTTGGTGGTGAATCGAAAACTATATTCATTACACAGAGGAAAGGAATTGATGTCATACAGCCTCTAGACCGTACGCTGGATAGAAGGAAGTGACTGTACGCTCACCTTCTTACTGGGCAATGGCTATGCAGCGGACAAAACGGCCCGCTCATGCCATCCCTTCCCCTTTCCATGCCCCCATGCCATATGACCCCCGTCCCTTCAAACGGTCCAATCAAACATACATCACCGTACTGGGCTATGCGCAGGGGTATCTGTGTTGATGACCATTAAAATTTTATTTTTATTATTAATCTTTAATGTTTTAATTTATTTTGTTTTAGGTTTTACTCGTTTAACTTTTTTTAAAATTTTATTTTTATTGTTTATGTTTTAATGTTTTATTTATTTTTTCTTTTTATTGTTTTATTTTTATTAAATGATTATTTTAATAATATGTTATATATTTAAGTTTTTTATTTTTATTTATTTTAATACAATTGTATTATAATATATAACTATGTGATTTTAATATATAAGTAAATTTTAATACCATTATTTTATAACTTTTTAAAATACATTAGGTAAATAATAGTTTAATTTTTAAATTATATATTTATTTTTTCAATAATAATTCATATGTTTAATTTTTAATGTTCATTTGTATTTATTTATTTTAATATTTATTATGAACTAAAACATCCATAATATATTGTGTTTTTAAGACATATATTAATTTAAAATTGTAATAATATTATTATTTTATTTTTAAAAAGTACATATTAAAAACATTAAAAGTAAGAAGTTCTTAATAAGTATAATTATTTTTGTAAATATTGTATATAGATTGAAAATTTAAAATATATTTATTCAAAATTTGATTTGATAAGTTTATTTTTGGTGAATGTTTAATATTGGAAGATTCTGTATTTTTGGTGAATGTTTAATATTGAAAGATTGAACTTTAAAGATGCCATGCCTTCCCTTCTCCATGCCCCCATGCCATGACCGTCCAATCAAACTGTCCCGTCAGAAGCTCTACCTCTAAAATCCGTACTGTCTTGCAGCCTCCACTTATTTTAATATGTTTTTAATTTATTATATATATATATTTAAAAGTTCCAATTAGTAATATAATAAATTAATAGTTGATTATATATTTAGATTTTTAATAATAAGTTATATGTTTTTTAATTTTTTATTTCTATTTATTTTAATAAAAATCATATTATAATATATATAATATGTAATTGATGATTTTAAGATATATGTATTATATAGAAATTTTAATAATATTATTTTTTAATTTTGTACATACATATAAATTGGTAAATAATAGTTTATTTTTAACTGAAATATTTTTAACTAAGTTATCCATATTTAAATTAGAAAATATTATCAAATTTACTAATACTAAAAATAAAAGTAATTAACTAAGTTTCTTAGTTAAAAATATTATAGTAAAGTAATTAAGTTAAACATATTTAAGTTAAAAAATATCAAAAAAATTTACTAAAAGTAAAATTAAAAGTAACTAAGTTATTTAGCTAAAAATATTTAAGATAAAATATTAACTTACACATATTTTTGATATTTTTTCATTTAAAAATAAAAGTAAAAATATGTGTAATTAAGTCAAAATTTGTGTTACTAATATACAAATTTAACTTATATATTAAAAATAAATATTAATATAACTTAAAAATAAAAATAAAATATGTGTAAGTAATGTAAGTAATGTAAAATTTTAACATCCATAATCTATAACTAAACGTAAAAATAAAAGTAATTAAGTTACTTAGTTAAAAATATTTAAGTAACTAAGTTACACATATAAATATCAAAATATCAAAAAATTTACTAAAACTAAAAATAAAAGGAACTAAGTAACTAGGTTAGTTAAAAATATTTAACTAAGTTACACAAATTTTTTATATTTTTTAAAGCTTCTTTTTAACTATAGTTTACTTTTATTTTTAAGTTATATTAATAATTTTTTTAATATATGTGTTAAATTTTTATGTTAGTTACACAAAATTTTACTTAATTACAACTTTTTTACTATTATTTTTAAATTAAATTTACTTTGTTACTTAGTTACAAATATTTAAGTAACTAAGTTACACATATTTAAGTTAAAGAATATCAAAAAATTTACTAAAAATAAAAATAAAAGAAATTAAATAACTAAGTTAGTTAAAAATACTTAACTAAATTACACATATTTTTTATATTTTTTAATTATGCATATTTAATTTTATATCATATTTATGAAAAAATATTAAATAATACATTATATACACACTTAAAAATTCATATTAAAAAAAAAAATAATAATAATAATATAAACATATAAAAAACTTCATATAAAAATGAACAAATAAGAAAAAAAAACCTCAAGGCATGGAGTAGCCCACACATTTTATTGGACAGTACGATTTTTGGGGCGGAGCTTCTGACAGATTGGACCGTTTGAAGGGACGGGGGTCGTATGGCATGGGGGCATGGAAAATGTAAGGCATGGCATGAGCGGGCCATTTTGTCCGCTGCATAGCCATTGCCTTCTTACTGCATGGGTAGCATTACACCACCGTACGGACTTGTATGCTGAGTGCAGTTACTGTATTGACTGCTTTCCTATGGAGTACCATAGTGGGTTTTGTCTGTAATGTTCCCCAATAATTAAAATTATCAAAATAAAAATGACATAATATTAATTATTTTATATTAATATTCTAACTCTGGATTAATATAAATAATTAATATTGTTAACACATATTGTTAACGCAAGGTAGTTCATAAAACTAATTTGTCAATGAATAAAAAGGCATGGTGTGAATTGAAGAGGCATGCTTGGAAAAAGAATTGAAACTGGTGTATGGATTATTACACACCGCGAAGCACATAAACCTTTCGTCAGCCATTAGCTGGCCTACTGGTCTTGTGGTTGGGAGAAGAGACAATATCGAAGGTGCTGAGTGTTGTCCGTGGGGAAGTTCATGGTATACGTAGCGGATAGGCGTGTTCATACACGCGAAGTTAACCAAAGCTATCGTGAGGGAGTAGAGGACTAGAAACGGCATCAAAATATTACCTTTCCGCGTATGAGAATTCCGCACAACATCACCTCCGTGTCTGGAAACCCGAAAACAAGTTGAAGACTGAAACGATAGTCTTTGCAGTGGGGTGTCGTGCTAGCATCGCCACCGTGTATGGGAAAATAAAAAATGGGTGGAAGATTGAAACGGGAGTCTCTGCAGTGGGGTGTCGTGCTAGTTGAACCACGCGAGAGATGGAGCAAATAGGATTTGGCATCGTGACCGAGAAGCTATCATTCTGAATACCATAAAAATCAGTGACTGCGATTGAATGGTAATCATTTTCTGGTAAATTCAGTGGAAGTTACCGCAATTCTTGGAGTCTTCTACTTAGAGTTTGGTGGTACGTCAAGTCCTGCAACAACAATCACAGTTATATCGTCAGTTGCACCACAACTGATATTTCTCTCCTTTGCTCTTTACGAAATGTTTAATGTCTGAGAATGATAATTACCCACATTTGCAATGTACTCAATCTAAGTTAAGATACTATGTGTTTAATAGACAAGGAAGATTGCAAATTAAAGTTGTATGAAAACGTTCATTATCACTGGTTGTGTTGTGTAAATAAGTATCCGTTTTATATTGAACAAGTTCTTGCTAGGGAATTTTACAGTGTTATCAGAGCATAGAAATCTTGCCACCCTGTAGGGTGTTGAAAATTCATGTAAAATTTATGCATAACTGAGTATGCACCAGGGAAATTATAATTTTTAGAATACTAGGGTCCGACAAAACAGAAATCAAAACTCTCCTTTAGCACATAGTAGCTCTTCTATTCAATTTGAGATTGAAGATAGCCATACTGAAACTGACGAAGAGATTATTTTTGAAACAAATAGTATGGGGGAACTAGAAAATAATAGAGATCTCATAACAACCTTAATTAGAAGTCAACAAGATATGCAAGACAATGTCAATAGAATGACTAATTTAATGACCCAATTTATTAACCAGCATAAAAATAATAGAAATAATCAACACCAAAATGTTGGGGCAAACAATGGGGGTAGAGATGAGCATTCTGTCAATAATAATAAGCCGGAAAGAATAGGAACAACCAGACCTTTTATGCCAACGTTCACTGCTAGAAATGTGCATCCAAAAAATGAACCGACAATTAGAGAATTACAGGATGAGATACACCAAGATTGGTTATTATCAGGGGATGATTTTAGATCAACCGTGACATTTAGAGAATACTTGGATGTCAGAATGAAACATAGGCCAAGGAGACAACGAGGGAATAACAGTGAATTGCAGAGGAAAATAGGTAAGATGTCTATCCCTTATTTTGATGGGTCAGGGAAAACAGCAACTAGAGCTTGGGTGTAGAAACTTGACACCTACTTCCAATTAAATCCTATGTTGGAAGATGAATCAATTAAATATGCAGCATTACATTTTGACGGTGTAGCACACGAATGGTGGCACCATGGGCAAGTAACCTTGGGTCATAATCAGATTGTTACATATGTTGAATTCACTGAGAAACTTATTGACAGATTTGACTGTAAAGATCAAGAACTTCATCTTAAAGATTTAACCTAGCTTAAGCAATCTGGAACTATTGAACATTACATTTCTGAATTTGAAAAATTGGCAGTTTTAGTAACTGAAATTTCAGAGAGACACAAAATTGTGATATTCATAGATGGGTTGTCCGATTCACTCAAAGGGTGGGTTAAGTCCTTAAACCCTCCTACTTTACAAACAACAATTAAAAGAGCAAGAGAATTAGAACCATCTTCAAAAGGGAAATTTTTTAAAGCACCACCTAAACTTGAAAATGACAAACAATCTCTCAAAAAAGACAATTACCCCAAAACAAATTAGATAAAGAAGAGAGAGAAGAACTCAAAAGGAAAAAACTATGTTTCAGCTGTAGAGAATCATGGCAGCCAGGAAATAGGTGTTTGGGAAAAGGAAAAATTCATTACATTGAGGTTATGTCAGATAGTGACGATGAAGAGAATGTTGAACCTAATATAGCACCTGCATCATAGAACATGGAATCATAAATAGGTACTAAACGTGGAGGAGTAATAGCATCTATGACAGGAACACCCCATTATAATATTTTTAGAGTTAGAGGAGTTTTGAATGGGCAGTGTGTGGTTGTCATGCTTGATAGTGGGTCTACTTATAATTTTATAGATGCAGCTCTTGTGGAAAAACGTGGATTGCAAACTGAAAAACATGAAGGCTTTGATGTTAGAGTAGCAGGTGGAACTAATTTGTCCAGTACTCATAAGGTCCCTAAATTGAGTATTACTCTTGGCAATTATACTGTTACTGATGATTTTTATGTGACTGACTTGGCTGATACAAATGTTGTTTTGGGCATTCAATGGATGGAAACATTACATGAGTACACTTAGAGTTTTAAAAGATTGGAATTTTCTTTTAAGATTGATGATAAGAAAGTAGTGCTTCGAGGTATGTCTAACGGTGGTCCCAGGATCATTAGTGCTAAAAGAATGGAAGCTATTTTCAGACATGGTGATGTGGCATGGTCATTACAATGTTTAATTTCCAACAAGGTATCAGGATTTGAATCTAAAAATTATCAAGATGATTTGTTGAAAGTATTAGATTTGCATAATCTGGTTTTTAGTGATATACCTCCAGGAGTTCCACCTGACAGAGGATTTGAACATACCATTGAATTAGAGGAAGGTGCAAAACCCGTTATCACAACTCCTTACAGACATCCTAAAACATTTCGAGATGAAATAGAAAAGGTAATTAAGGAATTGTGGGATATGAGGCATATCAGGCCCAGTTCTAGTCCTTTTGCATCTTCAGTAGTACTGGTCAAAAAGAATGATGGGACTCTTCACATGTGTATAGATTACCGTGCTCTTAACAAAAAGACAATAAAAAATAGGTATCCAATTCCTTGAATTGATGAGTTGTTAGATGAATTACATGGTGTTGTTTATTTTTCTAAAATTGATTTGAGGTCAGGATATCATCAAATTAAGTTAAGAGATCAAGCTATCAATAAAACTACTTTCCATTGTCATTATGGTCATTATGAATTCTTGGTTATGTCGTTTTGGTTAACAAATGCTCCGGCAACATTTCAGTCTTGCATGAATCATATTTTTAACAAACAGTTGAGAAAATATTTGCTAGTTTTCTTTGATGATATATTGATTTACAACAAAACTTGGGAAGATCACTTGAAACATATTGAAATTGTTCTTGGTATTATGGAATCTCAATCACTTTATGCAAAGGCCTCTAAATGTGAATTTGGAATGACAAAAATTTTGTATTTAGGGCATATGATCAGTGCTACAGGTGTACAAGTTCATTAGGAAAAAATAAGAGCCATTTTGGATTGGCCACCACCACGAAATATTGCAGATTTATGAGGATTCTTTGGATTGTGCAGTTATTACAGAAGGTTTGTCAGAGGATTTTCACAGCTCGAGGCACCGTTGACAGATCTTACCAAAAAGGGGGCATTCTGTTGGACAGAGGAGGCACAACAAGTTTTTGAGAAACTGAAAGAGGTAATGAGCTCTTGCCCAGTACTTGCAATTCCAGATTTTAATTAGCATTTTGTCTTGGAATGTGATGCATCTGGTGAAGGAAAAGGAGCAGTTTTAATGCAAAATAAACATCCTATAGCATATGAAAGCAAGAAACTTAATAATCTAGAGAGATTGTATTCTATTTATGACAAAGAAATGTTGGCTATCATGCACGCATTGGCAAAATTTAGACAATATTTGGTTGATGGCAATTTGTAGTCAGAGCTGACCATAATAGTTTGAGATATTTCTTGGGACAAAAAGATTTGAATGACAGCCAGCAAAAATGGATCAGTAAGATCCAAGCTTATGATTTCAAAATTGAATATGTGAAAGGCAAAAACAATGTTGTTGCAGATACACTATCTAGAAGGCCTGAAATAAATGCATTATCTGTAGTAATAGCTGATTGGAAATCTTTATTGCTCGTTGAATATTCTAAGGATTTGTTTGCCTGTGATTTGCTAGATGGTAATACACAAGATGATAAATATAAGGTTGTAAATGATATTATCTATTACAAAGACATGATCTACTTGATTCTGGGATCGAAGTTGAAAGAGAAAATCCTCCAATCAGTGCATGATGTTCCTTTAGCAGGGCATCCTGGCTACTTCAAAACTTACTGGTAGATAAGGGAAAGATTCACTTGGAAAGGTCTCAAGAATGATGTCCTTCATTATGTCAAAGAATGCATCACTGGTCAACAGAATAAAATAGAGCATACTTATCCTGCAGGTCTATTGCAGCCATTTCCTATACCAGAACAGAAATGGGAAAGTATATCAATGGATTTTATTATAGGCCTCCTGCGATCTCAAGGCAAGGATTGCATTTTTGTTGTGGTCGATAGATTAACCAAATTTGCACATTTCTTATCTATCACTACAAAATTCACCATTGTTTAGCTCACAAAACTATTCTTTCGAGAGGTGTTCTGCTTACTTGGTTTACCAAAAAATATAATCAGCGATCGCGACAAAGATTTTTTAGCATATTTTTGGGGGAACTGTTCAGGCTAACAGGTACGAAGTTGAATCACAGTACGAGTTATCATCCACAAACCGATGGACAGACATAAATAATAAACAAGTGGGTTGAGGGATACCTTCGTAATTATGTATCTGAACATCAGAAAGCTTGGGTTCGTTGGCTATATTTGGGTGAATACTATTACAATACTACATATCATATATCCATCAATATGACTCCTTTCAGGGCACTATATGGGTATGATGCACTTTCTTTTATTGATCTTGCTTTTGATCAAAGTAATGTTCCCAAATCATGTGACATGCTTAAGGAATGCCAAGATCTATTGAAAGCACTTAAGGAAAATTTGCAATGTGCTCAGAATCAACATAAATTTTATGCAGACAAGAAGCGTGGTGAACGACATTTTGAAATTGGGGAATTGGTGTACCTCAGACTACAACCCTATAGGCAGTCATCCCTCAAGTGTAGCAGGGCTGAGAAATTGAAGCCTCAGTTTTATGGGCTGTACCCAGTGGTTTGGAAAGTTGGTGCAGTGGCATATGAATTGGGTTTACTTGAAGGAAGCAGAATACATAATGTATTCCATGTATCTTGTCTCAAAAAAGCTTTGGGTCAGCTGGTGATAGTTTCAGGAAACCTACCACCACTAGATGAAGAAGGGAAATTAGAGATGATACCCGAAGTGATTTTGGAAACTCGAGACAGGCATTTGCGGAATAGGATAATCAGAGAATATCTCATTAAATGGCATAATTTACCACTGGATGATGCTACTTGAAAAAATGAGCAGGTTCTTCAACATCCTAGATTGCAGTTGCTTGTGGGCAAGCAACATTGGGCAAGGGAACTGTAATGTTCCCCAATAATTAAAATTATGAAAGTAAAAATGACATAATATTAATTATTTTATATTAATATTCTAACTCTGGATCAATATAAATAATTAATATTTTTAACACATATTGTTAACGCAAGGTATTTCATAAAACTAATTTGTCGATAAATAAAAAGGCATGGCGTGAATTGAAGAGGCGTGCCTGGAAAAAGAATTGAAACTGGTGTATGGATTATCACACACCGCGAAGCACATAAACCTTTCGTCAGCCATTGGCTGGCCTACTGGTCTTGTGGTTTGGAGAAGGGACAACATCGAAGGTGCTGAGTGTTGTCCGTGGGGCAGTTCGTAGTATACGTAGCAGATAGGAGTGTTCATACACGCGAAGTTAACCAAAGCTATCGCGAGGGAGTAGAGGACTGGAAACGACATCAAAATACATTACCTTTCCACGTATGAGAATTCCGCACAGCATCACCTCCGTGTCTGGAAACCCGAAAACAGGTTGAAGATTGAAACAGGAGTCTCCGCAATGGGGCGTCGTGCTAGCATCGCCACCATGTCTGGAAAACCGAAAATGGGTGGAAGATTGAAACGGGAGTCTCCGCAGTGGGGTGTCGTGCCCGTTGAACCACGCGGGAGATGGAGCGAATAGGATTTGGCATCGTGACCGAGAAGCTATCATTCTGAATACCATAAAACTCAGTGACTGTGATTGAATGGTAATCATTTTCTGGTAAATTCAGTGGAAGTTACCGCAGTTCTTGGAGTCATCTACTTCGAGTTTGGTGGTACATGAAGCCCTGCAACAGCAATCACAATTATATCAGGTGCACCACAACTGATATTTCTCTCCTTTTCTCTTTACAGAATGTTTAATGTCTGAGAATGATAATTACCCACGTCTACTATGTACTCAATATGAGTTAAGATACTATGTGTTTAATAGACAAGGAAGATTCCAAATTAAAGCTGTATGAAAACGTTCATTATCACTGGTTGTGCTGTGTAAATAAGTATCTGTTTTATATTGAACAAGTTCTTGCAAGGGAATTTTACATTGTCGTACGGTACGGTGTAGTACCGTACATTGAGTTCCTAACCTCCATATGCGTGTGAGAGTCTTGGGGGAGGTGTCGTACGGCTGGGGTGACGTCCGGTACATTACATAGAACCATCTCTTGGGCCAATTCACTTTACTCTCAAGAGGCAAGAGCATCCAACTAGAACTGGAACCATCTCTTGGAATAACCAATCCATAAGAAGCAGGAGCATCCAACTAGGACTAGAACCATCTCTTGGGCCAAATCATTAACTCAATTATATGAGATATCTAACTCCACTAATGGTGTTCACCCATAAGGAGCTTGTTACACCTTTATGTGATGTTTTATGCGGAAGTTTAAATGTGCCAAGTCAACTATTTCTTGTGGATGCAAGGGTGTTGTAACCCCTAGATTTGTTCCTCCGCAGAACTCCATTTGTTTTCTGCCCTTTCCCCTTGTTTTCCTTTTTCTTTAGTGGACGTGGCTTCTATTTTATGTGCTTCTATTTTAGTGGAAGTTATAAATATTCTATTATAGAATTATTTACGGTAATTTTTAGATGCAAGGATTTAATTATAATATCAGTTTTTGTGATAAGAGCAGTTTCTAACACACTATTACTCCTGGCTTGGAGCATTTGGCTTTGCCGTGTATAAAATTTGATGTTGTACTTTTGAAAATGATTTGAGTGATATGCCAAACGGCTCAGTCATACCTCCCACTCAGAACAGATTTAATTGTATTTCTAGTAAACTTTGGTGACTATAATCATTTACGGTAAATGACGTTTACAGATTTGGCAACCATTTGTAAATTTTGGTATTGGATAATGGTACACAACTTAGCTGCTATTTTTGTCATATTTCTAATGACAAGGAACATGCTTTGAAGCAAATAACAATTGGAAAAAATTTGTGGCAACCTCATTTATCAGCACACAGTTTGAATTGATTATGGTGTTAGTGCTTTTTTGGAGATAGAACCATTTTTTATGGAGTAGAAGGGCAAGATCTTATGCAGCTGTTTAGATTATTTTGGCTAGCCGTTACTGCTCAATTTTTTAAGGTGTAATTTGTGGAGCTGGTGACCCCATGCTAATTTTGCTGTTTATTTTTAAGCAATCATTTTAATTTTGTTGCTACCAGTATTTATACTAATTTTTCACATAAAATTTGGAAAGAAAATTTGTTGGTAAATTAAAGGGGGAAAATTTGGTGGCAAATAAAAGAGAGAAAAAAATTTATGGACACTGGACCTTTTTTTCAATAAACAGTTGCTGCTTATTTTCAGCCCCTATTTTCATTTCCTAAACAATATCTGCTTCACAAAAATAAGAAAAGATTCTATATTAACTTTTATCTACAATTTTAATTTTTCATGAACACATTATAACTGCTTTAATTTAAACAGAAAACATACTTAAACAACAGCATGGAAACATGAGGTAAGCCTATAACTTATGCATAGTAAAATGTTAAGTTTTATTGGCTTTGATTATCATGCTTTTTAATGTGCATCCTTTGTTTGCAGGCATTTGAGGAGTTATTGGAGCTTTAGTTAATAGCTTTTATAGATAAGAGGGGGCAAAACATTGCATTGGAATTCCGACCGGTGAAATTACTTATTGCTTCTCATGAGCTTAATGAAGGATTGAAAACAAGTCCTGTCTGTCCGGTACACTTCTATTTCATCCTTCGTCTTTTAAATTATTACTTTAAATTGCATACTATCTTTGTGGGTGACCCTCTAACTGCAATCCGTTTTTCGTACCTGTTAGGTTGTCTTACGTCAATGGTTTGATCATGAGAAGTTCAAATGAAATCTATACATTCGCATCTATACATAGGTCAGCATGTTTTACTTAGATGGTGCGAATGCTACATAAGTTATTTGTTGACTGAGTTTTCTTTCTAAACTAAACGTTATGTTGTGATGAAATGCAGATAAATTTCTTTGACTATCAATTGAGTTTATGGTTAACTAAATGAAATTTTCTGCACCCTTATATTCGCCTTGTTTTTGTGGCACTTTAAAGGACTATATCCTACAAGATTCTAATTGAATTACCTGATTTTTCTTTATCAGGGACTGTGAATTGAACTTGGAAGTCTCTTTCAAAAAGTTTTCGTGCACAACATGAGAAGCTTATTCAATGTAATGGAAGAGACCCTTCTAGAAGGTCTTGGAAGAGAAACAAGCTCAATGGTTCTTGAGTGCTTATTGAGGCAATGGAAGCAAAGAAGTGCATCAGTTTTTAAAGGAAATGAAACTATGCGGTTGAGAATACATGTACTAAATATCGTTTTCATTTGCTTTATGTTTCATTCTTAATGAATGAATGAATGAATGAACTCTCCTATTTTCACTCTCCACCGCTAGGCTATGCGAATTCTTCGGATATGTTTTCACCCTACTTCTATTTAAGAACTATTGAACGCCCTATAAAGAATTATGGAGGGCCGATGGTTTGAACCGGTGACCCCATAGTTATGGGCTTCCACTCCCTACTGCTATACCATGCGGTTGTTTCAGGATAAGACTCGGCGGTTTAGAGTTTTGTGGAATGTGGTTGTGATCCGAAATAAAAGGGTTCCTAAAATATACATTAAACTATAATCAAGCCAGTCCGAGAAATACATTGTTAAAGCTCGAACTATACGAGCCATGTATTTAAATGGGTTGGGATTTTTAAAAGATTAAATGTTATTTTAAGGGTTTGTTTTAGAGATATAGTTTAAAATTGGGGGATATAAAAATATTATTGTTTTAACCCCATTTTAGAATGTAAAATAGTATTAAAAGCGGGTGATTTTTGTAATAGTAGACATGGACGAATGGAGAATTGTAAGAGAAGTGTGAGGGAATTTCTTTTGGAGAGATTGATAGTGAATTTTTCATCTCTGTGCATTGGGAGCTTGAAATCAAGCTTGTTGCATTAGTTGGAGAAAGAATTTTGTAATTCATTATCGTCTGAGGAGATAATTTTTTGGTGAAGCAAGAGGAAGCTATTGTGGATTTTGGTACTTCACTCCTACACTTCGAAAAGTGGCATTGTGCGGATAGGAGTGACTTTGTAACTCTTTGTAAACTCATTTTTGGAGCATAATTGGATCGGTCTCACCCAGTTGGGCAGACTCGGAGACGTAGTCACATTGTGGTGAACTCCGTAATCAAATCCTGTTGTTTGTGTCTCCTTTCTCTTCCTCTCTATTTTTTCTATTTCATCACTTCAATTTATTTGTAATTAAACATTTATGTACATGCTAATTTCAATTTGTTAAGCATTGTAATGTTAGCAGTTTTATGCAATCAGTCATATATCCTTAATCAGATCAAGTGGTATCAGAGCTTGTTTGACTAGCATTGTAGATTTTGAATGCTGACAAGATCCAAGCTCCTGCAAGGCCAATGTGAGCTTGAAGGCTACAATCCTGAAATCGGGAAACGAAGGACATTTCCAAAGAAGAGTGTGTCTGAAATGGAGGTACCTGAGGAGATCAGTGAGCAGGAATTTCGAAGAGCTTTCATGGCTCTAAGCGCGAAGGTGGATTTCTTGTTCAATGAGCACAAAGAACGAAAGGCACGTGAAGAAGGTTCGCCAAAGTAGGAAGATCATGAAGATAAGAAGGATAAACGACCACCTGGTTGTGAAGATCCTCCTTCATCTCCTTCTCCTCCTTCTTCACCTTCTTCTTCTCATTCTTCTAGAAATCCTTTTAAGGGTGTGTATAAGCCTAAAATTAAGTTGGGTGTTAAATTTGAACTGCCTAAATATTGTGGGGAATTAGATGCTGAGAAGTTAGACGATTGGGTTCAGCAACTAGAGGTTTATTGTAGAGTTCAAAGTCTTCTTGATGATGCCTCTAGAATCCAATTGGCTACCCTTCGGTTGGGAGGTATCACTCTCACATGGTGGGAGAGTAGAACTCGGTCTAAAATCTCACAACATGGTAGAGTTAGTTTGACTTGGTCAGAATTTGTTGGTGCTCTTAGGAAGCAATTCTACCCCTTGGGTCATATGCAACAGTTAATGATGAATTGACAAAGTTTTAGGCAAGGGAAAGGGCAGTCTGTCCAAGAGTACACCCATGAGTTCAGGAAGAGGGCTATTGCATTGGATATCCCTTTGTATACACAGGATACTTTGTTAAAGTACATAGGCGGTTTGCACTCATATCTTAGACATTCCATTTTGGTCTTGAGTCCTAGTAACTTGGACGAAGTTTATGTCCAAGCCACAAACTTAGAGGTAGGAGGAAATGGTTCTTTTGATAACAATTTTGACAATAATAATTTTGTACAAAAGTCATCTAAGGTCGCAGAAACAAGAAGAGAAAAAAAGACAGTTATTGTTAAGAAAGAGTCCGCATGTTGTCATGATGAAGAGCATTGTTGGCAGTTGCATCTAGAATTGAAACCTAAGTGGGCTCAGAAACAGAAAGGTAAGGAGAAGGCCGCAAATGTTGTTATGGATCTTGGTTTAGA
This sequence comes from Cryptomeria japonica, assembly GCF_030272615.1. Taxonomy (NCBI): domain Eukaryota; kingdom Viridiplantae; phylum Streptophyta; class Pinopsida; order Cupressales; family Cupressaceae; genus Cryptomeria; species Cryptomeria japonica. Next base: position 130,139,674 of record NC_081409.1, read on the forward strand.
ATCTGAAGACGAAACCAAGATAACAGCAATGAGTTTGAAAGGTAAAGCTCCTATTGCCAGTGTTTCCTTCGATAGTTGTGCCTCTACTTCTCAAGTTAAAAATATCCTTGAAGATAAGAAAAGAAATGAGCTTTTTCATGTAAGGGTTGTTGCTAAACACACTAAAGTTGATGCACTCATACATAGTGGATCCCAAACTAACTTAATCTTAGAAGATGTTGTAAGGAATTTGGGATTGAAAACTACTCCACATAAGAGACCTTATCCACTAGGTTGGGTTTGCGAAAACAATAAATTGCAAGTAACAAGGCAATGTACTTTAAGGTTCGTAATCTCAAGTAAGTATGTTGATAAGGTACAATTTGATGTGGTTCCACTAGATGTTTGCAAAATAGTGTTGGTTAGCCCTTATTTGTATGATCGGAAGGCTATTTTCTATAGGGAATTCAATCAGTATCATTTGTTTAAAGATGACACCAGGTATATTGTACACTCTCACGAGGTTGAGACTAATGAGTCTTTTGTAAACATAGGGCAGTTGAAGAGGGTGATTAATGTAAGTAAAGATTTGTCTCTTATGTCTATGAGATCGGGTGATCCTAGGCATGAACTTGAAGCAATCAAGGCCAATAAAGATCAGATGTTGTGGGATATGCCAACGGTACAATGTGAGGAGACAACAAATGAAAGAATTGATGATCCAAGTCCTCAGCTTATGGTTGGGAGTTTGGAGGTTCCCTTGGTAAAAAATGTTCCTATTGTAAAAGACAAACATGTTGTGGATTCATTTACTTTTGTATCTGCATTGTTATTCATCTTGATATTAATCAATAGTTATTGGCTAGTAGTTGGAGTAGCTAATGTAGATGCTTATGGAAGTGATACAATGATGTACATGTTCAACAATACTGTTGTAGTCTTGATTGTGGTAATGAGCCAAGTGTACAGATGGACAAATGATACAGGACAAGTGGGGAGGCCATGCCCTCACTTAATTTCTGAATAAATGCAACTTTTGGAGGTCCAAAAGTTCTCAAGTGGGGAGGATTGACCCAGGTGGATTTTCACTGAAAAGACTAAATGTTCCAGATGCTCTAAAAATATGGCACCCATGTGGTTTCTCCAGATGCATTGGCGGATTTTGTGTTGGCTGTTAAAATTTGGCAAAGAGGGATTCGAACCCCTAACCTCTCCTCTCCTATTTTCACTCTCCACCGCTAGGCTATGCGGATTCTTCGGATATGTTTTCACCCTGCTTCTATTCAAGAACTATTGAACACCCTATAAAGAATTATGGAGGGTCGATGGTTTGAACCGGCGACCCCATAGTTATGGGCTTCCACTCCCTATCGCTATACCATGCGGTTGTTTCAGGATAAGACTCGGCGGTTTAGAGTTTTGTGGAATGTGGTGGTGATCTGAAATAAAAGGGTCCCTAAAATATACATTAAACTATATTCAAGCCAGCCCGAGAAATATATTGTTAAAGCTCGAACTATATGAGCCATGTATTTAAATGGGTTGGGATTTTTAAAAGATTAAATGGTATTTTAAGGGTTTGTTTTAGAGATATAGTTTAAAATTGGGGGATATGAAAATATTATTTTTTTAACCCCATTTTAGAATGTAAAATAGTATTAAAAGGGGGTGATTTTTGTAATAGTAGACATGGAAGAATGGAGAATTGTGAGAGAAGTGTGAGGGAATTTCTTTTGGAGAGATTGATAGTGAATTTTTCATCTCTGTGCATTGGGAGCTTGAAATCAAGCTTGTTGCACTAGTTGGAGAAAGAATTTTGTAATTCATTATCGTTTGAGGAGATAATTTTTTGGTGAAGCGAGAGGAAGCTATTGTGGATTTTGGTACTTCACTCCTACACTTCAAAAAATGGCATTGTACGGATAGGAGTGACTTTATAACTCTTTGTAAACTCAGTTTTGGAGCATAATTGGATCAGTCTCACCCAGTTGGGCAGACCTGGAGACGTAGTCACATTGTGGTGAACTCCGTAATCAAATCCTATTGTTTGTGTCTCCTTTCTCTTCCTCTCTAATTTTTCTATTTCATCATTTCAATTTATTTGTAATTAAACATTTATGTACATGCTAATTTCAATTTGTTAAGTATTGTAGTGTTAGCATTTTTATGCAATCAGTCATAGATCCTTAATCAGATCATCCATCTTCTGATCTCACATCTAAGTTGATGCAAACTAGTTCTTATCTAAGTAATTAATATTTCTGTTTTCCATTTTATTTTCATTCCTATCTAGTTCTTTTGTGGATGGTCATATGTGAGATTGAATGTTTGATATAGTATTCCTTTTTCCTCCCAAGTTGCCCTTTCCACATGCTCTCCTTGAATTTTTTTTTGATGTACTTTTTTATTTCTCCATTCTTATTTGGGCATTCTTTTATGCTAATACCCCGCTTATCTATCCATCCATTTGATGTTTTGTTTTATCAACGTGCTCTTCCTTTTGTCTAATTTATCTTCAACTCCATTTTTGGCCAGCGATGTATCTCCATGTTTTGTAATCTTCTTTGATAACAACCAAAACATAGCCGCGGCCTCAACAAGAAAAGCCCCAACCTCCGCTAGGTCTCCTTTTTTATTTGGGCATTCTTTTATGCTCATACCCCACTTATTCATCCATTTGATGTTTTGTTTTATCCACACGGTCTTCCTTCTGTCTAATTTCTCTCCAGCTCCATTTTTGACCAGCAATGTATCTCCATGTTCTATAATCTTCTTAGATAACTTAGAAGAAAACATAGCCGCTGCCTCAATGGGAAAAGCCCCAACCTCCACTAGGACAATCTTATATGAAATAGATGATTTAATCTCGAGGCTAGTTGTGATTAAATCTTTTTGTAATCTTTCTAGCTCCTTCCATTTTTTTGTTAAAGTGTTGCTACCCCATACTTCACATACTTATAGTACCACTCGAACCACTAGGAGCCCAAAAATAGTTTTCTTAATTTTAGTTGCATAGCTTAGCTCTTTAACATCTATTTTGCAATGAAATGGGATAAACATTGAAATTTAGTAAATTTTTTGTTTAGATTTTGGAAGTGTAAGGAAACATTATATTCTATATTTATAGTTTTATTTGTTGGTATTAATGTATTTTAAATTTTTTATGTCTTTATATTAAAAAATAAATTACCTTTTTATCATTATAAAAATTTGTTAAGAGTATATATTTAAGTAAAATAAAAGTATATATTTTCTTGTTAGTGAGATTGGAGGTATTGAAACTTTGTTGAAGTGTAAAGAGATCAAATGGCGAATATAAGTGGTTCAAACTCAACTTTGATGGTGCATCTAAAAGAAATAAGGAAACATAATTAAACGCACTTATTATAAACTTGCAATTATGTTTAAAGTTATAACTTCATATTGTTGAAATCAAAGGGGATTCAACTAAGGAAAAAACACTCACATGGGTGGAGGCTAAAGGCCTTATTAGATGTGGTCTATTCCTTACTAAGTTCAAAGACCACATTGCAATCCATTTGTATCACAGAGCCAACTTATGGGCAGATGAACTTGTCGAGTTGAGCATATTGACAAAGTAACATGTCATCACGACATAGACAAGTATCGCTCGACCTAAGAAAAAACCTCATTGTCTAATCATTTTTCAAATGCGTCGGTGTTATTGCTTTCTAGCTGAAGGACATACTTATGAGTTTTTGTCTCCTTTGCTCTTATTTTAGGCCCCTTTGGCTCCTGTGTGATGACAAGGGAGGTGGTTATGATATGGGAGACTCAACATTTATTCACATTTGTTTTGTGGCTCAAGATTTTTTTGTAGCATAGACATACCTATCTGCTTGACAAGCTTGCATCGTCAGATGGTCTTTTGGGGAGCCATTTCAAAGAAATGGCTCTTCTTTTTGTTGTGAGGCAGGTGACAAGAGAAGAGTTCTTAGCGACGAACAATAAATACAAGGTAAGTTTCCTCTATGTTTTGGCTTCACTACTCAATATCGGGGGAATCGGTGGAGTTAGTGAAAGCTCTTTGCAAGGCTTTAATAAAGAAGCAATTCTTTGGGATATGGACACGGTTTTGGAGGTGGTTGGCTTTAATAAAGAAGCAATTATTTTTGTTGTGAGGCAGGTGACAAGAGAAGAGTTCTTAGCGACGAACAATAAATACAAGGTAAGTTTCCTCTATGTTTTGGCTTCACTACTCAATATCGGGGGAATCGGTGGAGTTAGTGAAAGCTCTTTGCAAGGCTTTAATAAAGAAGCAATTCTTTGGGATATGGACACGGTTTTGGAGGTGGTTGGCTTGGGTAGTGGTATTCTTCTTGCAAACTTCTTCAAATGGGAGCTTTAGTGGAAATATTTTCATTTTAATTCTCCTCCAAGAACATTAACTGTGAATGCCATCACCAAAATACTTTGAACGAAGCGACATTTTTGAAGAAGATTTTGGCAATGGGGGATCGATTGACTATTGAAGTTTGATGAGGAGAATATAGGTTGATTGTACCTCATTCATAGGTAATTAACTTTGTATTTATTATATAGTAGGGGTCAAAAACAACTATATGTAGAAAGGACCACGGCTATTCTAGCTCCAAAACGGACTTTTCGTACAACGTGTTAGTGACAGGTTAGTCAATCGCAATCATTAAATGCAAAATCGACGATGTAAAATGCGCGACTAACACGCGTGTTAGTCAATCCGTACTGTCTTTTTGAAGCCAGAATAGACACGTCCTGTAGAAAGAAGCTCATGGGGAGATGTGCCTCATATATCTTATTATTTATATGACTGCATAGCTCCTCAAGATAATGTCTGCTATTAGAATATTTTAGGTAAGAAGAGAGTTTTTGTAACTAGTTGGTTGGTTGGAATCCAAAATAATAGTTTATGAAGCTAGTTGATAGAAAGTAAAACTTACGTCTATTATTAGATTTTTTTAGGTATGAACATAAATAGTTTTTGTAACCAGTTGGTTGGTTGGAGTGCAAAATAATCATTTATGAAGCCCACTTGATAGAAAGTAAAATTTATGGCTTCTAAGTTTTTGTTTACTTTGGATTTGTAAGATTGGAAGGGCAATAGTCCAAGGAAAAAAGGTTTTTTATTTTATTATGGTTAATAGAATAGATTGTATTTTATCTATTAAAAAAAATAATTTGTTTTATATTTATATATTTTATTTTTATATTAAATTATGTTGATTGTTTTCTAATTTTTTTTTTTAAAATGTATATATGTTGTGCTTTAGTTTTTATTTATATCATCACGACATAAGATTTCATACAATATTATTATAGAATGTATCGCAACATAATATATAGAAATTGAAAATTGAATGTCACATTAATTTGAGAAAGCATCATGTTTATTATTATTCTTATTTTTGTAAAGAACTTCTCATATTACAAAAGTTAACATATTTATATTTGTTCATGCCATAATTATATTAGAGGCCCTATTCCATGAATGGATAGAAAAAACTAGCATTTTACTTGTAAAGCATTAGATTAGGTATTAATATGCATGGCTACATTTCTTTAATGGCATTTTAGATATCTTAAATGCATCTAAAGTAATACTAATAGATATTAATTGGAGTAATTTTATTTATCTTAAAATTATTTTATTTTATTTTAAATTATATTTACAAAGACATTTAAATTTTATTGTATCTATTTTATTTTTGTTGGTACAATTTTTTATTATTTTTTCTAAAATTCAATTATTTACATCTAATCTTTGATATTTAAATTTTAAATTTTGTATCATTATATTTAAAAATCATTAAAACTTAAAATTTTAAAAATATATATTCGAATTGAATTAATTATTCTTAGTGTCTACTAACATTAAAAAAAAAAACATTTGTTATATATCTATCCAAAACTAATAATTTTGATGAGACATCTTCGTTTTTATGTGGTGTTTATTTTGAAAATATTATGTTTATAACTAATAGTAATAAAGTTAAGAGTTTTTGTTAACACGCTCACCTTAACATACTCACTCCACCTCTTGTTGCCATTTAGAACGCCTCTCAACATTAATTATGTTTGTTTGGTTGTGTTTTTATTTTGAGCATTAAAAAATAAATCTTGTAGATTTAAAAAATATATATATTTCTTCTTTATTTTGTAGAATTTGGTAAGTTGATTGTTGGGAAGATCAAAGACAAATATTGTAGTTAAGATGTTACAACACTTGTGATCATGATTTGTGCACAAAAAAATGAAAAAAGGTATAGTAAGATGAACTCATGCCATTTATAAAACTTTAAAATGTGACAAATGAAATAAGAATAAAGTTCTTTTATAAATAAATTATAGAAAGCATAGAAGAAAGATGAAATTGATAGTGGGTCACTAAGTTTTGGAAGAGGAGATGCTCGTTCAAATGAAAATCTTGAGAGTTGAAAAATGGTAAAAAGTGTGCGCGAGCTTGCCAAGGTGTTGAAACCCTAATTTAGCTTTTTACCTCAATGATAATCAAATGTAGAGAGTGTGAACTTAGGAATGCAACTATAGTTAGTAAAAATAATGCATTATTGTACTATATACTTGGATATTCAAGGGATACATCTAATCCAAATATAGGGTCATGTGAACTTTATTTTGGATTAAATATGATGGAATAAAAGAATGAAGAACAAAAAAGGAGGAAATATTTTGAGTCAAGAGCACTATAAAGGGCATTATCAAGTGTTAAAGAAGGAAACCTTCTTCAAACCAAGATTGATTCAAGAGGATAGAAATATGTATATAGAGGAGACAAATCACAAGAGTGCGAGCCCAATGAAGGAGCTTCAACTCACTTGTTGCTCTTAAAGAAAGAAGATGAAGAGGACCTGATATTATGAATTCTTTGGGTACAAATGAATAGAAATGGAATGCTTCAATGGCTTCCTTGATGTAAAAACCTACAAGGTAGTCAAATGGAGAACAACAAAAAATAGTTACAAAATCTTAAACATCTCACTATGAAATATTCAATGGGTCTTCTTGAAGAGGAGTTATTTTAAATGAGAAAAACCTAAATTCGTTGCTATCCCCAATGGTGGAACAATTATCAAATAAGAAATTAAGTCTTTACAATTTGTTGAATAAGTGAAGAGACAAGAGTGTTGTGAATATGTCGAATGCAAATCACTTGAAATATAAAAGAAATTGTTAGAGCAGAGAATATGTAGAGTGAGCTAAGCACCTATTCTTGAAATCTTAGTGTGCAACAAAATATAAATGACATGATAGTTTAAAACGTGTTAGAACTTTTTCATGAAAACTTGAATTGTGGGGATATTTTTTGCTTAATAAAAAAATATATTTGGAAGTCACTATATTAAGTCACATTTAATAGATATTGGTAATTGTTAGAATGCATTGTTACAAATTTTTTTCTCTTTACGTGACATCAATGTGGTTGTGGAGACTTCAACATGATCTTATTAGAGTCTAAAAAGACAATCTTTTTGGAAATTATGGCATACAAAGGAAATGTAGATGAATAATTAGAACATAATATTTTATAGAATCATAAATTTCAATAGAATTTGACACTTTTTGGTTTGGGTGTAATGTTAATGTAATTGGTTCAATGTGATTTAGGATATACATGGGAACGAACACAAAAGTGAGTGCAACACATGATGTGGAAGTTGCAAGGTATGTGCTTTTTGACATTATACAATGTGCCCTCAAATTATATTTTGTCAACACATCATACTAATAACTTGATGAATATGTATACTATCAACTGCTAGAGATTGCAAAGCATAAACATAGAAATGGAGGTCTCCCTAGGTGAGGATAAGGGGTATCCACATAGTAATAAGAGAAGTGTGTTTGAGATAGGGTATAGTTAAAAGATAGAGATGCATGATTCTTGAGCTAGTTTATATTGTTGCTAAGAATTATAAAGAAAATGAATCACTTGTATTAGCATTATGCTATCATTAGGTGATTCTAATAAAGGTGGCTCAAGGGCCAAAATATATAAATGGCATGGATTAGAAGCCAAAATATAAATGTTATGGACTCAAGTATAGAGAATATGCATCCTTAAAATAATTGTGTCAAAAGAGAGAAGCAATCATTTTAAGAATAAAAGAGAGAATTATGTATAAAATTTGCATTGAAGAGGCAAAAAGAAAATGTGCAACATAAAGTAGAAGACTATAGTCTGGAATATGGACAATGGCCTATCTAGGTGCATTAGTACATATGGGATGAAAATTAATTTATTAAAATGAAAGCCACCAAGCTTAGGTGCATGCAGACTGAGAGAGGTGTCAAAGATGAGAGATAACCAGAATGGGAACACTAAGGTGTTGGGTGGGGTGAATTAGAGAGAGAAAGAGTTTCAAAAAAGAATGGAGGTGTAAAGGTGTACCAAAATAAGAAGGTAGAGGAAGAAACGTTTATCACACATAATACATTAAAGAATATTCCTTGAGAGGCATAAGTAACTAACTTTGTTATTTTCAACTATATAAGAGAGGAAATGATACTAATAATACACGAGAAAATCTAAAGGGGCAAGCTGCTAATAAAGGGTACACAATTTTGGTGAGGGGAAGTGTGGTAAGGGGATAGAGAAGTATATTCAATAATTACACTAATAAGAGAAAGATAATTTTTTGGTGAGGGTGGTAGGAGAAAGTAATGCAAGGTGGAAGAGGTGAGGGAAATGCTTGATTGATAGTAAGGAATAAGTAGTATATTTTCCTTATTTGATTACATAAGTGGCCATAAAAGATAATAAATCAAAGATAGGAGTTATATAGAGAGAAAGGGATGTCCTTTAGAAATTAAGAGTGATGCTCACTCATAGAAAATATGGGTGAGCAAAGGAGAGATTGATATAGAAGGAAGGTGGAGAAGAGCATGAAAATGCCTATATAGAGGGATTTGTACATGTTAGCGTTAGTGAATGCATTTATATTTATCATATTATATGATATATGGTGATGCATCGTCACAAAGGAAGATAATATGACGAGAAAGTATTGATAATGAGTCCTTATTGGTTCATCATGGTTTGTGAGATGAAATGTCAAACACTTTGTATCATCCCCTAAATGGAGGGGAAAGGAGTGAGAAGAATTAAAAGAAAAAACTATAAGAAAGAAATAAGGTATTTGTTAGATTTGGCTATGGAGATAGACACACAAGATCTAGAGGCCTAATGGAAAGCACAAGAACAAGAGAAGATCAATACGACAAGAATAAACTATATTTCTTTCAATAATGGAATAGAATGGATATACAATGTATGAACGACCCTTGGTTATATAGGCTAAGGTGAGACATATGATAGCATAATATTATGACAAGTGTTTTAATCTTATAATATGAGACATAAAGTGATAACTTATCATCCATTTAAGGTGGAAAAGTGATATTGTGATAATAATTCATTAAGAGTGGTATTTCCATTTCCAATGGGAAGATTCCTATGTGGTTGCTAAGTAAACTTAACATGTGTAATTGGGACCTAGATGATGAAATTTACTAGGTAAATTGTATTCTTAGTAACTTGAATTTTGTTACGAAATCCTATATGTTGTCAAAATTGTTTGGATTGAGGTTTATTATTTCAGTATCTAGCAAATGTCTTTTAATTTCATCTATTTGCCCAAATAAATCTAAAAATTTGCTCCTCATCCATGTGTGTATCCAAATTCTCTATGTGAAACAATAATTCAAGAGAGACATACAAGCATAGGTATCCAATTGTCTCTTCACAACTATTCAACCACTTATTCTTTTGAGCTTCATCATCTTTAAGTTCACATCAAGACCATGAACTATCCTATACAATATTTTTACTCTTAGCAATTTGCTCATTTTAAATCTCCATTTAGGATAGTTGTAAGGTGTTAGAAGTGGGATTGGAGATTGCTCTATGAAACAACAAGAAGGAAAGAACACAAATCAAAAGGAATGCAACCACAACCATAAGAAGAATGCCCCTGAAATTCACTCAATCAAAGATCCCCCCAACAATATAGAAGTTGAAACTTTATAATTAGTGTGATTATAGATGCCACATGCCAAAAATAATAAGGCATTTTTGATCTTGGTACATACAAATTGTTAGATTTGGCCACAAGCTCAAAGTATAATTTTTTAAAACAAAAAACAAGATCAATTTGGTTGCACCATTGCAAATTATAGGAAAAATTAGACACTTTTGAAAAATGACACCCAAAAATGTTATCGTATAACCCAAATCAAGGCCTAAAAGATTTTTTTAAAAAGGACTACGTAGCAAAACCAATGAGAAATTACAATTTAAAAAAAAAACTAAGCACCAAAATCAAAATTTTGATTATATTGCTATGAAGAGCACAAATTCTACCCCAAATAAAAAATGTTGCTCACTAAAAGGAGTCTAGATAACTGAGATATGCCCTTTCGAAAATTGAGTGTCAAAACAAAAATTGCATTGGAGAGGGAGTAGAGAATTCAAGAATCACTTCTTGCCAAATTTAGTAGAACTGTTGCTAGATTTAGATAACCCACAAATTTAGAAGACTTCTAGTTGATTTAGACCTTTGCTAGATTTGGAGTCTCGGCTATAATAATTCACCCAACTATAATTTTTTCCCAAATGTAGTGGATTCACCATATTTATTGCCAAAGTTGGTAGATGTCCAATGACAATTATGGTAATGTGGCATTTGTATGACTGGATAGGGAGATTTTTTCCTCATCTCTGGGTGCAGATTTCTAATTTTGATGATTTGACGATTGATATTCGGTTCTTGGGCCTTTTGAGCAAGATTGTAATGTCCACATTTCTGACCCTTCCTGAACATCAACTATTTTCCAGGGATTGACCTATCACCAAGGTGACATAGGCCAATGGGATGGATAGGGAACCCATCCAGTGGTTGGAAATTCACACAAGACATCTTCTGACTGCATTTTAGGAGTTTATCTGATGTTTTTAGGGGTTAGAGATAGTCTCCTAAATTTTAGGAGTGACTCCTATTTTTTAGGAGGGGACCTAATTTTGTGGAGGAGACTGGTAGAAAGCTCTGTGAACCATTTTGGATGTTTAGAGTCAAATTCCTAAATTTAAGAAAGATCCCTATTTTTATTGAGGGACATTTCACTCAGAGATCACTTGGAGCCTGTAGAGCATAGCATGAGACCTTATGAGCATTTTTAGTTATTCAAGGATTGTCTCCTATGCTTTAGGAGGGTTCCTTTTTTTTAGGAGTAGACTAGTAGTCACCAGTGGACCCACCAAGATGTCGGGAGAATTGTCAAGAAACTAGTGTATTGAATTTTAGTGATTAGGGGTAGTTCCTTAGTATTTGAGGAGGATCCCTAATTACTGCACCCAGTCATCATTCCAAGTGCTAGTGGCACCACCAGGTTTCAATTTGGGGGTGATTGGGTGTAATTTCAAGGAATAAATCTAAATGTTTAAATAATCATAAAAAGGTATTGATTTAATAAAGTAACTAATAACGGGAATATCATGGGTCATGATGCCTAGGGAGGCTCAAATAAGTTGTTTTAAAAATAACTTAATAAAAATAAAAGGGGACTTTGAGAAAGTTCGAACAACAAGGAGGGAAAATAAAGTGAGTCTTTGGAGGGAGAATAAAAGTAACTTTTGAGGGTTCATTTCATTCATTCTTGACGTATGATTTTGGAGAGTAGTAATAGCTTAAAGTAGTTTCTTCTCAAATCTATTGTGAAGGATGGAATCCCTTCACAATTCAATAGCCTACAAAGGTGAAAGACACTCCAAGGGTTAGAAATATTAATTTTCATGCATGGTGTTAGTATTTGGAGGGCATTTTCAGGCATCACATGCTTTCTATTTGAGATGGTGTTGTAGAATTGAAGGTATTATTGCAGATCAGGGTCTCCTTTCAACATATATTAGCATTACTTTGATTTCCTCAGCTGGTCGTACCATCTAATGATCATTTCTAGCCAATCCCTAGCTGGAAACTAGGGCTTTCAAGCCTCTTTGTGGCAGGACAAACCTGGGAATCAGACTTAATGGAGGTTAACTATGGTGTTTCCACAAGCCATTGGTGACTTATTTGTTGACCCAAATTTTGTATCAAACGTATATTTATTGTTAGGGGTGTGTAGTCAACCCTCTTATCAAATAAATATCAAATAAATTGTTATTGCTTGCAATTGTATTTGTTCATTTCATTTCCAATAGTCACATCTCTTATTTGCATTCATTTCCAATTTGCAAACAATCCAAAAATAAAAATAAAAAATAAAAACCCTCAAAAAATCATTAAGAAAAACAAAAAAAACCTTCAAAAAGAAAAAAAAATCAAATTTGCATGAGCCAATTGGGGGTGATATATTACAATGGTATCAGAGAACGTATATTCCTGTCATCTTGTGCTTTCATCATAAATTCAAAATTTAATAATGGGTTCATATGAGCTGAAGATGAGGGAAGAAATTCTTAGCATGTTTGAGGAATATAGTACACTTCCTCAACCTATTAGGAAAGAATTACGTTTCAATAGCTTCATGAACCACCATCTGAGATTATGTGACAAGATTGAGCTTGCTAAGGAGTAGCACATGATAGCTTTTGATCTATTTGTTCAGGAAGAGGGTAGAAAAACTACAAGTGAGGAGTTTGAGAATGTTGATGATGATTCCTACGACATGCATGCATTTACCATTGATGAGTTTGTCCTTCAAGAAGAAGAAAAATCGGTAGTTGAGGTTTTGCATTATGAGTTCCTTAATGTTTCTTATGGAGCTAGTGACAGTGTTGAATGCACTCATGTGCTTTCAAAGGTAGAGCATATAAGGATTGTAGAAGATACAAACATTGAAATGATAGAACCAACTACGATGGAACAACCACAAGGCGGTATGAGTTCATTTGGGTTCCCCTTGATTGTGTCTAGTATTGTTTCATCACTCTCTCCTCAACTTGGCATGGAATCAAAACATTTTCTTGGAGTTGTTGAGTAAGATGATGTTCAAACACATGATGAGCACTCAAAGAATGTGTTATATAGTGAACAAGAAGGCTTTGATCACATTATTATTGAGCTGAGTGATTAGCTATTTTGCACATGGGATCCAGGTGTGTTGTATCCTACATATGACATGGTTCCCGCTTGTAATGGACTTATTTATGACCATACTACAACCCCTACTTCATCCACATGGTTGGGCTTGAAGAATGACATTATTAGCACTGATGGTTTAATGCTAGCCATGGAAACAAATCTGATTTGGCATTGTATAGTGTTGATCTTAAATTAAGGAATATATATGTGGCTGATAGGTCACAAGAGTACCATTATTTGTCAAGCCAGTTAAAGATAAATGATGGGCAAATTATGACAGGCATCAAATATTTTGACGACATTCATGAGTGGGTGGCAAAATGTTGTTGGTTATCTTTCGAGATACACATTGGGCATGGTGGAGAACTATTTTTTTATTTTTTTTTCAATTACTGAGAGAAGAATAGTGGGAATAAGGACCAATTACTTGTAGCTTTTTTTTTTTATAGAGATCACCTCTTCATGCTTGGTGAGATCTATTTTGATGGCATTTACGAGCATGGGTTGGAGGTGTGTGAATATGATGACAAATCATAAAATTTATGAAGTGATGTTGAGTCACCTAAGTCGCATCTTTTGGGAGGTCAATGGTAAAGGAAGAAATGGTTGAGGTAGCTCTAAACCATTTAGATCAAGTTCAAAGGATAATGGAAAAGATGTGTTGGAGGGTCTTAAGGCATTATGATGGTTCTAAGGAAGGTCCATCACTTGGTGATTTGCATGTACTCAAGGAGGCCTTAGTAGTGGTTAGAATAAACTACCTACACTTGCTTGTAGATAGAGACCATCTTCTTGCACTTGATGAGATATACTTTGATGTTTTGAGATGAAAGGACAATGACATGGATAACATTGATGAGGATGACAACATGATACAAGGGTATGATGACCACTCTGATTTTTTCAATAATAATATTGTTTCCTTGCTCCATCATATGATATCATCCACTCCTCAAGAAGAGTTGGGTGTATTGCATGGGAATGAGGCATTGCATGAGGTTTTCAATACTCATCATACCATCTTAATTCAAGGTCATGACCAGGAATGTGTGGTAAATCAAGGAAGTGAGGTCTTGGCACTAGAGGATAATAGTTCACATGAACACCTAACTTGCAACCATGTGAGTCCAAATCAGTTTGGTGCTCAACTTGATTCACTCCTTAAACTTGAACTTGTTGATATCCATCCTCTCCCAAGAGGAAAGATAATGAATATTGAGGAGGATAACATATTTAATCTTATAGGGAGAAAGGATGTGTTTGAATGGCGTGATAGTTGTTCTGATTTTCTATTATGGGACATTGAAGTCTTTGGGTTTCATGTGGTCATAGCTGGACAATTTTTATTCAACCAGATGCTAGTGTAGATTTATCCTCTATGATCGTCAATCCTTTGGAAGTAAGAGATGAAATCTTATTTGTGTATTTAGGACACAAGGAGATTGATATAATGTGGCAAAACACAGTAAAGGTAAGTTCTAATTTTTCAATTTTGTAACAATTCTCTAGCTTTATGCAAATTTGGGATAACAGCCTATGATTATATCTTTGAAGACAAATTTGGGAGGCATCTATCTACACATGGTTTCACTTACTATGGTCTAATACAAAGACATATGATGAGGAGTAAAGAACCATATGGTGTACAATATTTGTCACCTTATCTTGGTTTCATGACAACCTCATTCCCTCATCACATTTGAAGAGGATATGTGATGTATGAAGAAAAAATTAGGGAGCATGTTGAAGGCAATAGTAATTCATGTTTGTACCATTGGGTTGGAACCATTATATATATGCTAGATGGAGGTTTTATACTCTTGATCACATAGGCTTCAGCTTGGTCCTTAAGGACAACAGTTGGATTGATGATTTGGGAAGTTTGGGTTCATGCATTATTTGTTATAGATTGGCACGGTGTTGAGATTTCATCTTCTCCTACCATTGGATATATTAGTTGCATCGTTGCTAGTGATTTTCTCAGCACGATGGATGTTATTCTAATTTATATCAACAACATATGGTGGAGTGGTATTATATCCTACACACATATGGTTGATATTTCTTATATCCTTATGATAGGATACCAATGTAGGCAGATTATTAATGATGTTCCTATGATGAGATGTATTTATCTCCCCACCTCCAACATGGGTGGCAAAATGATTTTGGAATTTGGCATCGACGTATTTAGTGCACTATTTCTTTGGGGTCAGGAGGAGTTACTACACAAGTCAGGAAATGGAGTTATCAGAGTGGCTCAACGTCTATGTGGTGCTTTCTTCCTAAGGATGATTTGGGACCCTGGGATCATTCTTAGTTTGAGTTGGGTTTAGGTAGTTGATTTTAGGATTTGCATTGGGTTTGCTTGTGGGCAAGCAATTTTGGGGAGGGCAGACTATAATGTCCCCATTTCCAACCCTTCCTAAACATCAACTATTTTCTAGGGATTGGCCTATCAGTAAGGTCCTGTAGGCCAATGATATGAATATGGAGTCCATCTAGGAGTTGCAAATTCACACATGGCATCTTCTGACTGCATTTCAAGAGTTTATCTGATGTTTCCAAGGGTTAGAGATAGTTTCCTAAATTTTAGGAGTGACTCCTATTTTGTAGGAGTGGGCCTAATTTTGTGGAGGAGATTGGTAGAAGGATTTGTGAACCATTTTGGATGTTTGGAGATAGTTTACTAAATTTTAGGGAAATGTCTATTTTTTAGGGAGGAACTAACAGTTCACCCAGAGATCACTCGGAAATCACGCGGAGCCTGTAGAGCATAACAGGAGACCCTATGAGCATTTTTAGTTGTTCAAGGATTGTCTCCTATTTTTTAGGAGTAGAATGGTAGTAACTAGTGGATCCACTAGGATGTCTGGAGAATTGTCAAGGAGCAAGTCCAGTGAATTTCAATGAGTAGGAGTAGTTCCTTAGTATTTGAGGAGGATCCCTAATTTTTAGGAGAGCCTGCAGTTGGTGCACTACACCCAATTATCATTCCGAGTACCAGTGGCACCATCAGGTTTTAGTTTGGGGGCGACTGGGTGTGATTTCAGAGAATAAATCTGAATGTTCAAATAATCACAAAAAACTATTTATTTAATAAAGTTACTTTATATTATTTTGATAAAGTAACTAATAAGGGGACCACCATGGGTCATGATGCCTAGGGAGGCTCAAATAAGTTGTTTTAAAAAAACTCAATAAAAATAACAGGGGACTTTGAGAAAGTTCGATCAGCAATGAGGGAAAATAAAGTGAGATTTGGAGGGAAAAATAAAGTGAGTCTTTGGAGGGAGAATGAAAGTAACTTTTGAGGGTTCATTTCATTCATTCTTGAAGTTTGATTTTGGAGAGAAACAATAGGTTGGAGAAGTTTCTTCTTAGATTTGTTGTGGAGGATGAAATCCCATCACAATTCACTGGCCTACATAGGTGAAAGACACTCCAAGGGTCATAAACATCCATTTTCCTGCAGGTTATTAGCATTTGGAGGGCATTTGCAGGCATCACAAGGTTGCTATTTGAGATGGTATTGCAGAATTGAAGGTATTATTGCAAATCAAGGTCTCCTTTCAACACATATAATCATTACATTGATTTCCCCAGCTGGTCCTACCATCTAATGATCATTTCCAGCTAAACACTAGCTAGAAACTAGGGCTTTCGGACCTGTTTGGGGTGGAACAGACCTGCGAATCAAACTATAAGCTAGATCAAACTTAATGGAGGTGTTCTATTGTGTTTCCACAAGCTATTGGTGACTTATTTACTGATCCAAATTTTGTATCAGACCTATATTTGATGTTAGGGGTATGTAGCCAACCCTCTTATCAAATAAATAAATAAATAATTGTATTGCCTGCAATTGTATTTGTCCCTTTCATTTCCAGTATTCATATCTCTTTATTACATTCATTCACAATTTGCAAACAATCCAAAAAAAAAAAAATTAAAAAAGAAAAAACTCAGAAAATCACAAAAAAACCTTCAAAATGAATAAAAAAATCAAATTTGCATCAGCCAACCAGGGGTGGTATATTACAAGGATGGAAAGGTCAATTTTGATCCAAAATGCTAAAAAATTGTAGCAAAGGAAGTTCACTACTTCATAAATCACAGTTTTATAGCTACCACCAAATGAAGTTCACTACTCCCTAAGTATAACAACAATTACAAAAGGAGGCTACAACCTTTGATTGATATGAATAGCTGTGAAATTTTGATCCTAACAATTCTATCTCATAATTATAGCTGCTTTCGACTCACTCCCTCCATCACACTTCTTGGCTCAAATGAATGTAAATACCTTCGATTCACTATCTTTAGTATGTGTTAAACGCCTTTTTGCTACACCACACACACTCTCATAATATATAATGATTTGATCTTCCATTTATATCCTTCAAAAGCATCAACAATATTTTTCCAAGCCAGCCAAGATAAAATGTGTAGGCATGAAACATGCATCCCCCAAGGAGGTCGGCCCCAAACACTTTCATAATGGAAGGAAAGTAAATGTGGACCAAGGCAAGAGATACACATGATCACAAATACTTTGGTACACATCTCCACATGGGCACAACCATTAAAGCACTGGCACAAATATCCCAAGTTGGCTCAGAACACATTTAGCATTTTAACCAAATATTCTAGTAAAAAAAATACTAGAAATACCAGGAATCATTATGCAGAGCTCATAAAAACATCATATGAATTTCAAAATCATTCCTCTACCATCCTTTCACACTGTCACATTCAATTTAGTTGGGGCAAATAAACAGATATTGAAACCCTAGTATCCCTTGTAGACCATTCAATACAATCTTGAGATATGACAATTAGATTCATATTTGTGATACATAAGAAGTAATATATAGACACTACCAATTCCCCAAACCATACGGATAAAACATTAAGAGTGGAAAAATGTGGAGCATTCCTCTGACTTGTCTTGATAAGCAATGAAACTATCTTTACTCTACATACCCTGGAAATAATTGTATTGGTTTTTGTGACCTAAAATGAGAAACATATAGACTTCACATCCTCCTTTGTCTTATTTCCAAATTGTGAATCCATAACTTCAAGAATAGAGAAAAGGAGTATAATCCTTCGAGCCAAAGACACCAGAATTGAGTTGTTTCATTGCAACAATCTATCAATCAGAGCATATTCAACATCCAACCATGAACATCAAATCAACACATTTTATTTGCATATTTTGATCAACATATTTTGACATTCAACCACAAATATCATATCATCACATTTGATATGCATATTTTGACATCCAACCATGAACTTTCAAGCATACAAACATAAGTTGATACCAATGACAACACTCTATCACCACAACTGCAAGAATCTCCTCATTTGGACATCCAAACAAGAACATTCAACATCATAGGTTGACATCAATTGTATCATGGGTTGACATCAATGACAAAACACTTCTCATATCTGCAACAACATATACATGAGATTAAGGGATCTAAAAAGAAGAGATATAAGGTAGTGATTAAAGTTAAAATGCAGATTTGAGAGAAAAAGACATAACAATTCAAATGGTTATATCTACATTGAAGAGTTGTATCCTTAAATTAGCAAATGGCATAAGATAAGGTATAAAGTCTAGAATGTTTGAAAGGTTGAAATTGTGGGTGGTATGTGTTTAATGAAAATAAAAGCATATGCACCACAAGTCATTGATGAAAAGATAAGATAACAAATTTGATAGGAAGAGTGAAGATTTAATCAAGAAGAATATATAGAAGATTATTCCAAATTTGTGAAGGATTTGTATGGGCAGATTCATGAATAATTTTTGAGTAGATACATAAGGCATATGTGAATGGTGTTTTTAAGTATAGATCAAGTATATACACCAACTCTAGAAGAGAATATATGTCAAAAGGATAAGAAGCATATAGAAGATTATATAAGGAGATTGTGATAAGTATTATAAGCATATTTGAAGGTGGCATAAAAGAAACATTATAAAAAACTTGTGAAGAGAGTTTTGTGGCAAAATTACAGTCAATTATTAGCAAATTTGAGAAGGAGAAGAAGAGAACTATAGCTTGTCCATCATTTGTTGAAGAAGCAAAAATCAAGTGGAACCTAGTCCTAATTCATAAGTTGGTGCTTTCCAAGGAGAGATTGGCATCTCTCTCTAAGTTGGTGCTTAGCTATGGGGATTGGTGCCTTCAAACTAAGGGGATTGGTGTCTCTTGTGGGTTGATGCCTACAAAGTTGTAAGAATATTTTATATATATGGTCAATATTGTTTTTTGGTTTTCTCCTATAAGGGTTTCCACATGGATATCATGTGTCATTGTGTTTTCTCATGTGCATAATTATTGATGTTGTGTAAATGATGTTATTGTGATTGATAAAAGGTTGCATCATATTGATTCACTCCCTCGATATATTTTTGTGCTCTTCAATTTGTATCAAAGTGAATTCCTTCAAAGATAGCCTAGCTACTAGAAGGTAGATTTTGGGCACACACATGGTAAAAAGAAAATAGAATAAGGGAAAAGTAAATATCAAGAAAAATGTTAATGAAAAAGCACCAAATGCAAGTGATAGCTAAAAGGAAAGAAATAGTGATGAAATGACAAATGGAACACACATGCCAATAGAAACAAAAGATGATATCTTCAAAAAAGAAGATGACCCTATGAGTAAAACAAAAGAAGAAATGGATTTAAAAGAGAAAGAGTATGATGAGTATGTTGATACAAATCAAGAAGCAAAAAATAATGAAATGAAGGAGAAGTTAATCTTAAGGAAACAATAGTGGATCTAGAGGAAGAACTTGTTGTTGCCCTAGATGAAATCAAAAGACTCAAGAAGAAAAAATTAAAATTAAAAATAAAAATATTCAAATTTGAGAAGATGACAAATCAAAGATGAAGATACGTGGAGAAAAAAAAAGATGACCATGGACCTCAAGATTCAACTTGAAGAAGCTTAAAGAATTGAAGAGGAGGTAAGAATACAATTGAAGAAAAAAGAAGAAGATTGTGAGACGCATGAGTACGGGATTGTTTCCTTGAGAAAGGAACTACAAAATACATTCTCCCAGTTCAACAAAAGTCTTAAATTTGACAAAAGCACCAAAATATTAGAATATATCATCAATGGATAGAGGTTACCAACCACAAAGATAGGTCTTGGTTGTGAATAATTTAGAAAGATCAAATGACCAATAAAGAAGAACCCAAAAAGGCACAAACGAAGTTAAATAAAGAAAAATTAAAGAATGACCCTAATATGTTAAAAAATTCCATCAAAGGAGAAAGTAGCAAAACAAAATAATAGTCACCTATGAATCAAGAGGAAGAACCATAAAGATGTGTTGAAGTCTTGATAAACCCTATAAAAAATGAAGACAACAAGAAGAGTCAAGTCCCACATTTCAAGTATTCTTATGAAGGACAATAAGGACATGTTCAAAAGAACATTCCCTCCCAAACACATTCATTTGAATAGTATCAAGGACACCTTTTATGGTTTTTGCTACTCATGCAATCACTTTGGACATAAGGAAAGGAAGTGTAGAAAACTAGTGAGATATAATAGATGGATAAAAATAGAAATCATCATGGGTGATGCTATAGATACAATAATTATGGACACAACAAATTTTTGCATAAGTGGTTTTGTGAAACCACCTAGAGAGTACAAGATGAAGGACAACATGAACAAACAAAAATGAAGATTTACTATGGTATGGGGAAGGAAACAAGACCAAGATAATGAGAAGAATAAAAAAGGATGAATCTATGTTTAGGCTTTATGCACTTCATGCACAAGTTTGAGGAGCATGAATTTAGAGGGAGCTTATCATTGCTATCATTCAGTTGTACAAAAAGACAACTCAAAAGATGAAGTCTCATAAATATTAGAGAAGGAGAAGTCATTATTGAAGAGAAGGGTGAGAATTCTATTATGGTAATAGAAAACTATATATTACAAGGTTACCATATAATGAAGAGAAGAAAAGTCCATGCCAAATGATAAAGAGCCTAGACGACTTAAGACATTGAGCAAGTTTTTCAAAAAATTGATTGAGAGGATGAGAACAATCCAAAGAAGTATGATTGTATGTTTGTTTTTGATGAGCATATGTTGGCAAAAGTGAAAGAAACTGATAATGAAAAATTGAAAGGTTGTGCTATTGTTCAACTTCAAATTAAAGGATCTCTTATTGATATAATAATGCCATAAAATAAATGAATGGAAGCATGATGAGCATCCCCCATCATTAATGTCAAAGAAATAAATTTACAACAAGAGAGAGCTATAGAAACAAGAACATGATCCAAATTATTTTGCATAACTATAGAAGAAGGAAGTCTTCCAAGAAAGAGTCCAATGCTAGAGCAAGGGGGAGTAGTCTATTCTTGTTGCATTATATGTAAGCATGCAATCAGATGTTTCTCATGGTCCATTCAGGGACATAAGTTTGATGAATATCCCTTTGCAATTGATGTCAAAGGGGGAGAGATATAGAAAGGGGAGGAGTTAGAAGAGATGAGATAGAATATGTTGTCATCAATGACAAAGGGGGAGATTGTTAGAAATGTTATTGATATGTGAAAAAGGTTATTATTGATAAGCAAGGTTATTATCATTAATGTATTAATGAGGATGATAGAAGTTTTATCATTGATGTCTAAGAAGAATTTTTTGAGAAAGAATGATGGTCAAAAGCCACCAATCATTTGAGTTTGAATTAAAAGAATTGAAAACAATACATATGACATACATATGAAGATCTACTCATTTATTGCTTTATGCCCAAGATAGAAGAATAGACATTGGTATGCAGTGACCATATTAAAAAGCCATCATGATTGAAAGGAAAACAAGAAACAAACATTATGCATCATATTCTTAAGATAGCAAACTCATCATATAGTCGATTCATTGCAACAACTCATTACAATGTAATATGAAAACATGGAGATCTGTTTAAAGTGGTGATTATAGTGAACAATTCATATGACATAGACTTTGTTAAAGAGTAAAGTAGTAATAAACAACAATTATAATAAAGATGGGAGGCTTCTTAAGACAAGCAGTGTCTGAGTTCAAATTAAAAGTAAATTGAGACAATGAATAAAACATATGGCAAGGTTCCTTATATAGAATGGTGATTGCATTATTGATGAAAAATGACTATATCTTGAATGTGTGTGTGTGTGTGTGTGTGTGTGTGTGTGAGAAGACAACCTGTGAGTGTGTGTGAGTGAGAAGACAACCTGTGTGTGTGTGAGAGAGAGAGAGAGAGAGTGTGAGAAGAAAACCCATGATAATGAAACATAATAGCAAATTCACATGTTGGTTGAGCTGTGAAAAGATACATTTAATATGTTGAGGAGCGATTATCAATGAAATATGCAGAAATCAAAGGATGGCAATTAAGTGAAGGATGTTGGATGATTAGCCGATTTCTTAAGGAAAAGACAATGATTGTTTAACAATGAAGAGGGACTTTAGAAGTGCGACTTCATAAAGGGAATGCTATTAAAACAAACAAAACATATTTTGAAGGTCAACTCTCTAAGGATAAAGACAACAATTTACATAAGAGAACAATTGTTTGGAAGAGATGCATTCAATAAGACGAGTTTATGTTTAAATGAATAAGTGCTTTTTTAAACAAACATTATAAATAGTGATTATAGATGTTAATGTAGTGATTAATAATGAGGGAATAAAGTGTTTATAAAGGATGCGATTAGGAAAAGGTGACAATAATGAAAGGTTACGTCCATTCAAAGGAATGCCTTTCTACATGGAGACAAACGATATAAATGGATATAGAAAATAAAAGAGAGTTCTGTGGGAGTGAGTGGAACAAAAGATCATCTTTAAGGACAATGAATTGAATGTGACCCATGTTTTTTTTTGTTGGCATCAGGATAAAAGGACTCATCTTGTCATAACATTTTTCTATTTGTATCATCATTTTTTTATATTGTAGATACATTATCTTGTAAATGTGTTGTTATTATAAATGTATTGTTGTATTATCTACTCAAGGATGATGCAAAGTGTCGTGGTCATTTTTTTCTCTTTCATGTTGATCCAAAGGGCTCTTTGCTCGCTATTTGCTTTTCTTCTATGGTGCTTGTAGTTCCACTACTTTTGGGAGATGAGGTCAATTCAAATCAATCATATTTGATATACATGGTTTATTTGATGCGCATATTGACCCTAGACAATGGATCCCTAATGTGCTCTTTCATGTCTTGTGACTATCGCATTTGATTTGCCTATGTTTTTGTTGGCAATTGACACTCATTGGAATCATATGTTGTCATTGATGGCAACAAGATTCTATTGAAGGCATATACCGACATTTGGAGGCATAAACCGACAGATACCAACATTGAGTATTCAGGGTCATCATCGACACCGACACCGACACATACATCTAGCACTTCAGTGAAGCCGACATTAGTCTGGATCCGAAAGGTTTTATTTGTAAAATTATTTTGTAATTATTGTATAAGGGTCGATATTGAATGTCTTTTGTATTGTAAGCCAACATAAGGCATATTGTTTGTAAAGGGTATATAAGTCAGTCTGTTAGGTCATTCTGATATAGGAGAATATATATAAAAAGGTAGTAGAACTGTGTAATGCGAAGGATATGTATGAAGGTCATTTGTATGCGAATGTAATATCATACTATGATCAGTAGATGGTTTGTAAAGCATTCTTCGAGGAAATGAGATACTGATAGAAGGATTTAGGTTTTATGAACCAGTACAAAACAAAGCTTTAACCGAAACTCTTTTTGGCATTGTAGATGCATTTTGTGAGTTCATCAGTACTGTTTTATTTTAGCAAAAGCTTGTAGTCAGTGAGACTCTTTTGTGTTGAGCAGTGTGCTCTAGATAGTGTGCTTTCCTGGATGTGCAGGCCCCCATGCTATGTAATAGCTTTCATATGGCCAGTGAATTGATATTGTGGGTCACAAATCCCACCGTGGTTTTTCCTCTTTGAGATTTTCCTTGTATAAATTCGGTGTGTTATGGTGTTCATTCATGTGGCTGGTTTATTTACTTCATGTTATATGTTACTTCATTTACAGTTTTATATGTGTATGTTATAATAAGGTAAAATCCTACATTACCACCAAAACACTGATTCACCCTCCCCTTCTCAGTGTTCTTTGATTCCAACAGTTTTGGGGTATTTTAGTATTGCGACATACTTACTTTTAGATGTATATATATTGTCTTCAAGAAATTTCTCCCAAAAAGGCATACACAATTTCTTTGATTGGGGCACTATATGTTACGCTTTGTGCACACACCATGAGTTTGGTTTTTTAGTCCCAACCGGTGTTGAGAGGGGAGGGGTGAATCAACACTTAATCAAATTTTCACAATATAACTTTTATCTTAAATCTTCATTCATCTAAGATCCAACAATATACTTAATCACTGAAGTAAATTATGCAAGCATGAAAGGTTGACAGTGACACCAAGGAGTTATCTCGTGGAAACCCAATAGGGAAAAAACCATGGTGTGAGTAGGAACTCACAAAACTTGCACTCTTTTGGAGTATGCCCGGTTAAGAGTCATCCTTGATAGGAGATTACAAAGAGACTGTTAGGTGCCACTTGGTTAAGGGATTTTGATCAAGGCCGGTTAGTTCCTTTACCCTATTAAAGGTATCCTGGTTAGAGGACTTAGAACATCAGTTAAGATGTTACCCAGTTAAGAGATTTTACAATAGGGACTTGTTAAAGTCCGCCCAGTTAAGGGATTTTATGTTGCAGTTGTTAGAAAGCAACTGATGGATGATCTGCTGAATTAGCTACTGATAGCTTGATCAGATCTCAATATGCATCCCACTCAATACACATCGGTTGTGTCTTCTCTGCACAACATCGATTCCTTCGGATATTCACTTAGCCAGACACCTATCCCTCGACACTGCACTCTATCGGTCCTCTGAACTTTGGCTCTGCACTCTGACAGTCCTCTAATCTTCAGCTCTGCACTCTGCCGGTCCTCTGACCTTTGACTCTACACTCTATCGGTTCTCTATCCTTCGGCTTTGCACTTAGCTGGTTCTCTGTCCTTAGGCTCTACACTCAGTTGGTCTACCTCACACACACACTCAACTGTGCTAACACCTCTTAGCACTTCCTCTTACTTTTCTCTTCACCTTGAATTGCCTTCAATAAGATTTCCTTGTTTCAAATTTCACAATCAAACTTTTTGAAAGAGATCAAGAACTCTTTATACATTTTCTGTCGACACCTTCAGGCATATCCTCAATCAAATCAATCAAGGATTTCAGAAGATTTTAATTTCAAAATCTCTCATTCTTTCTCTGTGCACCTTACAACAATTCCATCAAGTGTTCAACCAATTCTGCCACTACATCTCCCAAAGATAGAAACTTCTGAGTCATTTTCAGCCAAATAAATGCAAACTAGAAATCTGCATGTAATCATGCTTGATTGCATGATAATTGAAAGTTAACCTTAGCAACAAATGATTTGGCGTAGACATAAGCTTACCAACTCATCCTTTGCCACTGTAACTAAATAACCGATCATTGCTTTGAGATTTATGGTGATCACCTATCTTCCTTCTGTCATACCGATATGCAACTGCACTTCTTATATTACCGGTTCATCCTTTGATTGTTGGTTTATTGTGCTAGCACCAAGTCTCTTCCCTTGTTTACCAATGAGTTACCGGTTGGTTAGAGCAAACAAGTTTTCTTGCCTGAGTCACCTTTTGTGACTTCACCATCACCATAGTGACTGATCTTTTTGAACGATAGATCGGTTGATTGAATTTATCTTTCCTTGAGCTAAAGTAATCTTTGATCATTCAATACCAATGTTGTTTCCATTTACTATTGCTTATTGAAAAGCAACACCGCTCTACCTATACCACTTCACCGGTAAGTGTTGGACATCAATGACAAACCTTAGCACATATACCAGTTTTCTAGATTGATTGGTTTTGTCAATGTCAATAATCCAACAATCTCCCCCTTTGGCATTGATGGCAAACACTTCAGACTCTAGCTAATTAGATGCATGTTTCTTCATCTCTATAACAATCTAGTCATTCTACCCTAAGTGATGAATATCTCCCCCTGTCACTGATACCTGCCAATGCTCAAACACTCTAAACATATCTCCCCCTTTGACAACAATGCCAAAGAGTCCATTCTGAATACTTACAAGACTGCTCCCCCTAACTAGAGTAGTCCACACTCATCAATCTAGTTGTTTTTATTTGAAAAAACTTGAAATCATACCAGATTGATGTAGAACCTTGTTTGATTACTTTACTGAATGGAGGGGTATAACCCCCAACTTACCTCTAGGATAGTCAAAGGTGTCCTTTTGTAGTGGCTTGGTGAATATATCATCCACTTGCTCTTTTGTTGGTATGTACTCCAACATTAGTTCCTTTTCTTGAACTTGTTCCCTTAGATAGTGATATTTGATGGTTATATGCTTCGTTTTGGAGTGCATCATCGGGTTCTTAGATATGTCAATGGCACTGGTGTTGTCACAATGAATCACTACCGGTCCAACCACTTTTTCTTGAATTCCTTCCAGCAGTTGCTTGATCCAAACTATCTGTATGTAGTTAATTGCAGCAGCTACATACTCAGCCTCAGCTGTAGATTGAGATATGTAGTTTTTTTTCTTACTTGTCCAAGATACAATCCTTTCTACAAGAAAGAATGCTCCTCCACTGGTGCTCTCCCTGTCATCGATGTTTCCAGCCCAATTTGAATCAGTGAAGACACTTAAACTAAAGTCTCCTTTGTGTGGATACTAGAGACCATACTCATCAGTCCCCTTTAGGTATCTGAATATTCTTTTGACTGCCATCATGTGAGTTTCTTTCAGATTTGCAAAAAATATGGCAACCAAGCCAACAACTTGTGCTATGTTCATTTTGCTATGTATTGCATACTGTAATTTACCGATCATGGAACGGTAAAGTGTCTCATTCACTTCTTCAACCTCATCTTTCTAGCTTGCAACCTATAACCATTGGAGTTCCAACAGGTTTGCAATCTTCCATTCTGAAAGTCTTAAGAATTTCTCTTATGTACTTAGTCTGACTGATAAAGATGCCATTCTTTAATTGAGAGACTTGTAGGCCAATAATTAACTTAATCTCACCAATCATGGACATCTCAAATTCTTGTTGCATTTATCCTGCAAAGCTTCTGCTCATCTCATCATCTCCCCCAAAGATGATGTCATCTACCAAGATATCAGTAATTAGGTGTTTTCCTTCAGCTCCACTCTTCAAATACAGGTTACTATTATCACTGGTTCTTTCGAACCCAATGCTTAGCAGATATGAGTGTAACCTCTCATACCAAGCTCTCGATGCTTGTTTCATCCCATACAGAGCCTTCTGCAACCTACATACCATATTCCTCCCATCTTCGGATAAAAACCCTTCAAGTTGCTCTATGTATACTTCTTCTTCTAATACCCCGTTTAAGAATGCCAATTTGACATCCATTTGGTATACTTTAAACCTTTTATAAGAAGCACAGGCCAACAAAATTTTGACCCCTTCTAGTTTGGCTACTGGTGCGAAGGTTTCTCCATAGTCCAAACTTTCTTCTTGAGCATAGCCCTTATAGACCAAACTTTCCTTGTTTCTTATTACCTTACTGGTTTCATCCATCTTATTTCTGAACACCCACTTGGTGCCTATTACATTTTTATTTTCCGGTCTGGGTACTAGAGTCCATGTATCATTTTTCTCTATTTGCTCCAGTTCTTCTTCCATGGCTCTAACCCAGTCATCATCTTTTAGAGCCTCCTTTGTTGTTTTGGGCTAAAAAATGGAGAGCATACACTCATTCTCTCTTGCTCTTCTTCTGGTTAGAACTCCTACATCCTTGTCACCGATGATATCTTCTGCAAAGTGATTATTTCTGACATATTTAGCTAATACCGGTTCACTCCTTGGAGCTTCTTCTACCGGTTGTGCAGGTTCTATTTCACAAGCTTCTTCATTAGCCGCTTCAACAGGATCTTCTTTAGTAGGTTCCACTGATACATTGCATTCGAACCCTTTATAGTCCCCCGGTTCACTCTTACCGTCATGTTCATTTTTATTAGAGTACTCATTTACTCTGACATTTTTACTTTCCACAATCTTACCGGTCCTTTGTTTAGACACAGATATGCCTTGCTCTTTGTTGAGTAACCTAAGAAGGTTCCCTCATCACTCTTGGGATCAAATTTTCCAGTGTACTCGTCCCTCTTGATATAGCACCTGCTTCCAAATACTTTGAAATAGCAAACACTAGGTGAGTAACCACTCCATAATTCATAAGGAGTTTTGTTTGTCCCCTTCTTTACCTGTATCCAGTTCAGAGTGTATACAATAGTGCTTATTTCTTCTCTCCAGAAGGTATGTGGTATATCCTTCTGTATCATTAGAGTTCTGGCACAATAATGAGAGTTTTGTTTCTTCTTTCAGCAACTCCATTCTGCTGAGGTGTTCTGGGTGCAGACATTTGTCTCATGATTCCCTGTTCCTCGTAGTAGTTCATGAATTCTTGAGAGATGAACTCTCCTTCTCTGTCTGTTCTTAGGCACTTCATATTCTTACTGGTTCCTCTTTCTACTCGATCCTTAAACACCTTAAACATGTGAAAAGCTTTTGATTTTTCCTTTAAGAATATAGCCCACATCATTCTTGAGAAGTCATCCACAAATAACATAAAATACCGGTCTCCATACAAAATCTTGGTTCTTATGGGACCACACAGGTCTCTTTGAACTAAGTCCAACATACTTTCAGATGAGAAAGTTTTATTGCTGAAACTGGAGCCTGTCAACTTTCCTAGTTGACAGTCTTGGCACATAGCATTTTCAGGTTTTACTATGTCAGGCATACCTCTGACAGATTTTTCCTTACTGACTTTAGCTATGCTATCAAAATTAACATGACACAATCTTTTGTGCCATAACCAACTGTCTTCTACCTTAGCCACTAGACAATTACCTATGGTGGTGTCTAGATGAAACAAATTGGCTCTTGACTATTTACCAATGGTAATTAGACTTCCAGATTTGTCATTTATTTTACGTATCCCTTCATTGAACTCTAACCAGTATCCTTTATTGTTAAGTTGTGCAACACTTAACAAGCTATACTTTAATCTTTCTACCCAAAAGACATCATCATAATTTGTCTTATCATTCAAGGCTCTAGACCCCTTACCTCTTACTGCACATGGGGCATCATTTTTTAACCTCACTGTTCCTCCATTGCAATCCTCCATGCTGAGGAATTTTCTTTTGTCACCGGTCATGTGGTGAGTGCAGCCACTGTCGATCTCCTTCCTTTGTGGTGTCCTCTTTGACTACCACAAAAGCAATGCCATCTTCATTAGATCTCTCTGATTCTTCATCAGTGACTCCTTCTTTTGCAAGATAACATTCCTTCTTGCTCTTGTCCCTGTAACTTCTGAAATTTTCCTTCCTGTCTCTATCATCGTCAGGGCATCTTGAAGCAATATGACCTATCTTATTACAGGAGAAGCACTTTAAGGGTAATTTAACTTTGTATTTACCTTTACTTATTGGCAATCTTCTTGCCAGTAGAGCTTCAATTTTGTCTTGCTCCTGTTCCTCAGAGAGAAGATTGTCACTCTCATGGGAATGATCGGTTTTGGTAAGTAGAGCTACTACCAGTTTCTTTCCTTCTCCTTGTGGGTGCATGCATCATGGATGCTTTGAAAGCAACATCAATCTTTGGTACGTTGTTTTCATAATTGCTCAATTCAAAAGTGGTCAACTTACCGATCAGTGAGTCAAGAGTTACATTGACTGTTCCCAAGGATCTAAGTTCCTCGATAGCAGAGACCCTTATGGCATATTGTGGTAGAAGAGTTCTCAGGATTTTGCTAACCACATCCTCCTCCTCAAGCTTTCCTCCTGCACTTTTAATGGAGTTTACTACATCCTTTATCCTCTTACTGTACTGCTCTATTTTTTCACTTTCCTGCATTCTCATCTCATCATATTTTCCTCCTAGGCTGTCTACTTTGGCTTTTTGAACATGGGGATCTCCCCCATAGACTGTCTTCAGCTTATTCCATATCTGAAAAGATGTTTTCAAATTTTGTACCTCAACAAATTCATTATCTGAAAGAGTGCTAACAATCATATCCATAGCAACAGTATTATCTTGCCTTTCCTTTATCTAGTCCGGAGTAAGAGTCCCTGAAGGTTCATTGTATTTTGTGATCACATGGTTCCAGTAGTGTTCACCTAGGGATCTTAGATAAAGTTTCATTCTTCCACACCATAAGGTGTAGTTCTCCTTAGAGAACTTAGGGCCCTCCTTACGCATCATCTTGGATCTCTCCCTAAGCCGGTTAAGCTTCTTCTGATTCTAGGGACCTGATGCTCTGATACAAATTGTTAGTCTTGTCATGCATGTGAAGTGCAATACTTGCATCTGCAACACAAAACACTCAATAGATCATTACAAGCATGGTTAGCAAATAATAAGAAAACAAAGGTAAAACCATGACAAAGCGACCTATCGCCTCCTAAGAGATGCGAGTATGGATTTTCTCTTAGATCTAGATAAGCAATCCTAGTGACTTGACTACACCTAGATGGAGGATTTGAAATGATAATGATATGCAAAGATGAGATTAATTATGATAGATTGATCCAAGAGACTAATTAAGCTAAATCTAAGATGCAATTGCTTAAAACAACAATGCTCAAATGATATGCTAAAATGGATATGCCTATCGTAACAATGCATAAGATGAAATGAGATGGGATCCTTATTGCTCCAAAATGAGGGATATTTATAAGATTTCCAAGGCCAGGGGTGAGGTGGTAAGAATCAACGGTCAAAATTGAGTCTGAAGATATCAAGGGTGAAATTGGAGAAGGTTGGAGAAGAGGTTTGAGGAAGAGACACTTGTCATCTCTGTGGTGACAAGTGTCAAGGAGCTTTGCTCATAAAAGGGCAAGTGTCCAAGAGAGGAGACATGTGGCCAAAGTGTCATGTGTCTCAAGAAGAAAATATCCACACCATAGGAGGTTAGAATGTGCAAGATAGGATAGGGTTAGGCAAAACCCAAGGTTAGGTTGGATGAGTTAGGTTAGAGGGATGGTTAGGTTAGGAGGTTAGAAGTTAGGAGGCATGTGGGCAATTTGAATTTTAAAACTCAAATAATAGGAAAAGATTAATTAATTCTCAACAACTCATAAATTGATTTGTTTTAATTAATTAGAGGATTAGAAGAATTGATTGAAGTGGGGGGGAAGATTAATTAATCAAAGGGGACTAAGGAAATGAACCTATTAAATAAATCCTTAGATTTATTAATAGGTGGATGAAAAGGGATTTAATCAAATTGCTAATGAATTTAATTAAATTGGGAAGGGGGATTAATTAAATAATTACTTATTTAATTAATTATCTTCAGACCATTTTTAGGTGTATACAAGTCCCAATCGGTGCTGAGAGGGGATGGGTGAATCAACACTTAATCAAATTTTCACAATTTAACTTTTATCTTAAATCTTCATTCATCTAAGATCCAACAATATACTTAATCACTAAAGTAAAATATGCAAGCATGAAAAGTTGACAGTGACACCAAGGAGTTATCACATGGAAACCCAATAGGGAGAAAACCATGGTGTGAGTAGGAACTCACAAAATTTGCACTCTTCTGGAGTACAATCGGTTAAGAGCCATCCCTGTTAGGAGATTACAAAGACACTGTTAGGTGCCACCCGGTTAAGGGATTTTGATCAAGGTCGGTTAGTGCCTTTTCCCTGTTAAAGGTAGCCTGGTTAGAGGACTTAGAACATCAGTTAAGATGTTACTCAGTTAAGGGATTTTACAATAGGGACCTATTAAAGTCCACCCAGTTAAGGGATTTATGTTGCAGCTATTAGAAAGAAACAGATGGATGATCTGTTGAATTAGCTACTGATAGCTTGATCAGATATCAATATGCATCCCACTCAACACACACTGGTTGTGTCTTCTCTACACAACACCGGTTCCTTCGACTATTCACTCAACCGGTCACCTATCCCTCGGCACTGCAATTTGTCGGTCCTCTGACCTTAGGCTCTGCACTACTTTGCCAATCCTCTGACCTTCGGCTCTACACTCTGTCAGTCCTCTGTCCTTTGGCACTACCCTCAGCCAATTCTCTGTCCTTCAACTTTGCACTTAGCCAGTTCTTTGTCCTTCGGCTCTGTACTCAGTCGGTCTACCTTACACATAGACTCAACTATGCTATCACCTCTTAGTAGTTCCTCTCAGTTTGCTCTTCACCTTGGATCGCCTTCAACACGATTTCCTTGTTTCAAATTTCATGATCAAAACTTTCTGAAAGAGCTCAAAAACTCTTTATACATTTTCTGTTGACACCTTCAGGCATATCCTCAATCAAATCAATCAAGGATTTCAGAAGATTTTAATTTCAAAATCTCTCATTATTTCTTTGTGCACCTTACAACGATTCTGTCAAGTGTTCAACCAATTTTGCCACCAAATCTCCCAAAGATAGAAACTTCTGAGTCATGTTCAACCAAATAAATGCAAACCAAAAAATCTGCATGTAATCATGCTTGGCTACATGATAACTGAAAGTTAACCTTACGAAATAAATGATTTGGCATAGACACAAGCTTACCAACTCATCCTTTGCCAACGCAACTGAATAACCGATCACTGCTCTGAGATTTATGGTGATCACCTGTCTTCCTTCTGTCATACTGATGTACCGGTATGCAACTGCACTTCTTATATTACTGGTTCATCCTTTGATTGCCAATTTGTTGTGTTAGCACCAAGTCTCTTCCCCTGTTTACCAATGAGTTAGCGGTTGGTTAGAGAAAACAAGTTTTCTTTTCTGAGTCACATTTTGTGACTTCACCATCACCATAGTGACTGATCTTCCTGAATGATAGATCAGTTGACTTAATTTATCTTTCCTTGAGCTGAAGTAACCTTTGATCATTCAATACCAATGTTGTTTCCATTCACTATTGCTTACTGAAAAGCAACACCGCTCTACCTATACCACTTCACCGGTTAGTGTCTTCATCGGTAAGTGTTGGACATCAATGACAAACCTTAACACATATACCAATTTTCTAGATTGACTGGTTTTGTCAATGCCAACAATCCAACATGGTTTGTACACTTTGACCACACACCATGATTTGCTTGGTCCACATCACAACACCCTTCTATAGTGTCATGTCACATTTTTGCTTGGTGCACATTGCAACACCCATTTTGTACACATTTCAAATTATCTAGCAAACAAAGATTTTACTTTGTAATCTTCTTTAGCAAGAGTCAACTAACATAATACACCTTGCTAGACCTATTTGACTCTTCCTTCTCTACCATGACTCTTAGTAAGCATTCCTTACTAGACCTAGATGTCACACCTCTTTCTTTATGACTCCTAGTAAGTATTCCTTACTAGACCTAGATATCATACCCTTCTTTCTTCTTGCATGCTCTATTTGTATTGTAACCTATGTTGATCATGTTGCTCCTATTATCTTGATATTCTAAACAAATAAGATCATAAGTCTCAGGGGCTTGGTGTTGTCTTGTCTCTTTAATGTCATGGTGAAAGTTTTTCGATATTATCCTATACTTTACTGATAGTATGAGAGTAAGATCATACCCTCGCTAAAGTTGGGCTAATTGTAGTGTCCTAAATTGTATCCCTCTACAACTTAATACTCATGTTGGGCTCAGTTTGGTAGTTATTACTCATGCCCCAAATTCATGTCTGATTGTGTTTAATCCATGACCATTTTTTAAAACCCAACACAATTTCACGCTTATTGACCTTAGTTTTGGCTGAAAAAGCCAAGATTATGGTGCCTAGCACCCTAGTCCAATCATTTTGAGCCCAAATTTGAATCTCTAACTGTTAGGAAAATAAGACGTAGGAAAGTGCTCTTTGATGTTGACCTTCAAAATTTAAATCCCCAAAAGGTGTAAATTGTGTATGAATACAACTCCCTCTCCCTCATCTGAAAATGTCCTAATTTTAGATCATCACACCAATTAAGCAAATGCAATTATGCATCTTTAAGGCAATTGAGGAGAAATATGAAGTCAAGTTTTCAAGTCCAACAATCATGATCAAGTTTATATGTTCCTCCATGAATGAAGGTATGCATTAACTCCTATCGGGCAACATTAAGCTTTTGTAAGGCTTCAAGGCAAGACGTTTATAAAAAATGTATCATTTGTCAATTCAAGAATTTCCTTCAAGGTTTTCAACCTCTACCCTACCAGTGGTAAGCTCTATCTCTCTTTCTCTCATCCAACATTGTTGTAGTGGAGGTTAATTCCTATCTGAGGTTTGACTTAGGCAAGCCCCTATATAACACAACATTTTCCCCTCTTTTATCTGTTTAGGTTACATATTCAACTTAAAAAAAGTTGTGGAATCATATAAGCAGACTGAGA
Organism: Cryptomeria japonica; assembly: GCF_030272615.1. Classification (NCBI taxonomy): domain Eukaryota; kingdom Viridiplantae; phylum Streptophyta; class Pinopsida; order Cupressales; family Cupressaceae; genus Cryptomeria; species Cryptomeria japonica. The sequence goes on from NC_081409.1 coordinate 130,174,284, forward strand.
CATATAGTTCTAGATTTTGAATAGGTGAAAGCTCATGGACTATGTTGATTAGCATAGTTTATTGACACTTTTAGCTAAATTTTGAAGGGAGTAATTTATAGAGCATCTTGACAATGTGAACACCTCCATGCCTAGGGAAACATAACACACTTAACTAGCATTTTTAGGCTCAAATTTAATTGACAAGTTCTTATTTGTATCTTAGCTTTAGATTTGTCCTTTTGTGCTAACTTTCTAATATGTTTCTATTTGTTTAAGCTGAATCTTGTATATTTCCTAGCATTTTACCTAGTTATTGCATATCCATATACAAAATCATATACATCCAATCACAATCAAAAGAGAATAATCAATCAGGTTGGTAGAAGTTGTGCCTAATTGATTATTCCTTAATGAAATTGATATGGAGATGGTGAATGAGTCCCTAGTTTGAATTCTAGGCTAAGATCTCATTTCCACAACATATCATTAAAAATTTGACATTTCATGCAAAGACTAAGCACATTGATATATCATATTATTTTGTCAGAGCTAAGATGATGGTAGGATAAAGTTGGTTAAGGTAGATATTTGATGAATCTTGTTGTTTATTTAAGTAGCATAAACAAGTTCAAATGGTGTTATGAATCTACGGGCCTCTTGACTCCTAGCAATTAAATCATAATGTTATATTCCCTCCCATTGCTCTTGCAAGGTGTTTGACAAGTGGGAGAATGATAAGAAAAATGTGTCTGAGCCTTGCAATTACATAAGGTCGCTATTGATAGGTGAGTGCAGGACCCCACTTTTGGATTTCAGGGAGTTGTCCCCATAGAGGAGGTTTGAGGGAAACGCCCTTGAAAGCCACATTTTACATGTATATTTTATTCTTGTAAATTTGGACCATTCATCATTGGTCCCAAATCCAACTGTTGATATTATGTTGGCTTTATTTTCCCTATATGACAACTCTATTATTATGAGGGCATTATGTTGTTGTTGGCATTAGGTTGTCATTGATGTCAACCGATATGGACTGGTCACCGGTGAGTAAGTAGTGATGTCAACCGATATAAAGGATGGAGTGTGTAAGTAGACAAAAAAAGGTATGTTACCAGTACACATGAAGTGCAACATCTACCGACAAAGAAGGACCACCGACAAACAAGCAAAGAAGAACAAATGGATGTGATCACTGGTATACAAAGAGAAGTATAATGCAACCGGTGAATGGACCTAGTGGATGGACCAGTATGTTTGATGGCAGATCAACTTGATCCATCAACAAAGAAGAGGTTAGCAGGTATGAAGGTCCATCGGTAAGGTGAGTTGAACCGATAGTGAGTCTTGGTTGGTGAAGGATGTCAAATTGACATAGCAGTCTGAAGATTATGCCAAACCAACTTTGCAGCTTGAGCATAGGTGGATGTCGACAACGATGACATGTGGACACCAGGTGGCGAGCATGCAAATGTTAGTGAAGTGTTCATCGACGTGGTGGTTGATGAGCAGGTTGACATTAATGAAGAACCCACAAATCATGGGACAATGGTAGGATGTTGCGGCTCGAGGAAGAGAGAGAGGCAAGATGATTGATCTGATGCTGCAGGACAATCCAATCCTTGTGGTCGTTGGTCGAAGGAAATAACTGAAGCATTAGTGGTGATGTACAAAGAAAGGTCGAAAAGCATGTTGCAGACGTCTAACAATTTGAAAAAAACATGCATTGGAGGGAAAATAGATGGCGGTGTTGATTGATGTGATGCAGATCATCATTCCAAAAAATAAAATCTGATCAGATTTGATACAGATTGAGTTGGTGGAGGAAAACCCTAGCAAGCCACCATTTGAATGTTGCTTTTGGCGGGAACATTCAGATATAAATATGTGAACTCGAGATTGAAGATGATTGATGTTGAATGCTAGTGGTGAGAAGAGTGCGTTTCTGAGAAAGCAAAGAGAAGTTAGTTTGAGAAATATATCACTGAAAATTAGAGTGTCTGAGTGTTAGTAGGTTGAATCGGTGAGAGGTTCTAACCGATAGAGATAGAGTAAACGGTGAACTATTATAGTCTTAACAGACAAGCGTACCGGTAGGGATTGAAAAGTTAGGAAGGCATCCAAGCATGGTACTGTGCAAGGTGAGGTTCAAAGAAAGAGAAAAAAGACAGAGAGTTATTGGTGAGTGATCAGAGAGAGCAATTTGATAACCGGTAGTGGAAGAACCGATGAAATAGAGGAGGTTGGTAACTGATAGACATCAATTGATCAGGTGCTGCAAAAATCATTTGCAACAAGGTACTATTATTGTATCAAGTTGTATTTCATTGTATTACACCGAGTTGGTGCTTGGTGCTCCTTGGGTTGGTTCCCTAAACCATTGTAATCAATTTTTTTTATTGTGAGGTTGGATTGGAGCAGTAGACTCCAACATTATTTCTAACTGAGATTTTTCCCATCTTTGATTTTCTTCATACATCTGGTGTTGTGAGTTGTGCACTTGTGTGTTTGCCTTTTTGATATCCTCTCATATCTTACCGATTTGATTGCTTAGTGCTTAGGTTGTTAACTAGTACTCAAAGCTTGGTTTAAAAAGGTAAAGATTTCCTAGGAACCACTGATTCACCCCCCTCTCAATGGTACATTGTGTTCAACAATTGGTATCAGAGCCTTATGTTCTTGGTTGGTCAAAGATTTCTCTAGCTTGGGTAGATTCTGGTCAAAGAACACAATGGCAAGAAATGAGTCTGCCTCCTCTAAAACTCCCATGTTTGATAGAACTAACTATGCCTTTTGGAGCAGAAAAATGGAGATCTATCTTTTCTGTCTTGGTTTTGATGAGTGGATGTCTGTCAAGAATGGGTATACTATCCCTAGTGTTCCTCCCACATATCTGGATGCTAAGGAGTATGAGAAAAATGCAAAGGCTAAATATGTTATTCTAAGTGGGTTGTCAGATAATGAGTTTGTTAAGGTTATGCACTGCTCATCCGCCAAGGAAACTTGGGATAAATTGCATAGATTATTTGAAGGAGATGCCAAAGTCAAAGAGGCCAAGCTACAATCTCTAAGAGGTCAGCTTGAAGGCTTGAAGATGAAAGATGAAGACAATATTGTAGATTACCTTCACAGAGTAGATGAAACTATGAACACCATCAGAGGAATTGGAGAGGAAATTGCTGATGAAATTATTGTCAAAAAGGTACTTAGATCACTCACATCTAAGTATGATACTAAGGTCTCTGCTATAGAGGAAGCCAAGGATCTAAAAACCTTCACAATGGATGAATTATTTGGCTCCTTAACTACCTATGAAATGAGGACAACTGGTAAAATATCTTCAAGGAAAGAGGCAACTTTCAACTCCATCAAAAAGGGAAAGGAAGAGGTTTCTCATAAAGGATCTAGTGAAGACTCAGATGCAGAGGTAGTAAACTTTTTCAGAAATCTCAAGAGAGGATCCAGTAAGTATAAACGAAAGTTACCACTCAAATGCTTCAACTATAGTAAAGTTGGACACTTTGCTGCAAAATGTCCCTATAATGAAACTGATGGAGATGAGAAAATGAGTTTTGACAGATGTGCCAATAAAGACAAAGAGAGGAAAGTCTACTGGCAAGGAAGACGAAGCTACTGTAAGCAGGAAAAACTTATATACCATTGAGGATGATGTCACTGATGAAGAAAATGCATCAGAAGATGACTACCATGAGGATGAAAGAGAAGTTAATCTCTTTATGGCACTAGATGACCTAGTTGGTGAAGATGAGGAAGAAGACATTGAAGCTGAAGTCAATCTAGAAGGTGAGCTCATAAGTGCACTTGAGGAATTAAGTAAGACAAGAAGAGAACTCAAGAAGGTCAAGCTTGCTGCAACAGAAGAACAAGATCTCTTGAAGCAATCTCTGGATGAGTCCAATCAAGTTATTTTCGACTTGAAACTCCAGTTGGAAGAAGCCAAGAGGATATGTGAAGTTACATCCTATGATATAATGAAGAATGAGAAAGTGCATCAAAATCTGGAAGAAGAAAATGTGAAGCTCATGAATGAGCTTGAAAAGAGTAAGGAAGAACTGAAAATGAGAACTAAGTATGAGGGTATCACAGAAGCCTTGGACAAGATGTTGAGAAAACATAAGCAATCAAAGGATACCGGCGGCTTAGGATTTGAAGAGGGACAAAGTTCAAACAACAAAGACACATCCGATAAGGAGATACAATTCACTTCTTCAAGTGAAGGTGAAGAGAAGAAAACATTCACTGTAAGTAAAGATACTGGTAAGAAGACTTATGCAGAAGCTGTTAGAAACCTCCCCACAAACCGGTATGCTCAACCAATGAACCGAGGGCCACACTCAAGGTACCCGAATACAAATCTTAGGAGCAAAGCAAAGGTTGATCATGAAGGGTTCACTAGAGTCAGCAACATGAAAGGAAGACCCCTGGTGAGACAAATGTTTGTAGGACCAAGGCAACCGAACTTGCATGTATCAAACTTTCATGGCTATTGTTACTGGTGTAACAAATTTGGACATAGGATAGATTATTGTAGATTGATGAATAAGCCCACTATGAGTTATTAAAGTATAAAATCTTTTGCTGAGATTAATGTCATCTGCTATCAAAGTAATGGATTGGGTTGTAGGAGCTATGAGTGTAGGAGAAGTCAACTGGTTTCCTACAATAATTTTTCAAACTCATCATTTAATATGAATGTGAAGTGTTATAATTGTCATGAGTTTGGACATGTTGCAAAGCATTGTAAGAACAGGAAAATCAAGTAGAAGAAGACAACTCCTGATCAGGAACCGATAGCCAAACCAGAGCATAAAATTGCAGTTGACAAGAAGAAGGAAACTCAACTAGTTTGGGTTGAGGAAGAAAAGGACAAAGAAGAATCAAGTCTGAATGTGCAGACTACTCTACATGCAGAAAGAAGAAACTTGTGGGTTGTAGATAGTGGTTGTTCCAACCACATGATCGATGATAAAAATAAATTTATCAAGCTTGAAGATTGGAATGGAGGCTTGTAAGATTTGGAGATAATTCCTCCATCAAGATAAAAGGCAAAGGTACTCTGAATATAGATGGCAAATTGAAGGCACATGATGTATATTATGTGGAAGGCCTGAAGCACAATTTGCTGGGTGTGAGTCAGATGTGTGACAAAGATTATAAATTCACCTTTGACTCTACCGATTGTCAGATAAAGAAAGAGAGTACCGGTCAGGTTGTAGCAAAAAGTAAGAGGACATATGGAAATGTATACAATCTGAAAGAATGTTTTGAATCCCAATGCATGTTGGGACAAGTGGATGAAAGATGGTTGTGGCACATAAGATTAGGCCACATAAATTTTGATAATCTAGTTGTAGTAAGCAAAAAGGGTTGTGTGAGAAATATACCACCAATCATCAAACCGGTAAGCACATTTTGTGATGAATGTGTGAAAGGAAAGCAAACTAAGGTGAGCTTTCAAGACAAAAGAACACAACCCCTCAAGACCACTTGAACTTGTACATACAGATCTGTGTGGTCCGACTAGGACAAGACCTCTTGCCGGTGAGAGATACTTTATGCTCTTCATTGATGACTATCCAAGAATGATATGGATCACTTTCCTACAAGATAAATCACAAGCATTTGATAGATTCAAGATCTTCTAGAAGATGGTAGAAAAGGAAAGTGGATGCAAGCTGAAATGCCTAAGATCCGATCGGGGTGGAGAGTTCACATCAAATGGGTTTGAAGATTACTATGAGAGATAGGAGCTAGAAGACAATAATCAGCCCCCAGGACACCACAACAAAATGGCATGGTAGAAAGGAAGAATAAGACAGACAAGGAGATGGCCAGAACCATGTTGAATGAGACATGTTTATTGGATATGTATTGAAAGGAAGCGGTTCATACTACAACATATACTTTGAACCAGGTTTAGTTGAGAACAAACAACAATATGACACCTTATGAACTATGGTATGACCGGATACCATCAGTCAAATACTTCAAAGTAATTGGAAGTAAATGTTTTATCAAGAGAGACATGGATAGTTTAGGTAGTTTTGATTCCAGGAGTGATGAAGGGATCTTCCTTGGTTACTCAACTCATAGTAGGGCCTACAAATGCTACAACAAAAGACTAAGAAGAGTCATTGAAAGTGTGCATGTAAGAGTTGACGAGGATATGCATAAAGGAAGACAAGCACAAGTGAACCGGTATGATGATTCCAGTGATGAGGGTAAAGAAGCTTAGTCAGACAATGAACCGAAAGAAGCAACCAATAAGTTCCCTAATCGGTATGAGCAGAAAAACCACCTGGAAGAGCATATTTTAGATAATAAGAATGATGGTGTGCAAACTAGAAGAAGACTTACCTGGAATGATGAACAAGTCAATTTTTGCCTCATGAATGAAGTGGAACCTAAGACATTCAACGAGGCTAGCAAAAGTCAGAAATGGATGGATTCCATGGAAGAAGAGTTGTAGCAGATTGAGAAGAACAAGACTTGGGAATTAGTCCCTAGACCGACAGACAAGAACATCATTGGAACCAAATGGGTCTACTGGAACAAGATGATTGAAAAAGGTAAAATTGTTAGGCATAAAGCTAGACTTGTGTGCAAGGGTTACTCTCAAGTAGAGGGCATTGATTTTGAAGAAACATTTGCACCGGTAGTTGGACTAGAAACAATTAGGATGTTTCTAGTTTTTTTAGCCTACAAGGGTTATAAGGTATATCAAATGGATGTAAAATCTGCCTTCCTTCCTCAATAGAAATTTGGAAGAAGTGTACATGGAGCAACCAGAAGGGTTTCTGTTACATGATGATGAAACCTTTGTGTGTCGGTTGAAAAAAGCCCTATATGGTAAAGAAGGCTCCTAGAGCATGGTATTCAAGGCTAGATAAGTACCTGAAGGAGCAAGGATTCAAAAAGGGGAGTGCTGACAACAATCTATACATCAAGGCAGATGGAAACCACATGATCATTGTGGTTGTGTATGTAGATGACATCATTTTTGGAGGCAATAAGGACACCCTTTGCAGAGATTTTGCTGATTAGATGCAGTCATAATTTGAGATATCAATGCTTGGAGAGTTGACATACTTTCTTGGTTTGCAGATATCACAGCTAGATAAGGGAATCTTCATCTAACAAACCAAGTATGCAAATGATATGCTAAAGAAGTTTCAAATGGAGGACTGCACACCGGTGAGTACCCCCATGGTGATCGAATGCAAACTTAGCAAGAATGATGAGTCACTGGTAGTGGATCAGACCTTGTATAGATCCATGATTGACAGTTTATTGTATCTTACTGCTTCTAGACTGGATATATTGCAGGCAGTGTGTATGGTTGCTAGATTTCAAGTAGCACCTAAGCAATCACATGCGAATGCAGTCAATAGAATTTTTAGGTACCTACAGGGGACACTCAATTATGGATTATGGTACCCTAAACAAGGGGAATTCATCTTGGTGCATATACTGTTGCTGATTGGGCAGGTTGCATTCATGACCGAAAGACCACAAGTGGTGGTGTATTCTTCCTAGGTGACCAGTTGGTCTCATGGCATAACAAGAAGCAGGATCTAGTCTCCCTATCCACTGTTGAAGCAAAATACATTGCTACTACCACATGCTGCTCTCAAGTGCTTTGGATGAAGTAGACCCTCAAGGACATACAAGTGGACATCTTTGATACTATTCCCATCCGGTGTGACAATTCAAGTACCATCAACATATCAAAGAACCTGGTGATGCATTCAAGGACAAAACATATAGCCATCAAGTATCATTTTCTCAGAGAGAAGGTTGAAGGACAAGAAGTCATGATGGAATATGTCCCTACAGGAGAACAAGTGGCAGGCATCTTCACCCAACCATTATTGATAAGCACTTTTGAGTACTTGAGACACAAGTTGGGAGTTGTGTCACCTGCCTCATACACTTAAGTTTGTAAGGAGATATATGGTTCAAGGGGAGCTCATAGCAATATTTGTATTTCTTGAACCACATGCTAATCATAGGGAGAGTTCAAGATTGTATGTCTCAGTACCGGTTGTAATCACAAAGAGGAGATTTGACTAAGGGGGAGTACCCATAGTCTAACCGGTTAAGTATGAATCAAAGGGGGAGAATAAACTGGATAATAAACTACCCCGACCCTTTGTCATTGTGTCATAGGGGGAGAAATGTATCGGTGTAGAGACTTGCAGGTGTTGACATCAATGCCAAAGGGGGAGATTGTTGGCATTAGGTTGTCATTGATGTCAACCGGTATGGAATGGTCATCGATGAGTAAGTAGTGATGACAACCGATATGAAGGATGGAGTGTGTAAGTAGACATAAAATGTATGTTACCGATACACATGAAGTGCAACATCTACCGGTAAATCAGGACCACCGACAAGCAAGTAAAGAAGAACAAAGGGATGTGATCACCGGTATACAAAGAGAAGTATAATGCAACCAGTGAATGGACTTAGTGGATGGACTAGTATGTTTGATGGCATATCAACTTGATCCATCGATAGAGAAGAGGTTAGCAAGTATGAAGGTCCACCAATAAGGTGAGTTGAACCGGTAGTGAGTCTTGGTCGGTGAAGAATGTCAAACCGACATAACAGTCTGAAAATTATGCCAAACCGACTTTGCAGTTTGAGCATAGGTGGATGGTGACAAGGATGACAAGTGGACACTAGGTGGCAAGCACACAGAGGTTGGTGAAGTGTTCATTGACGTGGTGGTTGACGAGCAGGTCAACATTAATGAAGAACTCGTAAATCATGGGACGATGGCAAGATGTTGCGGCTTGAGGAAGATAGAGAAGCAATATGATTGATCTAATACTACAGGACAATCCGATCCTTGTGGTCATTGTTCAAAGGAAACAACTGAAGCATTAATGGTGATGTACAAAGAAAGGTTGAAAATAATGTTGTAGGCGTCTAAAAATTAAAAAAAACGCGCATTGGAAAGCAAAGAGATGGTGATGCTGATTGATGTGATGCAGATCATCATTCTAGAAAAGAAGATCCGATCATATTTGATACGGATTGAGTTGGTGGAGGAAAACCCTAGCACGCCACCGTTTGAATGTTGCTTTTGGTGGGAACATTCAGATATAAATATGTGAACTTGAGATTGAAGATGTTTTATGCTGAATGCCAGTGGTTTGAAGAGTGAGTGTCTGAGCAAGTAGAGAGAAGTCAGTTTGAGAAATATCACGCTGAAAATCAGAGTGTCTGAGTGTTAGTAGGCTGAACCGGTGAGAGGTTATAACCAGTAGAGACAGAGTAACCGGTGAATTGTTATAGTCTTAACAGTCAAGCGTACCGGTAGGGATTGAAAAGTTAGGAAGGCATCCAAGTGTGGTACTGTGCAGGGTGACGTTCAGAGAAAGAGAAGAAAGACAAAGAGCAACCGGTGAGTGATCAGAGAGAGCAATTTGATAACCGACAATGGAAGAACCGATGAAACAAAGGAGGTTGGTAACCAACAGACATCGGTTGATCAAGTGTTGCAAAACTCATTTGCAACAAGGTGCTATTATTGTATAAGTTGTATTTCATTGTATTACACTGAGTTGGTGCTTGGTGCTCCTTGGGTTGGTGCCCTAAATCATTGTAATCAATTATTTTATCGTGAGGCTGGATTGGATTAGTAGACTCCAGCAACATTTATCATCGAGGTTTTTCCTATGTTGGGTTTTCCTCGTACATTTGGTGTTGTGAGTTGTGCATTTGTGTGTTTGCCTTTTTGATATCCTCTCATATCTTACTGGTTTGATTGCTTAGTGCTTAGGTTGTTAACCGACACTCGAAGCTTGGTTTAGAAGGTATAGATTTCTTAGGAACCACTGATTCACCCCCCTCTCAATGGTACATTATGTTCAACAGTTGCAACTGATTATTGTGATGTAGTGCGAGCTTGATAGCTATTGAATTGCCTCTAGATCTCTAGTTGGTAATACTCTTATGAGAAGCTTTCTTTGCAAGTATATTGCAATATTTAAGATTATTGAATAATATGTTGGACAAGTTTTGGAGTGTGGGATTTTTCTTTCTAAAGGGTTTTTCCCACAAATCATTATGTTGTGGTATGAACAATATTTGTTGCAAAGAAAAAAAAAATTGCATTGCCCTCCCCTCAAAATTAGTGCAAGTTGTTTTGCTACCTTAACTTCCTTATACATTACCACATCTATTTATACGGACAACACTTATATGAGTGTTAATAGGAAAGGATCTATTAATATTGGTCATGACACATTTCATGATGTACTTTGTGTAATTTCACTTTCCTCCAATCTCCTTTCCATCTATCATATTGCACATAGTGGCGTAGGGAAGATAATATGTTCACAACGGATTAAGTGCTTATCATATATTTGCAAAGTAGATAGATTATTGTTGTTGGGGCACTTGAGCAGGCATCTCAATTGTGTGCCTTCTCACACTTTCTCTTGATGATGTTACAATACTATCGACTAGTTTACCTTGTTTCATAAGATTCCTACTAAGCTTCTACTTTGACCTCTTGTATATTCAAAGACCAGTTTAGTTCAAAAAGATTTTGCTTGTCTTTAAATTTCAACTTTGTGGGCTGCCTTTTTGCCAGGCATTGCAAAGTTATTTGTTGAGACACACTACAAATATCGAGGTCATGATTGAGGATATTCACTTCCTCTTTGATGATAACTATAGCCCACCTATCATCACTTCATTGCGTTTGGAGGTTGTTATTTAGGAAATTCACAATTATGTGGATTCATTTCATTTGATTTGGCATATTTTGATTCAAACACGTGAAAACTTGAGTAGTTTTTCAAGGCATTCATCTTGAAACCTTTTATCCTAAGGGAGTTTCTTCTACATTCACCATTGGACTTATTTCTTCCTTAAGGCAAGAACAATGCCAATTTCAGAATATCTTCAACATTCTTCATTCATTCACTTTTGGTAGAGCTAATTCCTTATGGTCAGGTCTCTTCTTTTCTTTCATATAAGGGGTATTTGACCAAATTAGTGCTCGGGGAGACATGTTAAGTCCTACTTTCTTTCGTCACATAAAATTTTATTTCCTTTTTCTATCTTTGAAGAGTAGTTCTTTTCTCATGATGTTTTTTCCTTTTCTCCAATTATGTGACATTCAATTGTTTATACATGGGTATGTCATAAAGCCTTGTAGTGAGAACCTATCTATACATCCATTGTTGCATTCTTTATTAAGTTTCTAGTTCATCCCTAAGTTTAACTTAAAGGTATTAGAGTAAATAGAAATATCACCTAATAAAGTATTAATTATTAGACCCCTTTTACTTTATGCATTTAAGCTAAACTTAGAAAATGATTTTTTGGTCTCATAACAAAGGATGAGAACACTTGTCATTATCTAATATAACAATCACCCTAGTGTTTGATTTGAAGTTTCCTTTTCCTTTTCTTTTTCATAGCAATTCATCATTCATTGTTGTTTTTGCTTGTGTAGAATTTAGTATAGTTCAATGGTAAAGACAAATACTAATTAGGGACAACATATTTTCTATATTTTTATCATTTTGTAGTTAAAAAATTACAATGTTTAGACATTTGTCATAATTATATATTCATACATACATATACATATGTATGGATATATGTATATGTATGTGTTTCAAAATTTGTTAAATTGTTCATTGATTCTCATTAAAATCTCAATTCAAGTCTAATGTTGTGTATTAAAGTTCCATCATGTATATGATGAATTTCTTATTAATGTTATATGAATATTTAAAATTTTCTTTTTCTTTTTTATAGTTGTCCCCTTAAAAAATCTGTTTTATAAGTGTCCTTCCCATCCCCTACTATTTCCATTCCCAAAATTTGGTGTAAAATAGAAATAAAGTAAATAACCAATATTAGGAAATTTAAGAATCAATGATATGGCAAGAATGTAACAATAAACAATAAAAGTAAGGTTGGCCTGTCATTGGCAATGGCATGGATATTCAGAATATCATTAGATTTATATATTATTCAACAAAAATCTTAGTTAAAGAAGGAAATTTATTCCTATACATTCTAAATTTTGTAACAATGATAATAAATACAAATACAAGAGTTTCGATGAGTAACATCTAACTAATAACATGGCTTTCAAAACTTTTTAAGGTTTATAAACTATTTAGGATAAGTTGCAAGTACAGCTAATACCAATTTAGATCCTTTAAACTAATATTTTATTGTTAACAGTACCACTTGTTAGATTTTTTTAACAGTGCCAATGTTAACAGTAACATCTAACAAGTACAGCTTCATTATCTAATAATCGTTTTGCCATGGCCATAGTTAGTTTTCACCAATTGCCATCATCATCTAAATTGAAGATTCAAGGACAATAATTATTTGTAAGCTCTATCCGTCGTCCATATCAATCTCCATGTAACCTATGACAACGATCATTTCAAACTGCTCTTCAATACCAGAGTAGCCTTTAACTCCTTTGTCCCTCCCTGGGCGCATGTATCCCCATATCCGAAATGGATATGTATCCTATCCGATACAGCCCGGATACTCCTCGGATACTATACCCATATGTGCTCAAAAAACCTTGATTTTCTAAAATTTAATTTAAAAAAACTTCATTCATGCATTTAAAAACAAAAAAAGGTATAAACAAAACCTACACCAAATGAGAAAGACAAATGAAATGTTTTTCTATTTCAGTGACCCATTTTTTGGGTTATCTTCCAATGGAACTCTATTATTTTTGCATATTGTAAATTTTTAAATCAACTTATAATAATTTATGTAGCAATTATGTGCCTATATTGCTTTTGAAGTAATTAACATCTCGTCTAATAACTTAGAAAAGTGTTAAATATATGTATGTGTTTTTTATGAATGATGAATCCAGACATCCATATTGGGGGTCTTAAAAAATGGCCATATCCATATGTGATAGCGTACCTGTATCCATGTTCATGCAACTTTGCTCAAAACCCATCAAAACTAAAACAAAATTATGGGAGAAGTACTTCAAGCCCTTTATTTCACTACAATCATTCTCACAACTGTCCTTTGTTTGATTTCAATTAACATTTTCAAAAATATATCCACTATAATAATAAAATGAAATTTAATATTGGCACGTTACGTGTCAGTTCATTTCAACGCACCTTCATTCCTAGGAATCCAACAGCTCAACCTAAAGCAGCTTCTATTGCAGACAAAGTTAAAAAATTGTCACTAAACCATCGTTTACATTAAACTGTTTTATTCACCCACCAATGATCAAACAAACTTTTCCAAGATTCCATCATTATCACCTAAGCCAAGATCATCTACTGAAACATTAAACAAACAATGTTATCTCCCAACCAGCTATTGATGTCGCCTTGTGAAGAAGTGGAACTGTGGGGCACAAATCTGAAGATCTAATTGCACCTAGAAATAAATTTGTTGAAGACAAATGGCAGCTAATCTTAAAATTTGCAGAAGCCTAACATATCCAACTAATATCTTATTACAACTGAAGTTAGAGGTACAGATAGGAAAATGAATAAGATACCTGGTATGAAAACTGCAATACATTAATGGTGCAAGTTTGTAAGTACAAACATGGAATAATTTCCATGCTAGGTATCCTAGTATGACAGAATATCAATAAACACATTCCTAAGCCTTCTAAATATAACATAAGAAACATAATCTCAAATCATCTAAAGGTGATCCCACAAAACCTTACAAATAAACTTTTTGAGATGTAAGTAATAATATACAATTTTGTGGCTGAGTTTTCTTGCTTAATTCAAAATAATCCTCTCGCCAATCTCTTATTTACCTTTTGAATAAGTTTTGTGTTGCAATGATGTTGATCCAAATTTCTGTTCCAATATGCTTCGTAAACTCTCAAAAGCCATCAAATTTGCATGAACAAATTTTAAGGACTAATCAGTTAAGCATTGAAAATGTTTGGTTTAGCACAAGGTATCTTTATTCTCTTCCACAATCTGGTCATATCTGCCAGATTTAAAACAATTTAGTTAAATTTTTGAGGATGAATTACAGAAAATTCAAATAGCTTTGGGCTTTTTGATTGGCTGGCATCTCTAATGAATGAATCTTACAATACCAAAAAGAGCATTTAATCCAGGAAAAGAAAAGTGCATTAGGATGCTTTTCCATTGGCGTGCTTATGGAAAGGCCAGAGATTAGCTAGGCGTTCTAGAACTCCACCACCACCTTTTGTAAACAAGCCAGAGAAACTCTGAGGAGTTGTTGCTGGAGGAAAATCTTCTGCTGGCATGGCAAATGGGTGAATCATCTTTTCCAGCCTATCAAGTGTTAGATAAGAGTCCGCATCTTGCAATAATTCAGAACCCATAATAGGAAGAGTATGATCCCGGTACAGTGGAGATGCCTGTGACCATATACAGAATTCATGTTTCATGCAGGAAAAGGTCACACTAATATCTCATTGTAAATAAATAAGCATATATACATGAATTTTGTTTGTTTGATAAACCTTCTGCATCACACATCATGGTAGGATAGCATACCTCAAGAGGGCTAAGACCTGCACCACGGCTGTAAGTCAATTCAATACGGTACCTTCGTGGATCATCAAGTGACACCTGCATTTATTTAAATTTTATTGTAAATCCCATGCCTTTAAATGAATCATTCTGCTCATAGTATGCAAGCCAGATTAAATATAGTATACATGAAAATCTGACATCATTCTGCTGGTCATTATGATGACGTTGGAAGAAATAATATAGTACACAGGGAAAGCACAGTAACCACTGCTTGCTGATTATGATGTACTTGATGGGAGTGAGTTCTGTAGAATGATCATTAACATAGAAACATGCATGGTAAGGAGTCATCAAACCTCCAAAAAGTTCTAATAATGGAAATTGCATTGTATGTTTATGGGATTCAAATATGAAGATAAAGAGGGAAATGACTACTAATTTAGTGCTTTACATGATTACTAAAGAGAAGTCCAATGATATAAATATGCACTGCTGTCAGGGATTATGGACTATGAATTCAAAGTTGAAGATGCCTAGATAAATGAAGAGTAATGTCCCCTTTATATTACTAGGAACATTTAACCTATTGGAAGAGACTGCTTTCCTCAATTTCACTATAAACACTTGTAAATACGGATAGTCAATGCAATAATGATTTAATACACAATGGTTTACACTCAATGATCCTGAGCAATAGATAGACGTATATGGACTGCAATCAATAGACTAACTCTGCTTCTTCTGCCTATACCCTTTTTACCATGGCTGGAAACACTCAGAGAGTATATAGAAATACAAGATCACAAGATTAACTACAGAATGTTATTAAATCCAGACTGACATCTATTTGGGTGTGTATAATCAATCATAACACAGCACATTAATAATAATAAATATGCAGAAATATTAATATACAGTCACAGTGCTTATTATATACATATAGGAAATTCATACCGAATTGTCTCAAATAATTTGTCTGCTGTATCTTCAGTGCCTTATCAATTATATTCCCTGCAAGGTTCCTGCTCTGTACTTATATGCTTGCAACGAGGGTGTTGTCTCTGATCTCTTTGTATGCTTCTGCAGCCGATTATGCCAAAGAAGGCAGTTGCTCAAATGAGCAGATCCAAAACTGGATAAAATAAGAGAGAGTTTTTTCAATGATCCCCGAATGAGGGAGATTGATTCTCTTCTTATACTTTACACTTTGAAGCGGTTCCTCTAAAGGATATGTCTTTGTCCCTTCGTAACAATCCACACCTCTCCTTATCAGTTTATCGATTAGACTTCCTTTAATTAATTCTTTCTTAATCTTCTTAATATTCGATGTCTAATAACGGTGTCTCATTAACTCCCAATATCCTGCTTTTTCATATCGCCTATGAGCATCTTTGATTATCGGGGGTCGAAGCTAATTATTGACGAGTCTTTGTTATCTTCCAATGTTGATGCTGTAGTTGATCTCAATATGTCTGTCAACCCAATTACAACTCAATCTCAAAATGTTTCGGTCCGCAGAATAGAACTGAGTAACGGAGTGAAGGTATGTAGCGTAGTCAATCATGAAGTCAACTAATTAGGTTTACCATGATATGTTTGCTACAAACGCTCAAGTGTTGATAGCACCATAATCGTTTTTGTATATTAAGTGTGTTTCAATGCTCAGGCTTATATCTGATATATCCATCTTGTAATTTAGAATCCTATGATAATGACTCGGCATTAGTGGGTATTTGTGCCTTCGGATTATAACGCTGCTTCCATCATGTATTCTGATGATTTTGAGCTTTCTCAATGTATTGATCATTATTGACATGTATTGAGTCTTGACACTAACTGTTCTGAAATATATGAGAACGACATATAAACCGATTATATGCCAAATAGGCAAATAGTCTATACACATTCAAAATGGATGGGTTCGGAACAAGATTTCGATCCATTAGCTTAATTTTATTCACTTAGGCGGAGAATAGACGCCGACGACTTTTAAGTGTAATCGCACCTCTCGCTAATAATGCATAATTATTTATATTCAAATCGTATTTATAATATATAAATATTAATTAAATCATAATATTAATAAATAAATTTCAAATAATCATTCGTTAGTAATTATTATATTATTTAATTAATTATCTATTTATATATATATATATATATATATATATATATGTATAATGATCAAGGAGGGGACATGATATGAAGAATAAAAGAAACACTGGGATATTTCCTCAATTTGAAATTTTGTCTGGCAATGAGGAACAGGATGGATATATGTCTTAGAGACATGCTCAACATCATCTTTTCTTTTTGTTGTTTGGATTTTATGTCAGTCGAGAGTTTTCATCAAATGAATTCCCAGGCATATTACAGGTCATTTTTCTAAACATGCCTTAGGAGTTCTAAACCAAAACCAGATAACCCACCTGTGGCATAAACATTGCACCTTAGATTGACTATGGCAAAAGCTCATTAGTCTAACTTTATAAGCCTTAGAGAGGGCAAGCCCTACCCATAGAGGCATCCACTCATTTGTCTGAGTCTTTGAGAATTGAGTCTCTCATTGTTTTAAGCGACCAGTATTGTAAAGGAATATGCTTGTTTCTGTAAAGCACAAGTACCATTTGGGCTTCTAATATCAGCTTGTAAATGAGTAATTTTATGAATCTCCAAAGGAACATATTCATCAATCATTTTCTCTGTATTCTTCCAGTACTGACTGACTTTTCATCACATCCTGAAAACTTGTACAAGTTATCTAAGTGCTAGAAGCTCATAAAAATATATTCTAGAGGTCTTATAATCTCATTGTAATTCTTCCACAAAACAAATCTAGTTTTACTTTTCATTGCATTTATGTTATAATGAGATAAGATATTTTCTTTGATGTAGTTTTTTTATTCACTATTTGTTTTGTTTTCAGCAATTTTAACTCAAAAAGGCATATAAAAAAGTTTCCTTACTCTTTGTATTTATAATCCACATTCAAGTCCGTCTTCTTAGAAATGATAATGACATTTCCACAAAAGCTATCAGAGATTTCAAAGCACATGGTAAATTTTGTAGGACATCCTAGCTCTAGATCAGGATCAGATTCCAACTGGTTTGGATAAGAAGAACGAGGGATGAGGGAAGGGAATCAGAGGGATCCAGTTACACCAAAACCTTGCTATATATCATGGGGCTATCGGTTTAATGGAGTTATATGTGATTGACAATCACAACTCAGACAAAATGTTCAAGTTAACATTATGTTAAAAGTCCTAGAGAATGTAGGGATTGGCATGGGTCTGTAATATATTTACACCGAACCTCTGCCTATAAGTGCTCCCATGCTGACACACGGAGGTAGGCTTAGGTTCATCCATTGACTAAGTTCAATTGCCACCTCCAAATGTTATCATAGCAACTACATAAATGCCCAGCAGCCTTTAGAAAAAGTTAACTTTGTCTTATGATATCAAATTCTCTTCCCCACTGCTTTCTCCTGAATGTGTTATTTATTCGATATGAAAGCACTAATCATCTTTCTACATATGGAAAATGATAAATATGTCATTAACAGCATAAACCTCTAGATATTGACCAATACGAGGTGGTTAATGTTGTGTAATATTTTTACAATCCACCTGGAAGAAAACATAGGTTTCACCATTTTCTATTGTTGAGAAGGATCTTCTGTTAAATTATATAGTATAATACTAAAATATTACAACTCCAAGCTGTCTATTGCTTGAGTTGCTGAGAAACTTAACCATGAGCTAGTTCTTTGATACTTGAAAACCCACAGAGTTTTTGGTGAGTTTTTCACAAAAAACTAGGTGAATTTCTGACAAAAACTTGGTTGCATAAAAACAGAGGCCTAGACACATCAAAATTTCTCTAAATTTCTTTTTTCAAGCCAGTCTCATTCTCTTCATCCGAATATATACATGAAATACAACATTTAAGTATAAGAAAGGAAAAATACGTCCCTTTGTCTTTTTCGTTTCTTAAAGTTATATTTCATGTATATATTGGCAAGATGTTTGAGAGTGGTTTCAAATCTCTAGGAGTTACAATGCAAATTCTAGGTTTTAGATGATCTTATAAATTTTCAGACACAGTCAAATTTCAGTAATCAACAAGCTCCTATCAGCATTCTTTCGCTCTCTCTATCTCACTCACTTTATCCGCCCTAAATTCTAGACCTCTCTCTCTCCTTATCACTCTTCTTCTATCCCCTCTCTCTACCGCTCTCTATCTCACTCTCTCGTCTCTCCCCCAAGATCTAGACCTATTTCTCTACCTCTCTCTCTCTCACCCTTGGACCCCTGCAATTAGCTTCCTCGAAAAACTTACAATGTTTCACGCCTTTTCCTCTCTCTCTCCTTATCACTCTTCTTCTATCCCCTCTCTCTACCGCTCTCTATCTCACTCTCTCGGTCTCTCCTCTCTCCCCCAAGATCTAGATCTATCTCTCTACCTCTCTCTCTCTCTCACCCTTGGACCCCTGCAAGGGGGGCTACCGTCAACCTCATTTTGGTGAGGTGGAGGAGCCATAGCGGACTCCTAGGACTAGACCCTATAGTTCTACCTGTCCCCTAGTTTTCACTAGAGCTGGGAAGAGGAAGATGTAAAATGTTTTGATGTAGTATTTACTTTTAGTTTTACAAAAACAATTTGCTATTTTCATTTTGTTTCAGACTATTAGCCATCAACATTCCAAATGAAGATGCCATTTTGTCAATAGAAAACAATATAGCTGTACTCATTTATTGACTCAGTGGATGCATCTATCATTGCATTTTGCTAAAAAAAAGTGTTTCTAATGAAATTTAAGCAATTTTAAGTTACCAAGATTTAGCCAAGTCTGAGTTTTTCAACTATGATTGAAACAATATAAATCCTTTACTTCAAGATTTGCAATCTGATTTCCATTATAAAATACGACTGACCCTAGTAACCATAATCTTCCTTGAACCATCCATTCTGAAATGTACATTGCAGGTTTTAAAAAGGCATTTCAATTATACCAAGACATTTCAACAATGATGAGAGTCATTTATGATACTCATGGAGAAATAATGAAAATTCAACAAAGGGAGGCCAATAATCAATCCACATGGTCCAAAACTCAAACTATTGAACGACCAATTTAGATATATATATCAAGGATATAAGTAACTAAGAAATAGGCTAACCATAAAAAGTAAAATATGACATGGCACGGCTAATGAGTAACAGTACTGTTGTTCAGTTTCCAACTTAAGGACAAAGACTCACTGCTGTGTTTTCAAACATCCGCAATACAATGTAAGCCATATAATCCAGCTCTCTAGTTTTATACAGCCGATGAAGAGCATCATTGGAAACAAGGCTGGGTTCTCCTTGTAGTGAATCATCCAGATTGCAATATCGGAGAACATTCATTAATGAATGTATATGAGATTCCTGTCATCCACAAACATTAAACATCAAAAACTATAATGTACCAATGTCCCCAGCAATGTGGAATGGATTACAAGAAACCATATGGCAGAAATGTAATCATAATATGCATTTTACATGAGTAAAAATGGAACAAAGAAAGGAATTATGTTAACATCAATGCGTAACCTTATGTAGTGAAACAAAACTGATAAGACATTCATCTAGGCTTACGGATCTCAACTGAAATTCTAAAAAGTAACATCATGCTTATTTTTAATATGAAATGCATTAGTATTATGAAAAGATAGATATCAAGTAAATAGGACAAAATTGAGTCAAAGAGACTACAAAATAGTGTATATAAGACATATTAAGTAGTAAAGATATTACCATATGAGGCCAGCATAGGTACCAAGAAACTCCTTAATAGGAATGTGGATTGCATCCCCATCTCCATATCCACAATAATTGGTGACTACATTATATAAAATATACCTGTCTCCTATTCACATATCCTAATTTGAAAAGCATCCCATTCCTGTCCTTGTCCCCATCCTGGTACCCATGCCACTACATCCCTTTGTAACTGTGGACACCGATAAAACAATCTCTGTTTCCTTTATGCATGCACAAGATTAATGCTAAGGTTCAAAAGGATGATTCACTGCTTATATTTCATTTGAAAAATATGAATATTGAAGCTTCTCGCTATGTTGTTGAAACCCCTTATCTGTCTTGCTTTTTCATGTAATTAATTATTTGATTATCTATTTTATGTTTACAAATTCACAAGATTCATCTAATTCTTCCAAGTTTCAAAATAATCACCAAGAGAATCAGATACCATCAGACTAAGTGAATTCTCATTCTATAGTGTAAATGAAGTCATTCGAAACACATAGGATTCATCTAATTTTTCCAGGTTCCAAAATAATCATCAAGAAAATCAGATACCATCAGACCAAGTGAACCCTTATTCTATAGTGTAAATGATGTCAATAGATACCAAGGACCTGCTTCCTATACTTCCATTGTTTAATATCCAATTCTTTTCAGAATAATTTTCTGGTATTATCTGTGTTCAAGATGGACCATATTTTTATGTCTATCTTCTAGTATGGAATACTTCTTCCCTTTAACAATATTCACTCAGATTTAGGTACAAGAGGAATAATTTAGGAGTTAAGCTGACACCCAAAGCATTGAGGTAAGACATGAATGAATGTTTAAGCTAGCAGCACTATTACGCTTTTTCCATTCAGTGAATATATAGCATATATGAAATGACTAAGGTAGGAGTAAGAGACTAAGGTAGGAGAAAGATGATCAGTGAGGTGCCATTAAAAATCTTTTATAAGAGAACTGTCTATCTATTTGCTGCCTGAATTTTTCTCATCATTCCATTGTCAGTTAAGCCTACCCTCACCCCAATTCCCATGCGCTGATTCATTTATTTTTAGAAACTTGCCCTGATCTCTCCGAGAAGGCCTTATCTTCTCTAGAATAAGCTTTTCACAAAGTAGTCACTTCTCAGACAACTCAGATCCCATAAGGGAATTCCTGCTCAAACACCTGCACGTGCATTATCAAAATAAGAGCTGATTACAATTCATAAAAGACAAGCACAAATCTTCCATTGTAACCAGGAAATGACTATATTTGGAACTCAAAACACCTAGAATTTTGGTTTATGCGAACTCGAAAAATTTAAGTTCAATTGAGATTCTGAATTTCAGTTGGTCATTGTATTTATAAATTTATAGAATTCAGTCTTAAAAACATATTCAGATATATATTTATCTGGTGTTGCTCTGTGGAGTTGCTTATGCATAAGAGATATTATATCCCATGATATTTTTCCAATGAATAGTATATTATTCCATTATATCTTCCAACAACTTTGAAATTATCATATCCTAATATATGGGTTCTTTATTAAGATATTGCTACAGTTTAATATATGCTCAAATGAAACATTGGTGTTGATTGGTGCATTGTTTCTGAGGTAGAAACCTGTTTAATCTGGCTTTATTATATTTTATCAGCTTGGAGAGTTTCTTCTACCTGCTATACATGTTGAAAAGAGAAAATATAATTAGTCATCAAGAGGAATCGCAGACTTAGAAAATATTTTATCTGCTGTATTTTTTGCAGTTTGAAAGCAATATAATATAATGTTGGTCCCAGCCACAGGATATTGAAGGCCTAATAATGGCGTACAGGTTTGCTACTCCATTTGCACTTTAATTTGATAAAGGTTGCCTTCTAAATTTATTAAGCTTCTTTTTTATATTACATAGAGACAAGAGGATGCTGTACAAAGGGAATAGCTGCCATACAAATTGAATTAGGCTATTGTGTCATTCCAGGCTGCTATTAACTTTCTTGTGAGTTATATGTTACAGCTCATTACCAGTATATGCTGTTTCTATTTTTACATCACTACTTTCATCATCATCACAGATGGAGTTAGGGGTTTACCAGTCCTGCTGTTTATCAGTGGTATTAAGGGTTTGATAGTAGTATTCATTCAATACTGTTTGCAGCAATACAGTAGTCAGCAGTGTCCACGACTGATATTTATATGATTGGGCACATTGCTGTTTACATCATGCTGATTACCATATTGCAAATTAGCATTATCAATGATGAAGTTGGCAGTAACATTCCTTTCAGCAGGATTTGACACCTATCTTGTTATGCATTTATTATTTCAGTTTGCACACATAATTAGAAAATATGTCAAAATCCTAGATTGACTGATTAAGCACATCTCAATTTATGCTGGAACATGTAATGATGGTCATAACTTGTACGCATGAGCTTGAATTTTGAGTATTCTTTTCAACCATATGGCACAAAGATTTGAATGTATTTTCAAAAGTTTTGCATAATTGAATCAAATAGGAATATATAATGTCTGCAATTTGACTGTCAACACATCATTTTATGATCAGTCTTATTTATTATGGAAAGTAATGACACAAAGAATGATTACCAAGATATTCGATATTAACAAAGGAGCAGAATTCTTCTCAAATAAGACTTGCAAACAATTTATCTGATAAGGATAAGATCGATAACAAAGAAAGTAAATGACAACTAAAAGAGAAAAGAACATTTCTGAAGTCTATCCTAACAACTTAATTGACCACTATAAACTAATAAACTAATATTACTTTAATACCCTTGCTTAATGGTCAATCTACTTACTACACCAAGTTTATTCCAAAATTTTACAATTTTGTCAATACTCGATGACTTGGTAAGAATGAGTGCAGTCTAGTCTTCAATTGGGCACTATTGCAATACTAACTATCTGTCTTCTAAAAGTTGCTAGATGAAATGACAATGAAGCTCCACATGGTTTGTATGCTTGTGTTCGACTGGATTCTTGGCAAGCTTTAGCACCCCTTGATTGTCACAAAACAAGAGTAAAGGCCCTGCTTGAGACATGCATGTCTGAAAGCATCCTCTGAAGCTATACTTCCTCACATGCTACTTTGACCTTTCCCCAATACCCTGCTTCTGTCAAGGAAAGAGCTACTACTTGTTGCTTCTTATTGGTCCATGTGATTGCACTCTAACCAAGATTGAAAACATATCCAGAAGTGGATTTCCTGTTATCAACAGTACTTGCCCAATCTGAATCTATGAATCCAACCTAGGATCTTGGCTTCTGCTATACAAAATGCCAAAGTCAAGTGTCCCTTTCACATATCTTAGCACCCTCTTTGTCACAAATCAATGCTCTGCCTTAGGTGATATCATGAATTTGGAAATGTAAATCACAACATAGCTCAAGTCAGGTCTAGTGGCTTTAAGATAGATAAGGTTAACCATTAATTGCCAGAATGCTGACTCATTGATGACCTTTGAGTCTGTTTTAGCTGAAAGCTTCAGCCCTTTATCCATATGTGTACATGAGATTTTGCAATTTGTCTAGAAAACTCCTCACACATTTAGACTGGGAAATAAAAATACCACCGTCTGCCAAACTTCTACACCTAGACAATAATGTAAGAGACCTAAGCTTGTCAAAAGCCTTTGTAATGTCCCCTTTATGATCTTTCCTAGAATTTGCCTATGAGTTACAAATGCAACAAATTAGGGTTAGGGTTACATCTTACGAAGTAAAATATCTCTTTGAATAGGATGATCATGGATTAGAATCTTGCAACAATAACATAAAAAACATACACACACACATATTCATTATTAGGGTTAGCATAGCACATGATACACATATAATATCAATAGCTCATAGCATCATTACAAACACATTAGGGTGCGGGAGAATGAGTATGATAGATCTGCCCGAAGCTATCCCACACTAAGCCCAAGCGCAGAACTTTAGCCTTCTTGGCTCCAATGGCCGGTAACATGGACATCCACTTGGGGTCCCTAACTAGTGGGGTGCTTGTACCTCCTTTCCCTATCCATACTTCATCGCCTAAGGTTAATAACCATCACTGCAGGGGGATATTGTATGGGGGTTTCTTGATTGTCCTATCTAAGCCTAAGAGCGAAACTTTTGGCCCACTTGGGCCCGGTGGTAGGCAACATGGACATCCACTCGGGATCCCTACCTAGATGGCAATCCCCTCTTCCATACACCTCCTTCCTTCCATACGTAATGGGTGTTTACATGCAGATGTATTAAATACGACATGCAGTTTTTAGCATACATATATACCCGCACAAGAAATAGATATTGACAATTAATGCAAGGTAAATATATATACACACAATGCAAAATGATTCAGATTGTTAGATACACTCAATCAAACTGAAGAGAATCTGGTTTATTAATATCTATGCTGATCTCACATTGGTGAGCCTGATTTCTAATCGTTGTCCTTAGCCTTGATTTCTGAAGATGGAACTTCCCATTGATTACTGATGCCTAATGATAATTGTTATTATAAACTTAAGGTATATTTATCCCAGTTCTTTTTGATGCCTATCCTTCACCAACTCATCTATCCATTGTATACCCTTCTCAATCACTTAAGGGATATGATGCTGGAAAGGTGGTGTCTCTCTCAAACGTTGCTTTCTTAATTATGGGTTGCCTTTTAACAAAATGTTAATTGTCTTAATAAATCCCATCAATTCTTGTGAGGGTTACTTGTCTTTACTATGGTTTTGTCCCTTAATTACTCCAATTGCTTGTGATAACATTTATCCTCATATTTTCATAGGGAGACAAATGGATCTTTGATCCAAGGGGCATGACAACCTTACAAAATACAATTTTTTGCTCAATCAAATGCACTTCACTACTTATAATGATGATATCAGCCACATAAATTAATAGAAGGATGATGTCATTACCTACATTTTTGACATGCAAGTTGGGATCTAAAGGAATTTGTTGAAAACCCTATTCATCAAAATACTTATCAATCTTTATGTTCCATGCCCTTAGAGCCTACTTTATGCCATAAAGAGCCTTAGTCAGTGTGCATGCCTGATGCTCTCTTCTTGCACCTTGAAATCCTAGAAACTGAGTCATGTACATTTCTTGCTCAAGTCTCCATTGAGGAAGGCATTCTTCACGTCCATTTGTTGAACTTATAGGCCAAATTTTGATGCCATGGCTACAACTAGATGAATGGTGCTCATCTTTATTGTAGGAGCAAAAATCTCCTCATAATCAATACTTTCTCTTTGCAAGAATCCTTTAGCCACCATCCCTACTTTGAACTTGTCAAGTGTGTTGACGTGGCTAAAATCATATCGCTACAACTCTATATGGCCAACGTAGAATAGAATGATCTCGCTGAGTATCCTATCCTCTCTTGCGTAAGGAAATCCCTAATGCTGTTTTAGTTGATCAAAGGGGACAACCTCAAGGTTCCAAATGTCAGTTCATGACTGCGGGGTAGCTCAACGGTTGATGTGTTTTGTTGGGAGCACAAGGGGCCTTACGTTTACAACAAATTGGTCTGCATCTGACAATGCTACGGGAAAAATAAATGCAAAAGGATAGGGTTAAGAGACCTAAAATTAACAAGACTGGTGTGCGAGTAGATAAATTCGACATAACCAATCCTTGATTGGCTAGAATAACTCACAACTTCACTAGAACGGTGCAATCTTCAAGGGGACTTGGAAGATTTTTATATTGCAAGTGCATGCCTAAGCACCCAATTCTGGAGCAACTCAAACAGACACCTGCAATTGAGCTAAACACAATTTTAAAGGCTCAGGCTAACCATACAAAGGGATACACAATCAGCATATCCCAAATGGTATGAACCCGAATCCATCAAATACCTACACACCAAAAGGATCTATCTAAACCTGCTGAAGGAAACCATGCAAACAAAAGAAAACCAAGATAACAAACACCATGCTTCAATGTTCATATATTGATTTTGGCTCTCACTACAACAATTTCTGTAGCAGTTCTACTCTATTCCTAAAATCTAACCTTCTACAAAAACTCTAACCTGATCTAACTGTCTAACTCTAAAAAAAATCTAACCCCCTACAATGAGAGGCATCCTGCCTTTGATAGATTTTACAAATTTGAACTAGAGGCTAGGATTGACTGCATCCGAGGGATCTGCCCTCTAGAAGCCTGACAGCTTTAACCCATGCCCATTTAATCCTCAGTTATACTCCCAACCACTCTCCTTAGCTACCGACCACTGTTTGGCTTTGATTTCGTCAATCAAGTAATTGGACATAACTGGTCTGTGTCCCTTTGTTTTGAATACATTAGGTAGGGCCCATAGGCAGTTGTTTACATTAAACAATTTCAGTTTTTAGAAATTGAATTTCTGGAATTAAATCCAACTGTGTATTTTTCTGAGAATACATATTTTGTAACATTTTGTGTTCATGGTCTTCAATCTCGTTGGTGAATTTCAACTTGTCGTCCGGTGGTGGCGCGTTTCCCTGTGCTTCGCCCTTGCACCCTGTTCCTCATTCTTGCTTCCTACCGTCGCTCGCGATCATGTCTCCAATGTTGGTCGTAAAATGGGCTTTGTACTACTTGTTAAGCTACATTGGTTAAGTATGTTAGTGTCATCGAGGGTAGTTGTCCATTGCAGGACGGTTCCCCATGGGTGGTAACCGCAACCCTCGACCGTGTCTTTATATATGCTCTTGTACTTGTTGTTGGAGACACGGATGCAAAGAATGATTACTGTACTAGACATTTTGGCATTAATGAAAGCATTGCTCTGAGTTTCTGGTTACTATTCTATCCTATGGTTATCATCTGACTATTGATATGCAATATTAATAACACACCCCACGGGGTAAACATCCAATTTGCACTTTAGGTTGACGTTCTAGCTCTTCCCGATGTCGTCCTACAAACAATGAATTTCACTTTGGATTAATCATTTTGACAAACTAAATAAATTAATTTAACAATCATATTAAATTTTATCTCTAAATGCCCCCTTTTCTCCAATATGAAGTTCGGTCCTTTATGACGTTTGGGTGATTTGAATCCATTGAAGCTTCTCGGCTTACTGACTTGCTTCCAAAATGACCAAATAATGCCGATTTTTAACTCTTAACTTTTTCGACTCATAAGCCGATTTTGCGAATTGTCTTCTAATTTCGGCCAATTTGGCCGAATTGCATAATTTGAACCTTGTGTCATTTTTAGCATTTTAAGTCTTTTAAGCCTTACTTGCACGACTTTGAAGCCTTAGCAGTTAAATGGGGCATTTGTGCGCTTTGAGATTTTCAGCTAAAAAGATCATTTTGCGTGAATTTTAGTCCTGTTGATAAATTTCACCGAATAAAGGTCTTCATCGGGTCCTTGTAGATTTTACAGCAAACGTGATTTTGGTTTGAAGCTTAATGAGATTTTCGGGCAAATGAGCCCTTCTGCGCGATTTCTAACTTTGAGTTAAAATGACCTTCTACCAAAATTGGGCCTATTTGGTCCTTTGGGCTTTGAATGCCTTGCTCTCAAGAAATTCGGCCTTTTGGTGCAAATTTAGACTCTCTGTTTGAATACCCTTTATAAATTTCGGGTCTTTAGACTAAAATGTGAGATTTTGGGCCCTCTTTGGTCGCTATTTGCCTAAGTTTTCCAATTTCGGGCCTTTACACGGTTTTGGACTGCCTCATTTTTCGGCTATTTGGTTGAAATGTGCGATTTGTTGATTAAAACTTCCCTCACCTTGCAAATTCGGGCCCTCTAGCCATTTTCGGGCTTTCTAAAGAAGATGCGCGATTTAGCTTTGCTATTTTCGGACATTTTGGATGAAATTCGCGATTTTGGCGCTTGCGTGATTTTGAACTTTTAGTTCATTTTCGAGATCTGAAGTCATTTTGTGCAAACTTTCCCCTTTTAATTCTTGCAAAATCTAATAAAGGGTCGAGTTTAGGTTCATATGCCCATTTCTTCACTCACACTTCGGGTTGTAAGCCGATTTTGTGAACTTTGGCGTCTTTGATCTCTCGGCTTATGAAGCCTATATGCGTGATTTTCATTTTTGACGCCCTCTTGCCTTAGCGATTTTGGGTTCTCTGAGGATTCAGAATGATTATGCTTTGTAGTTTGTTTCCTTCTGTAGACATCTCTCTCTCTATTGGGCAGACTTCAAAAAAACGGGGGTCCCCTGCAACATGGGTGTGTGTGCAGAACGTACAACAAAGTGTACCATCAACTTTGTACTTGACTTTATAAACCCATTTGCAGCCTATGGGTTTCTTCCTTGGTGGAAGATTTGAAAGAATCCAAGTCTTATTTTTCAAAAGACATTAATGGCCTTTTCCCATTCGTGTTTACCTTTCACCTTTGAAAAATATTGGGGCTCAAAAACACCTTGAATTTTAGCCATAAGAGAAAAGTTAACCGTGTTCTACTTGCTCTTGGATTTGGATGATCTCCCCTTAGTCATTTCATCATCCCAAACATCACTAACAAGTTTTTCCCACCACTTGGATCTATGTAGAAACCTCTCATTCCATATCAACGTGGTCATCATGTCTTGGTTACCTAGCATTATATCATTTGGATGCTGATCTAGGTTCTCCTAAAGAATATCTTTAGATATGAGTACTGGAAACTGCCTAGGAGATTCCGCATGTTCAAAATCAATACTTTTGATGTCAGGAGAGAGCTGAAAAGGCCCACCTTCTTCATCAATCACCACATCCCTATTGATTGTCATGCAGTTAGTGTCCACATCAATCAGCCTACATGATTTATGATTGTCACTATACACTTTTGACTCTTAGAGTCTAGTTTGGTTCTCTTGGCATTTGGAATTCAAACGTATGCAATAGAATCAAAAACCTTAAGATAGCTCACTTTTGTTTTCCTTCCAAACCATGCTTTCTTTGGATATTCTCCTTCACTACATTTGTTAGAGATCTGTTGAGAGGATAAATTGTAGAGTAAACTACCTCATCTCAAAGCTTCTTGGCAACACTTTGATTCTCCAACATATACTAGACCTCTAGCACATGTTGAGTATAGTGTGTTGTGAATTGGCATTTCATACTATGTTTAATACAAAAGTTTATCAATTTGTTTGAACATAATTCACTGCCATTATCAAACCTAAGAGAGTTATGATTGAACATCTTGACTCTTTTTCTACGAATGATTAGAAATTTTGAAATTCTGTGAATACTCTTGATTTTGCTTTTAAGAAAAACACCTATAGTTTCCTACTAAAATCATCCACAAACAAGAGAAAATATCTAGCACTAATGATCGATGTTGTATTCATTGGTCCACATACATTTGCATGAACCAGTTGAAGGACCTTTTGTGCTCTACAAGCTCGTCCTTCCGAAAATGGAGATTTGTGTTGCTTTCATGCTTGGCAACCTTTACAAATACCTTGTATTTGTTGAACACTTCCAGGTGTTGAGGGGGGGACGAATCAGCATATATTAAAACTTAACCATTCATTCAACATTCATTCCAAATCCAATTATCATATGTGCAGAAGTAAACAACAAAAAAGAAAATATCAATCACACAAGGACACCAAGATTTTATGTGGAAAACCCAATGTGGGAAAAAACCACGGTGAGAACTATCTTACTATATGAAAACTGATTACAAAGTTTTAGGCTCTAGGCCAAGGAAACTCATTGCTCCTAATTTGGACTTGTAGGCTAAGGCTCACAACCTTAGGGCAAGATACAATGGACTTGCAAAACACTGAAAAATCACTTCTTTAGCACAAGATACAATAGATCAGATTACAAAAGAGTAATTATTGTTGAATAGAGTACAAGCAAGTTCTTTGAAATGCTAGTTACAGTTCACTGCTCTAAACAACTAAAACTGACTTCATTACTGCTCATCTATATTGCACAACTTTGCACATACACAATATACCATACACAACTTCTCATACAACTCATATAATACTCCAATAGATCTCATCCTTTATATATCATCTGCACAAAGAAGATACATAAATTAGGTCGGCCTAATTATATATAACGTATAGAGTATAAAGAGTTGGCCCTAAATACTTTCTCCAAAGCAATGCAGAAGGGAAACAAGACATGCTAAGCATCACACTATGTCAGCACACCTTCAAAACAATCCCAAATCATTGCCTTCAACTCCACACACTACCAAACAAACCAAAAACACTCAAGTCGGATCTTGAGAATAGAATCGATAATGCAACCCAATCAAACATGCTCAAAATATGATGCGGACCTCCACAACACTTGTGGATGCACAACATAGCATCACTTGACACTAACAATACTATATCAAAGAACCACAACACTGAAAACATGAGCAAGCAGAGGAATGCAAAGCATTCTTGCAAACAGGTACATTGTCAATGCAGGAACCAACACACAAACCAACACCAAATTAGTTGTGGATCAAATTAGAACATAAAACCTTGGATATAACATTCTTTTGCATCCACCAACATCATACTACAACCACAAGCAAAGATAAATCACTGTGGCACAATGCAAACCAAATTACTAAACCCTGTTTGATAGACTATTCACTGGAACAATCATACTTAACTAAAATCTATTGAAAACATCTGAATACATCTGCAATGCTTTGGAATAGCTATCAATCAACTGGATATACCATCTACAATCATTACCATCAATCTCCATACATCAATGTGAACACATGACAAGACTCCTGATATAGTCCCATTGATCACATGCTTTCAGACCTTGGTTGACATCAATGACAACACAAAATCATATTTGCAGCAATATCTATTGCTAGATCTCAAGTATACCTTCAACCATATTCTCTCAAGCCACTAAGAAAGACAAAAACGGTTGAGATGGTCATAACACTAATGCCAAAGAATACTAATAGTGGATGAACTTTTTGTAGGAAATGCATGCTCCAAAACCTCTCTAGTGTCAACAAGCCTATCAAACCATGATCTTCTGTGCTAAGTGCAATGGCTTTCTTTGACTTCTTGTCAACAATATGACAATTGATTGTGCTGAAAATGATGTCCAACTTCAGATAGTGGCACATAATCTAAGCAACTGAGAGCAAATTGAGCTCCATGCCTAGAACATAGTATACATTAAGGAAAATAAGAGATTTCCCTCTAGAGTTTATTTGAACATTGCCATTGCCAACAATTGTATACTCCTCACCACTTGAAAAGATCACTACATGTACTTCGTGAACCAATCCTGCGTGTAAAATGTCTACATGCTCCAAAATCAATATAACATTCAGAAGACTTGTAGTAATCTGCTGGTCTTTCGACCATAATAATGTAGAAGGTTGAACCTTCTACTCAAAATGCTCTACAACATGAGTCTTTGGTGGATGGCCTCCTTGGTTGGATTTCTAATCAACCAACCTCTTTTTGCAATTCTTCATCTGACCAAGTTAACTACAATAATGACATGTGCTAGTATTCAGATTCTTCAAACTATCATTTGAATTCTCTTGGTTTTTCTTTTGTGGCCACTCGCCTTTTCCCTTGTTCTTGGCTGTAAAGGCCTATTCTACATTCAATGAATCACTGCTACTATCAAACTGCTTCTTCCATCTATCCTACTACAAGAGTTTGCTGCACACATCATTGAACTTCAGGTCAGCACAGGTAGACATGATGTTGAATGTTTCTATGAAATGCTCATAGAACTTTGGTAAGCTTTTCAACATCATAACTACCATGTCTTCATTCATCATGCGACCAATAGGAGCCAACTAATTGCGAATGTCTTTGATTTTCATCAAATGATCTTGCAAAGATATCTTCTCGTCCATCATGATCAAGAACAATATATTTTTAAGAAAGGCCTTGCCTTTATCTGGCATCTCCTCCAAATCTTGCAAGTGTTTCCAAATCCCCATAAAATATTAGCGTTAAGGTATTTCCGGAAGCATTTCATCTATGACTGATAATAATGAGCATAACAACTTCATGATTAAGCTCATTGAACTTGTCTTGGTCTTTACCTACAACTATTGGTTGGGTGTCAATATTGAAGATGATCTAATTAAGGCCCTTGTATTCAAATATTGTGAGCATCCATTTTTAGGTGTTGTAATTTTTTTTGATCAACTGTTGGCTGCCTTCCAACATGATGTTGGTCAATTAAGTCGTCCCTTGCGTAATATGAAATCATGGAAAACAAAAAGCTTGTTACCATAGTAGAAACCCTAAGTCTGAAAAAATTAGAACCCTAGATACCATTATTTTGTCAAAAAATCGCCAAAAACAAATACAAAAAACTTGCTTAAAATCCTTAGCATTGCTTGAAAATGCAAAATACCCGTGATTTTTATGAAAAACTCATCAAAAAATTGTCCTTCCAATCACGGCTTATAATTTGCAGAAACTATCGCCCATGTAAAAGAATCTCATCGCATCTCTTGCAAGCCATCGCGAGTTCAAAACAATAGCAAAAATGTCTCAATTAAAAAAAAACAAAAACGTCAAAATACTTGTTCAACCCTAGCGGGATTTCCTATTACAAAAGGCGATGCAATTTTCCTTCAAACAAATGGCTTCTGCCACAAAACCGCTCAAGATAAAAAAATCCTTGTGTCGCGATTTTAGAAGATGTGAGCAAATAAAACCCATGATTCTTTAAAAAAAAATGACACAGTTTTTTTATAGAAATCTACCCTTAGTTTGAAAAAATAAATAACCAACAATTTTTATTTTAAAAAATCGTTCAAAAACTTTTAAAAAATAACGCAATAAATTTTACTAATAAATACCCACGAATGTGTTGAAAAAAATTGCCAAAACCTTTAAGGGAAAAAATTATGAGATTTCCTTCCTTGGCTGATTCGTACAATGTCCTTTGCCATGATCCTATGTGTGTCTTGCATGCAATTCGTCATTTATACCGTCCATGGAATTCACATGTTCACTGACCACGAGAATTTTGAAAACCCAAGCTTTGATACCATATTACGAAAAGTGATGACACAGAATGATTACCAAAATATTTGATATTAACAAAGGAGTAAAAGTCTCCTTAAATAAGAGTTACGAACAATTTATTTGATAAAGGTAAGATCAACAACAAAGAAAGCAAATAACAACTAAAAGAATAAAGAATATTCCTAAAGTCTATCTTAACTTCATTGACCATTATAAACTAATAAACTAATATTACTTTAATATTATAGATTCTGCAGTATAGTAAGGGGTCTGACTATATTCGCTTCAGTATCCTTATTGACTCACCACAGTGATGATTAATATGTTAGCTATGAGTCTGCATTTCTCATTTTATCTTATTTTATAATAAATTTGCTTTGTTTTCTCAATAAAAGAGAATAAAAATTCATTTCTAAAAAAACTTTAATTAAAAAAAAAAAGCAAATAAAGAAGAAAGGTCATTTTGGCAAATAATTTTACAATTTTAGAATGTTATCCTTTGTACTTATATTTATTCTAACAAGTGATGGGAGCACGAAATGACTTGAATGCTTGCTAAGCAGCAACTGGAGACCCCTTGCCAATGCTTAAAAAGCTTTAAGCACGAAAAAGCTTTAATAAAAAAGCTTTATTAAAAAAAAAAGCAAATAAAGAAGAAAGGTCATTTTGGCAAATAATTTTACGATTTTAGAATGTTATCCTTTGAATTTATATTTATTCTAACAAGGGATGCGAGCACGAAATGGCTTGAATGCTTGATAAGCGGCAACTGGAGACCCCTTGCCAATGCTTAAAAAGCTTTAAGCACGAAAAATCTTTATTAAAAAAAAAAGGCAAATAAAGAAGAAAGGTCAATTTGGCAAATAATTTTACAATTTTAGAATGTTATCCTTTATATTTATATTTATTCTAACAAGGGATGGGAGCACGAAAAGGCTTCAATGCTTGCTTGTTGATTGTAACTAGGGATATAGGGGTTCGGATTGCCTTAAGGCAACATCTGAACCCCCCTTTAGGACCAAGTCCTACCCTAAACAAATAACGTGACCCCATTCTTATTCACCATGCCACGCTAAATACACTCCACAATAACATTAGCACCAAAAATAATAAGGAGGCCGACTTAAAGGGAATAAAGATGCATATAAGTAAATGACAATTGGCAAGTCATTTCAATCAAGTTTAATCATATCAAACGGCGATTTAGCTCTGCTGTGCGAACTTAAGGAAAAGTGCGAACTTATTCAGCTTGGTGCGAAATTGTCCAAAGGGACATAGTAGATTTTGATGCAAGTCATTGAAGCATACAAGGACAGATCTGATATGTGAAGATTAGATTCGAGCTAAGTATTGTACTTATATTTTAGAGGAGAATATATAATTTGACCTGTGGGTCTTTCATGCTAGGTTTTTCCTCCTTGGAGGTTTTCCCAGGGTATGCTTGTTTGTCTTCTGCTCTATTTCTGATTTATGTTGGCTTACTAAATACTACAAATCTGATTACAATCTAGGGCACAATTTAATCTATGTTGGTTTCCTAAAATACTGCAAATCTAATTACAATCTAGAGCACAATTTAATCTATGTTGGTTTACTAAAATACTGCAAATCTGAATACAACCTAGGGCATAATTAATTAGATAAATCTGGTTAACATACCTAGGGTTTAAAATAACATGGTATTAGAGCTCTAGGTGTCACTAACTTCTGATTTTACCAGATCGATTGTTGCATATAGCTGTTGTTTGTGTTCAGATTAAAGATGTCAGGATTGAAGGCTGCAGATAGGCTTGAGGGAGCCATTGATTTTGCTGCTTGGAAAGTTCGTATTCTGTTGATCCTTGAAAAAAATGACCTACTGAAATTTGTAGAAGAAGAAAGGTTGTCTCCTCCAGAAGATGCTGAAGAGCTGAAACTGTTCAAGAAAGATTCCCTCAAGCCTAGAAGGATCATAATTGAGTCCGTCAAGAACCATCTTGTCACTGTCATATCAAAGTTTACATCTGCTAGAGAAATGATCAAACACTTGGAAGGGATCTATGAAGTCAACAATCTCAGCAGGGCTCTTGCCCTAAGACAACAACTTCTTCACATGAAAATGAAAGAAGAAGACTCAATCATAGCCTACTTCATGAAGATCAATGAACTAAAGGACAAGCTAAGCACTCTTGATTGCCAAATCTCAGATAAAGACCTTGTTATGATTGCATTAAATGGTCTACCAGATGAATGGGAACCATTCATTCGTAGCATTGGTGGAAGAGCCGATCATCCCAACTTTGAGCGTCTTCAATCTGATTGCATCGAAGAGGAATCTCGAATTGAGGTAAGAGGAAAATTCAAAAACTCTCTCAAAGATAATCATGTTCTCTTATCTAAATCTAGGAAAGGTGGTCATTGGAAGAAAGAAAAGAGAAGCAAAGATTCTAGATCCTCCTCCTATGATCCAAGGAAAAAGTCAAGAGATTCCTCTCACATTCGTTGCTTTAGATGTGATAAGTATGGTCACTATGCCAGAGATTGTCAAAATGACCCAAAGGAAAGGGAAGCTAACTTAAATGAAGTTGCCGAACAAAGTGAAGACTACCTTCTTATCTCTACTCTTTCCAGCAATGTTCCTACGGACAGCAATATGTGGATACTTGACAATGGTGCCTCCAGACACATCTCAGGATTTCGTGAGCATCTCTCAGATCTGATTGAAAAAGACACCAATCTTCATGTAGTAATCGGTGATGATGCTCGATACTCGGTAAAAGGTTCTGGCACTACCTCTTTAAAACTAGATTCTGGTATTCCTTACAACTCTGTGATATTCTATTTGTACCTGGTATTAAAAGAAATCTTATTTCTATTTCTGCTTTAGAAGATAAGGGTTTGCAAATAGCATTTTCTGAAGGGAAAGTACTTGCTTGGTCTAAGAAATCTAACTTCAAATCTGCTCGTATTATTGGAAATAGATGTGATAGTTTATATAAGCTTGCAACTAATTCAATTCAAGCTCTCATTCATGAGACCCCTGAATCATGCGAGCTATGGCATAGAAGATTGGGTCATCTTCACTTTCAAGCTCTTCCCACTCTCGGTAAAATGGTCAAAGGTATGCCTAATCTCAGTTTATCTCATGATGATGCTTGTAAAGGTTGTGCAATGGGTAAGAATGTAAAGAATCCCTTTCATAAAAGCGATAGTAGGGCTAAAGAAAGGTTAGAGCTTATTCATTTAAATTTATGTGGTCCTATGTCAGTAGCATCTCCTAGCGGTTTCCTATATTATGTTATCTTCATAGATGATTTCTCTAGGAAAACATGGATCTATTTTCTTAAAACTAAAGAGTCTGAAGAAGTCCTAAACAGATTTAAAGAATTCAAAGCCTTAGTTGAAAATACTACAGGAAATCAAATTAAATGTTTGAGGTCTGACAATGGAGGTGAATACACCTTAGGTAGTTTCTATGACTTTTGTGTTAAAGCAAGAATTAAGAGGGAGTTCTGTGTTCTTTACAACCCTCAGCAAAATGGAGTTGCTGAAAGAAAGAACAGAACCATTGTTGAAGCTGCAAGAGCCATGATACATGATCAGGACTTGCAACCTTTCCTATGGGCAGAAGCATCCAAAACTGCAGTTTATATTCAGAATAGATGTCCTCATCAAGTCCTAACAGAATAGATGTCCTCATCAAGTCCTAAAGAATGTGACACCTGAAGAAGCCTTTTCAGGAATCAAACCAGACATCAGTCACCTAAGGATATTTGGAAGCCCTGTGTATGTTCATGTGCCTAAAGAAAAACGAACCAAGCTGGATCCATCTGGAAAGAAAGGCATCCTAGTAGGATACAGCGAATCTTCCAAAGCCTTCAGGATCTACATTTCAGGTCAAAAGTATGTTGAGGTAAGTAGAGATGTAACTTTTGAAGAAGATATTGCTTTCAAAAGATCTAAAGGTTCATTAATCAACAATGATGATATGGTGATGGAAAAACAAGATTCAATTGTTGATGCTAACCCTGAGTTACAGGAGGAGTCTACTGATCTTCCAGATCAGGAAGTTTAGAATGACTCATCAAAACCCATGCAATCTACCGACATACCTCAGGATATTGTGGTCTGCAAGAAGAGACCACTTTGGGTTAGAAATACAATTCAAGATGCTTAAGGGTTTGCTGCTCCCAGAGGAACCTTCAGAAATAGCAAGAGTGTCCAAAATCACGCCAACTAAATTTCTGTGATGTGCAATATAATTGAGTCTGAACCCCACAATATCGAAGAAGCTATGTCCCATCATGCTTGGAAATTAGCCATGGATGAAGAGTATGGGTCTATCATCAAGAATGATGTTTGGGACATCGTACCCAGACCCAAAGGTAAGTCTGTCGTTTCCTCTAAATGGTTGTTTAAAATTAAACATAATGATGATGGTACTATTGAAAAATATAAAGCTAGGTTTGTAGCTCGTGGTTTTTCTCAAAAGGAAGGAATAGATTATGAAGAAACCTTTGCCCTTGTTGCTAGATATACCTCTATTAGGTCTATAATAGCTATTGCTGCAGCCAAAGGTTGGGAGCTGCATCAAATGGACGTTAAGACAGCCTTCCTTAATGGTGTCATTGAGGAGGAAGTCTATATTGAGCAACCAGAAGGTTATGTAATCCATAAAAGAGATTCTCATGTTTGCAGGTTGAAGAAAGCTTTATATGGGCTCAAACAGGCTCCTCGCGCTTGGTATGAAAGAACTGATAAGTACTTACTAAGTTTAGGGTTTTCTAAGAATGATGCTGATGCTAACATTTACTTGAAAATTTATAATGATGAGATGCTTATTTTAGTTTTGTATGTAGATGATTTATTTCTCACGGGTGAAAATAAATTAATCATAAGATGTAAAAAGGAATTAGCCTCAGAATTTGAAATGAAGGATTTAGGTCTAATGCACTACTTCCTAGGGTTAGAAGTATGGCAAAGAGCTAATGAAATCTTTCTAAGTAAGGGAAAATACACTATTGACATTTTGAAAAGATTTAGAATGATAGATTGTAAACCTATGCGTACTCCTATGGAATCTAACTTAAAGAAGTTAAGTTTCTGTAGCTAAGTCGGATTTTGCAGATCCTTCTGAGTACACGCAGTTGATTGGCTCTCTGATGTACCTAGTCAATACTAGGCTAGATATCTGTTATGCTGTGAATCCTCTCAGTCAGTTCATGAGCTCACCTAAACATGTTCACCTGGTTGCTGCCAAGCACATTCTAAGATACCTTCATGGCACGATTGGTTATGGGCTGAAGTATTCACTTAATACCCCAATCCTCCTGAAAGGCTACTCAGATTCAGATTGGGCAGGAAGTGTCAGGGACAAGAAAAGCACTTCAGGCATCTGCTTCAACTTGGGCTCTGCAGTGATCTCTTGGGCATGCAGAAAGCAATCTTCGGTAGCATTAAGCACTGCAGAAGCTGAGTACATTGCCGCATCTATTGCATCCAGAGAAGCAGTGTGGCTTCGTAAGCTCCTTGTTGGATTATTTGGTCAAGTCAATGATCCTACCACCATTCATTGTGATAATGAAAGCTGTATAAAGATGTCAGTAAATCCTATATTTCACGATCGGTCCAAACATGTGGAAACACACTATCATTACATTCGGGATATGGTGTAGAGAGGCGCCATTCATCTAAAGTACATTAGCACAGATGAACAGATTGCTGACATCCTCACCAAACCCTTATCCAGAGTGAAGTTCGAGTACTTCGGAGATAGACTTGGTATCATGGAAAACGGAACCCTGATTGAGAGGGAGCTTCAATCTCAGTGACTATTGATAGCACTTTGAATCATTCTTTGCTTGTGTGCAAGAATGAATTTCATCCAATCTATGCTTGTGTGCTAGATGGATAATTGTATAATGTGAAGACCCACTGGTGTATTACACTTTCTATGCTTGTGTGCTAGAACCATCCTATGCTTGTGTGCTAGGTGGAAGATGTAATTCTATGCTTGTGTGCTAGATCCATTCTATGCTTGTGTGCTAGATCGAACTTAAAAGGTTCAAATTATGTATTCTCCTCCTCCCTAGTTAAGAGGGAGTGTTGATTGTAACTAGGGATATAGGGGTTCAGATTGCCTTAAGGCAACATCCGAACCCCCCTTTACAATCCGAACCCCCCTTTAGGACCGGGTCCTACCCTAAAAAAATAACGTGACCCCATTCTTATTCACCATGCCATGCTAAATACACTCCACAATAACATTAGTGCCAAAAATAATGAGGCCGACTTAAAGGGAATAAAGATGCATATAAGTAAATGACAATTGGCAAGTCATTTCAATCAAGTTTAATCATATCAAAAGGCGATTTAGCTCTGCTGTGCGAACTTAAGGAAAAGTGTGAACTTATTCAGCTTGGTGCGAAATTGTCCAAAGGGCCATAGTAGATTTTGATGCAAGTCATTGAAGCATACAAGGACAGATCTGATATGTGAAGATCAGATTCGAGCTAAGTATTGTACTTATATTTTAGAGGAGAATATATAATCTGACCTGTGGGTCTTTCATGCTGGGTTTTTCCTCCTTGGAGGTTTTCCCAGGGTATGCTTGTTTGTCTTCTGCTCTATTTCTGATTTATGTTGGCTTACTAAATACTGCAAATCTGATTACAATCTAGGGCACAATTTAATCTATGTTGGTTTCCTAAAATACTGCAAATATGATTACAATCTAGAGCACAATTTAATCTATGTTGGTTTACTAAAATACTGCAAATCTGAATACAACCTAGGGCATAATTAATTAGATAAATCTGGTTAACATACCTAGGGTTTAAAATAACATTGCTAAGCAGCAATTGGAGACCCCTTGCCAATGCTTAATAGTTAATTCAAGCAACAAGAACCAGAAAACATTATGTAAAGCAGAAAATGATGGATGTAAAGAAGTGGACTTACTGATGTAAAGTACAGCCGTGTTCGAACATGTCTTTCAGGAGTCTTCACATTTGCATATCTGCCAATGGCAGAAGGCAACATTATATAATGGAAAATATGTGACTTTTTTTTTTAGTAAATCAAGTGCACATTTGCCACTATTCTAAGTGCTGTTTGACAAAGCACAAGCTTTCAATATAACTCTGCATGAAAAATTCTGTTCTTTGCGATGATGAAATAAAACATTCATTTTTCTTTACTTTAAGAAAAAGGTAAAAAAACTTCGGATGTTTTTAATGTACTAAGATGATTGGAACTACATCAAAAGGGAGTGCCTGATATAGAGAAGATAAAGGTTAATAATTATTGTACTGCTATTACTATTTGAAGGAGGAAAGCATGAGTATGTTTGAAGGATAACCCACTTTGGATCTAGACGATATTGTGTCTCTTTACCATCATCATCTTCTGGATCCAACGATTTTTCACTTGCAGAACTAGGCTTTCTTGATTCATCAGTCCTACTTTTACACTTCCTCCCAGAATCACTGTCATCATCACCAGAAGAACCCGTACCAGAACAATCTTGAGAATGTTTCAGCTCTGCAACACTAATAGCTTCTTCCCGTGTGTTTCGAAGGTCAATCAAAATCTTGCCAAGTAACCGACGAGCAATCTGCAAAACAATCAGACATAGCTTATTTTTACAAGTAGATTCACCACTTGCTTCTGTGACTAAGCGAAGTAGAACCAAAATGAAAAGAACAGTCAAGTTTCAAATTACTTAGAAACAAATCAAATTTTGTTTCAAAGAAAAATCTGCTCAAGGCTTAGATTAAATAATACACTTACTCTCTTTAAATATATCTCACATGATTTAGTATTTTCTAGCAATCAAATTTTTAATTCAGCAGTTTGATCTTGGGATTCATGATCAGAATAATATATTTAGTTATTTCTTGTTTTTCCTGGTAAGGCCTTTAGATGAAAAAAGAAGCCCAGCATAGTTGTACGGAAGAAAATACAAAATCTAGGTCATATATAAAATTTGGTCAGAATTCTCATTAGAAACCAAATAAGAGGTTTGGTTCAGAATCAGAAACAACAGTGGAACATGTTTTCTTTTTCACAATATAGCATGCCAACATATACTGACACAGAATCCTAAAGAGCGTGTCAAGGAAGACCTAGCAAAATATACAAAGAATACTCATGGACATAAACTTTTACAGAGAAACTGATATTACTCATACATTTTAACTTCTTATAGTAGAAATTTGAAAAGGAAGTCTTGAACTATTAGATATAATATAATGTTATACTACACTTTGTGGGAATGCATATTTATTGCTTATGTCATGATGTAATAACAGCACATTAGTTATGTTTAATAAGCAGCTTAAAATTTAGTTACAATCACCATGCGACTTCCCCATACAATAATTAATACAAGCATACTAATTGAAGCGTGCACCATCCAATTCTCTCAAACTCCATGCATGCATTTGTTTTGCCCCTGAGGGGTGTGTGTGCATTCAGTGCATAATAGTACGGCTGGTATGGCTCCCACCGTCATCCCCGAAGCTGGGAGAGGTGTCAGTCCTCCATCTCGAGTCAATACTACTGGTGCATACACCAGTCGGCCTACTCCCGCAGGTCGCACTCCACGCGTCGGTAATCCACGGATTCCTCTCGTCACATGCCCAAAAGACACTGCACGACCACTACTCTCCTCTGTACTAGGGGTTTTCTCTACTTCCTTCCGCATATCAAGGCGGAATGTGTCGCGACTCTGGCTGCTCCTAGAAGAAGTGTCCTCGAAATCTTCCCCTTCCTTTGCACTACTATCATCCTCTTCTGCATCCTCGTCAACTGTCTCTGTCTCTTGCTCATGTTCTGACACTACTACATGTGGTGGTCTCCTTCGTTTCATGTTGGAATGGGCTTCCCCGTTACCTGTGATGGTATCCAGGTGGGTCCAATAGAATATGGCTGGCTGTGAAGGGTCCAACGTCTCCCGAGGTTTCCAGACATGCTTCTCCGGCGATACCTATGTGCGTACAGCGTCAAGGAACAACCCTATGGTGTGAAAAGACATGTCAAAAGCCTCGTGTCGCAAGATCAAAAATTCAAGAATTCTGTCAGATAAGACTGCAGCCCAATTGTACACCGTCCCATTCTGCAGGCCATTCATAAGTGCAATCATGGGTACCGCCATGTCTGATGCCCTGCTGGCTCCCGTAAGTCTGCTTTTCATAACATCCAGCAGACACTGCCATTCTCCTGGAACGATTTTCCGACTTTTTCAACCCTCTGCCCTTAGGTGCCTTGATTGCTGCCCATTCCTGTTCTGAGAGATCACTTCGACAAATCAACCGCAGCAGTTGCTCTTTCTTTTCTGGCGACATCTTAGTGACATTCTTGTCTATTTTCTTTCCCTCATCTGGTATGCCAAATACCCTAGCAAAATCGTCGGGTGCAAAGGAAACGGTCACAGTGCTCTGCTGGTAAGAGAAAGTCGATGCCCTCGTCACACTGTAATATGTGGCCACCATCATTCGCAAATATGGGCATTTGAATTGCCCAGTGCACCCGTGCTTTCCTGAGAGATTCCTTAAACACATAATTATCTAGGGTCTCCAGCGACCAGGTCCTACATACATTTTCACTCAATCCTTCAAATGTAATAGTGTTAGGTGTGATTTTCTTCGGCATTGTCTTCTTTTTGGCCTTTCTTGTATCTGCTGGCCCTACAACTTTTACTCCTGACTGCAACACTCGCTTACCCTTGTCCTTGGCTGTCGTGCTTCCTTCTGCCATTTTCCTTGGCTTAGACAATTGGTCTAACTGCTGCAACCGTTTTCGCCAATCCAGCTTCCCTAATCTTGGTTTTCCTAATTCCATTTGACTGATCTTTGATTTGCTGGCAACACTTAATGAACTTTTTAAATTTCATTAAGCTCTAGCTGGTACAGTGACTTTCCCTGTTTAT
Organism: Cryptomeria japonica; assembly: GCF_030272615.1. Taxonomy (NCBI): domain Eukaryota; kingdom Viridiplantae; phylum Streptophyta; class Pinopsida; order Cupressales; family Cupressaceae; genus Cryptomeria; species Cryptomeria japonica. The sequence continues at coordinate 130,217,471 of NC_081409.1, forward strand.
GCTCCTTGGACAGCTTGCTGTACGATCTTTCGTCTTTGTATTTTGCGTTGTTTCCTGTTGGTTGGCTTTATTGTGTACGGACTTGACTTTGTACGGGATTGGTGGTACGGTTCATTGCTCCTGCTGTCTCTGTCACGTGGCCGGACGAGTTTCAGTTCGTTCTACCTTGTGGTCATACTGCTCTTGTCATTGCTCTGGCCGTACGATATTCTTTCCTCCGTCAGCCAAGTGTATGGACCTGCATCCGTATGATGTTGCTTCATCCGGACAGTACGCTTTGTCACCGATCGTGGCCGTACGGATTGTTTTTTTTTTTTTACTGCCCTACAGAAGATCTCGTCCTACTAATGCCGTACGGAATGTTGTTGTTTGGCAATGTACGGATTTCGGAATGCTTGTCCGGACTCTTAATCTCTTCTCCACAGTACGGATTTCTAAAATGGACGGATATCAAAATGTACGAATTCGCATCTCGCCACCATATGGATTTCGTGGAACAATATCACTATTGTACAACATCAAATTGTACGGAATCCTTGTGCCTGTGTGACCGTATGGATTTCCTCTTGGATTCAATGTGTTGTACGGGTTTGGAAGTACGGATTTCCCTTGTGCTACCATACGAATTCCTTCCTCTCTGCTGCTGTACGGATTTATCTGCTGGACTCAGTCTGTCGTACGGATTTCTCTGTCTCCCCTTTGGTCGTATGGATTTTGTTCACCTTTTGCCAATGTTATGATCGTACAGATTTAAAATTGAAGTTCGTACGGTTATTTAATGTATCGGCCGTACGATGAGTTCTCCGTCACCTTTTTTCTTTTTTTTTTATCTAACAAAAGTTAAATAATTACCTTTTCAATTTGTTCAGCTGGGCCCTGCCTTCGGACGAACTGGGTCATTCTGCTTCTGCCTGCAGTGGTAAATTTTCAATTTCGACCCGTTTACCATCTCCTTTATCGGTTGGTCACCCAATGTGGACAACTTAATTGCTCCATTCACAGCTACCTCGCGGATTTTATATGGCCCCAACCATCAAACTTTAAATTTTCCAGGTTTCATCTCATTCCGCCCGTTATACTTCAGCACCCACTGACCTGGACGAAACTCCATGCACTGGATGCACTTATCATGCCAAAATTTTCATCGTTGTTGGGCGACTTCGGTGGCCCATTGGGCCATCATTCTTCGTTCGTCCAACTTGCCCAACGCATACAGTCGCTCTCGCAGGCTCTCCATATCTCCTAGTCGGTTCTCAATTGCGATCGTTAGACTCGGGACCATGAACTCTGTTGGCACAATGGCCTCTTGGCCGTACATCAACTGAAAAGGTGTCTGGCCTGTTGTGACTTTGTAGGTGGTCCTGTATGCCTATATAGTACGGATGGCAATTTTTCTTCCCAATCTTCGTGTTCAACTCTGTAGGACTTATAGATCACAGACACCAATATTTTATTAGTGGCCTCGGCATGCCTGTTGGCCCTCGAGTAGTACGGGCTTAACAAGGAATGCAAAATCTTAAATTTTGTCATGAGCAGCTTGACGACATGGTTCACAAAGTGCCCACCGCGATCACTCGTCAGTTGGACTGGGATGTCGTACCTTGTGATGATCTATTCATAAATGAACTTGGTTGTACTCAAAGCTGAGTTATTCGGCAGTGCTCGTGCCTCAGCCCACTTGGTAAGGTATTTTGTCACCACCACAATGTAACGACATCTCCGTGTTCTGCTTGCCTTCAAGGGTCCAATGAAATCCAAACCCCAGCGTTCAAACAACTCCTAGGCATGGGATGGATTAAGGGGCATAAAGTCCCGCTTCAATGGTTTTCTTGCCCTCTGGCAAGTATCACAACCCACCACCCATTCCCGTGAATCATTATACAAGGTGGGCCACCATAGTCCGACCAACAATACTTTGCGCGTGGTGGTGTCTAGACCCATGTTGCCTCGTGCGGGCCCTTCGTGTGCTTCCTTCTCTCACTCGGTAACATCTTGGCTAGGAACCGAGAGGTGGACAAGTATTCCCCAATGTTTGCATACCACGAAGGTAGTTCCACAATTTGGAACAGATGTGCGTTAGGAAAGTTATCATTGACTCCCTCCGGTGGCTCTCCTGACCTAATCTGGGACAACTGATCAGCGATCACATGGCTCTTGCCTGGCCATACAATTATTGTGAATGTGAACTCTTGAAGGAACAGTAGCCACCTGCTTATTCTACCTTGGATAATGGGTTTATTTGCCAGGTACATCAACGCCTGGTGATCCACATAGAAAGTGAAAGGTGTCGCCAGCAAGTAGTGCCAAAATTTTTGTACGACATAGACCATTCCGAGAGCTTCCCTCTCGGTGGTACTATAATTCTTCTCAGCTTTCGACAGCAAGTGATTGGCAAAATAGATGGGATGGTCCAACCCATGTCTCCCTTCTTGTGCTAGCGTAACCCCAATGGCATAGTTCAACGCATCCACATGTACGTGGAATTCTCAGTCCCAGTTTGGATAGACCAGAATGGGTGCGGCCACCAGTCTCCTCTTGAGTTCCTCACATGCTTCCTCCTGTGCCAATCCCCATATGTACGGTTCCCCCTTCCTTCTCAGTTTGTCCAATGGGAATGAAAGTTGAGCAAAGTTCTTAATGAACTTCCGGTAGTATCCTATATGTCCCAAGGACTTTACTCCCGTTACATCAATGGGCGACTCCATCTCCACAATTACCCGTACCTTATCCGTGTCAGTTTTTAATCCAACTTTACAAAAAAAATGGCCCAACAACTTTCCTTGCGGTACCATAAATCTACATTTCTTCAGATTCAAGGCCAACCTGGCCCTCCGGCATCTCTCCATGCATTCTCGCAGTGCCACCAAGTGAGTGTCTTCGCTACTAAAAATCGACTAGTCATCCAAAAAGGCCTTCAAATTTCCCACAGACATCTTATCGAAGATGTGAAGGACTATCCTCTGAAATGTTGCCGGAGCATTGCACAAACCGAACGGCATTTGGTTGTACGCATAGACTCCGTCCACCACAAAGGTGGTCTTCAACTTGTCCTTTGTATCCAGAAAAGCCGTCCAAAAATGAGTACATTTCATGGCCAACCACCTCCTCCAAGATGTTGTCTGTGAAAGGTATAGGGAACGGATCCTTGATGGTGACTGCATTGAGGCACCGAAAATCCACGTAGATGTGGATCTGGTTGGCCTCCTTCAGCGAGATCACGATCGACGAGACCCACTCACTTGTGTCCACCCGAAATATGATGCCGACCACCAACATCCGTTCGACTTCTTCATTCACCTTGGCTACATAGTTCTTATTCATGCGGTACGGCCTCTTCCGTACCAGCTGGGCTCTAGGGATCAACGGTATCTGATCGACACAGTTCAGGCGGGCCTCCTTTCAGATCTTTGTAGGACCAAGCGAACATGTCCTTGTATTCCATGAAAATTTTGAATGCTGCAGCCTTCAGCCCCGGGCTCGAATCGTCTCCCACCCAGATATTTCAAGGGGTGGCAGTGTCTCCTAAGTTCGTCTCCTTCATGATGGGATCTTCGTACTGCATTGGTTTGTCCTTTGAAAACTCGTAGGCCGGAACATCATTCACTCTGGCATCTCCCTCCTTATACTCCCTGTATTCTGGTGGGAACTCATCTTTCTCGCCTGGCTCTTCTTCAATTTGCAGCATGTGGCACGCAAGATTGAATACTTCATAATCTTCCATGTGCCAGTGGAATAGTCCATTCAATGAGCAGATGTCGTCTTTCGAGCAGCCATCGAGTTCAAGCACTCCATTATTTGGTTCCATCTCGTCTCTGCCTTCATAGGAATCCCACTCCCATCTGTTTGAGTCTTCTGAGTTAGAGTCGAATGATGCAAGCTCATCGCTGACAACCTGGGTCCTCAGATCAATAACGTACTTCCGCTCCCCTTTCTCCATGAAAAGGGTGTTCTTCCTATTGTGGTTCACTTTTACTGTGACCGGCCACCCTCTCTCTAAGATGGCGTCAAAGCCCTTCTTTTTAAGTGGGATTACCACAAAATCCAGTAAGAAGGGTTGTGTGCCAATGGTAACGGGCTGAGCCATCAGGGTGCTAATTGGCTTGATACCGTGCTGGTCTGCTCCCACCAAATTGAATGTGGGTGGCCATAGTGTCGGCTTCCCGAGCTTCTTCAATGTATCCTCCAGCAACACATTCACCCTAGATCCTCCGTCCACGATGGTGTCCTTGAGAATAGTCTCGAGGATTCCCATTTCCACTACCGCAGGATGCTGACCACTATTTAAGGCCAACAACACTAAATCAGCCGAAGGGCTGACCGGGACTTCCGTCTGGGTCACACTTGAAGGTGTGTACGGTACTGAGAATGGCGGTCCTCAGCTATGGCATTGTGTCCAAAAGGTCCTTCACCCTTATCGGCACCTCCAACTGCAAGACTTGCCCAATAATGTTCTTTTTTGCTTCAGTATGGGATGAGGTACTCACAACCCCTGCATTTTTCGTCGTTTTGTCATCATCTCCCGCTCAATGTCGGCCTTTGCCTCCCGTAATCTCTCCTTCATACGGGGGTCGGGATAAGTGGCCTTCTTGGCCTGAGCACGGGTGATTGCCAGCACTTCTTTATCATCGCCGATTTTCTCAATATTGAGAAGATTAACCCTTGGCTTGGGGCAATTTGTGTCATCGTGGTCTCCAGGACCACACCATATGCACAAGTTTTTGGGTGTTTCCTCTTTTTGGCAATCCCGCACAAAGTGTTCCCACTGGTTGCAAGCCCGACACTGAATCATCAACCGTCCTTTGGCATCATACTGCATTCGACTTCGGTTATTGTTATTATTATTGTTGCCTTTCCCTCCCCTTCGGTTACCTCTGTAACCATCGGATGATTCTATGGTGTTGGCTTGAGGCTGGGATGTGCCCACTCTAGCGGGGGGTGACGGCTGCTCCTGGGTGAAGAGCACCTAATTCTCTCATGTCTTCATGTTGTAGGGACATTCTTTGGTGGAGTGTCCCAGAACTTGGCAAATGTCGCAGAAGGCCTTTTTAGGACAGGAGTCTTTTGTATGACCTTCCTCCTTACACTCTGTGCACCACACTTCCTCATTCTTACTGGTGCTTCCCTTCATAATGCGATGCATGTCCTTCTGGAGAGCTTGCACCTTCTTGCTCGACCCCTCATCGCTGCTAGTATGCTACTTCCCTTGGAGGAGTCCTCCCTATAGGATTTGTCTTTCTTCTTCTTGGATGTCTTACCTTCACTTTCCAAGTCCATTGCCCGGTTATAGGCATCTTCGTAAGAGGTGGGTGGTACAATTTTCATTTTCCTCTCGAGTGATGATTTCAAACCCTCCACAAACCACCTTTTCTTTAATCCATCACCGGGCTGGTTGTCCATTTTCCCAGCAATTCCTTCAGGCGCCGACTATATGGTCGGACAGTCTCGTTTTCCCTTGCTTGGTACTCGGGATTTCCGCCACGATTTCATTGTCGTCCCTGAGAAGTCGAAACTCTGTTTCGACTGGCTTTATGTAATTCGTCCCAAGTTGTGAGCTTCGTTTTATCAGGACCGGAGTACCAATCGATGGCTACCCCTTGTAGGGTGGCGGGGAACTGCACCACCCATTCTGCCCTATCGGTCACGCCATTGGCCAACCAGATTGTTTCACACGTACGACAATGCTGTACTAGGTCTTCTTTCCCGTTTCCATTGAACTTAGGCATTTTTTGCCGATTCGCCATCACGCTCCTTGGTGGCCGCCCAATCTGCCCCCCGAAATTCGAACTCGACCCTCCAGAAACTCCTCCAGATACTTGTTAGCGGCAATATTGTACAAGGAAATAAAACTAGTTAATTAAGTTGTAATTGTGTTGGTTAGTTGGCAACCGAGGGGTGGCAGTTGCGGTGCGACGGTTGGCGCTCGCACCCCCTCGGCATCTTTATATACTTCCGAATGTAACTTGTGTAGGACAATTATGAATGGAATAACATCTCTTATACGTGTCTGATATCTATGGTGTTATTATTCTGCATTATGTGCTTTATGTTTTAAGTTATTCACCCGAGAGGGCAAACATTTGGCGCCATTGCCTAGACGTACTCGGGAACGGAAGACACGGATGGCACATGGACACGATGGGCCTACCCATTGGTGAGGTAAACCCAAAGGCCGACGACGCGCGAATAGAACTTTACACAAGAGAAGACACCGCAATGAGAGAATTTTCAATTTTGCTCCAGGTAGCCATTCAGACCTACGTCCGACGAGAGGCGATGGAGGCGGAAATCCCACCAAGTGCTGTGTGGACAGCGTTGGAGGTGAGCCCGACAGTAAATCGGTTGATGAACCATCTTCCCCAGTTACTTGCACAGGCATCGCTGGCACAAAAAGCTCGCTTGGAGGAGATTGCCGAGGAAGAGCGATGCCAACAAATCCTTCAACAGTACGACGACAGCAGCCGACGGGAAGCAGAACGGGATGGCGCCAGGCCAGGAGGGAATTGAAACTTGAACTTTCTATATTCAAATAAAAGGGTCATTGACACAAGTTGTATCTGACGAAATAAATGAATAAAGACATTTTTTGGTTTATGTATTGTGAATTATGGAAATGTGCAGCAATTAATGCCCAACCTATTGAATAAAGATAGAAATAAAAAAGCAGAAACGAACGAGTAGGAGGCCGCGCAGAGGACCTTGATTCTGGAGCAGCAAGTAGAATGAAGACGGAGGCTGAGGCAACTTGCCGAAGGACGACCTGCCGAAGGGTGGCCCGAGGGGAACCAAGGAGGTGTCACGGAGGGTGCAGAAGCCGACGGAAATTTCTACGCGTCCCCAGAACACCGTAGGGTGTGGAGCCACGAAGAGTTTCTGGAGGAAACAAGGTTAAGGAGAGATCTAGTCGAAGAGACCCAGGATCGGTTCACAAACTTATCCCTTACACCACAAAATGAGGATCACCAAAGGGAGCCAGGAGTGGGCGCGGGTGGCAACGAAGGGGAGGATAACCGTATGGTAGGTGCCACACTCGGCATGCAAAACATGGTACCTCCAGTCACCCACGCAGGACACACCACTGGCACCGGAGGGACCGGAGGGAGCGGCCAAGGGGCACAATCACAGCCACAGCCACAGCCACCTCCAAGAAGATGACCCCCATCGATGGGGAGTAAACAGAAATTGCCGAAGTTCAATGGCGACGGGAAGGAAGATCCCGTCCGCCAATGTTGAACGTGCGAAACCATATGGTCAGCGAATAGTGTTACCGACCAAGACGAATGGGTAACACAGTTCCCAGCAACTTTAAGGGGAGTGGCCATAGATTGGTACTCAGACATGGATAAGGCCAAAGTCAGCACATGCCCCGACCTAAAGAAGGAGTTTGGGACAAAGTTCCGCCTCTTGAGAAATGACAACGAAATAGTTGCCGAGATCTATGGAACGAAGCAGAACAAGAACGAGATTGTCCGAGCCTATAGTCGGCGGCTGAAGGAACTATTGGGAAAAATGGAGAGTCAACCAGCAGATGGGTTGAAAAAGCGATGGTTCGTGGAGGGACTAAAGCATTCCCTCTGAAAGAAGATGAAAATCGTTCCAGCTACATTGTACGAAGACGCATACAATAGAGCGATGGATCTCGAGAGCGAGACCAAGACATTGAAGAAAAAGAAAAAGGATAGCTCGTTCGAGGAGGATGACTCGTCACAGGAAAGCAACAGTGACAGCGAGGCTGGCAAACGGGTGCAAGCGCTCCAGAAAGACATGGAGCGAATGAGGAGGGAATTCAAAACAATGAGAAGCACCGGTCGGACCGAAGGGAACATATGGTGCACTGAGTGCAAAGAGGAGGGGCACACAAAGGGTACTTGTCCGAAGAAGGCATTCTGCGAGATTTGCCAAGTGATGGGAAACTCCACCAAGGAGTGCCCATACAACATGAAAACCCAGAATATGCAAATGAACCAGGTGCTGTTCACGGAGCAGGCCACAACGTCCGCACCAGCGGGTACGGGCCAACAAGCGAACAACAATGCAACCTCGAGAGGCTACTGAGATAACCGGTGGGGAGGACGAAACAACAATAACAACACAAGGAGTCGGATCCAATACGACTCCAAAGGTCGACTGATGGTACAATGCAGAACGTGTAGCCAGTGGGGGCACTTCGCCCGAGACTGCCCGAAGGGAGAGGCCACACAATATTTGTGCAAATGGTGCAGACCGGGAGACCGCAAAGACACCACCTACCCAAAGTCCGGCGTCAACTTGCTCAATGTCGAGGAAACCAAAGAAGAGGAAGCTCTGGCCGTAACCCGCGCCCAAGCCAGACATGCAATGTGCCCAGACCCGGAGATGGAGAAGTGAAGGGCACGGGAAGCACGGGAAGAAATTGAGAAAGTGATATGAGAAAGGGCGAAGGCGAAGGGTACGGCGAGTACTTCCAGCCGACAGGAGGCAGAGGATGCTATACTAAATCAAATTTTAAAATTAAAACTGGAGGTGCCTGTGAAGGTAGACGACCTCCTCCAGACGATGCCTCATTTACGAACGGCGTTGCTGAATAATCTCCTCCAACCACGCACCAATACCAACCACTGCACAGATGTTCCTGGGGGGTCTGCAATAGACCCCATGCTGCTGGCAGTTAACACTGGAAGGAACCCGGCCATTGTTGAGATGGGTATCCTTGGCACCATTCTAACCGATACCATCGTCGATGGTGGATCAGGAGTGAATGTTCTTCCAGAAGAAACCTAGCGGAAGTTGGGGATGCCAACGTTGTGGCCATCTACATTCAATCTGCTCGGAGCAGATCAGCATGGAATCAAACCCATCGGGACACTGATGGGCCAACAAGTTACCATCGGGACGCAACCCTTCATACTAGACTTCGTGGTAATCCCACTAAAGAAAAAAGGGTATGATGCGATCTTAGGGAGAGGGTGGCTGGTGGCAGCCAAGGCCACCCACAACTGGAAGAAGAACACTCTGTCTATGGAGAATGGAGGAAGGAAGTTTATCATAGACCTCGGGACACAGTTAGTTAGTGAGGAACTGGAATCATCTTTGGAATCGGAGGGTGAAGGAGAAGGCAACCTGAGGAACGAAGGACGAGGCTGTAGGGAGCCCAACGACGAAGGGATTCTGAAACTAGGAGAGTGCTCCAAGGATGAGACAGGGTCATTGAATGGGCTCTTCCATTGGCAGATGGAGGATTATGAAATGTTCCAGAGCTACAAGCTCGAAGTAGAGGAACAGGAGCAAGTAACAGAGGAGGTGTACTTACAAGAATACATAGAATATTGGAAGGGAGATGCCCCAAACCTCGGTGAGGTAGATAATCTGAAGATCAATTGTGTCGGCAACGATTGGAACCCTATGTGGAAGGCCGCAGCTTTCAAAATCTTTTTTATTCTTCTTCTTATGTACGGGAAGGAGACTGTGGTCCCTGTAGAATTTGTGGTTCTAGGTCTTCGGATGGCCATTGAAAATAGACTTGCCACCAACGGATCCAAATTGAAACCCTACCACGCGAAGCACGCAGGGAACCTGAGAGGCCGGAAGGACACCCGAGAGGCCGGAGGGGGACCCAAGAGGATGGAAGGGGACTCGAGAGGCCGGGCAGGTGACTTGAGAGGCACGGGACCAACACGGGAGACTCTTCGGCAAGGAAAACCGAGAAGGATGAAGGGTGATCCCAGAGACAGGGGACCCGAGCCGACGACTCTCTAGACAACTGAATTAGGAAATTAAAAAAAAACAAAACATACAGTTGTACGGGTTCGTACGACAGTTGACCGTACTGCTGGGGAAAAAAAAGGCGCACGATGGTGGGGGCCGTCGTACGGTGGGACCACCGGGCGGTGCACCACTAATGGTGGAACCACCGAACAGTGGGACCACCGTGCGGTGGACCACCGACGGTGGAACCGCCAATCAATGGGACCACCGTGGGTGGACACCGCACATAAAAGCCCCGCATAAGTCCTCACATGCAAAGGAGAAGAAATAAAAACCCCGCACGAAGAAAGACACACAGCGCACGCCAAACAAAAAATGGACGAAGAGAAAAAAAGTAGAGACGCGCACAGCAATGTAGCCATACACGCAAGCCCCGCACAAACAAACACATAGCCGTACGGTGGAGGGGTGTTGACCGCACAGGGAGGTGGCCGTACGATTGGAGGTGTCAGTGTGTTGTTGACCGTACGGGGAGGTTGTATGGCGCTGCCCCTCGACCCCGCTGGGGGCACTGCCCCCAGACCCCAGTTTATTTTTGAGCTACAGTACACTTGTTGGAGTTGGGCGAAGGGCATCAGAGATGTCATGGCAAGTGTTGTGGTTGTTCGTACTGTGAGAAAGAAGCCTGCAGCTAAGCATTAGCAGGGAAGCCATAAGCCGTAGAGGGAGACGGATTTGGAGGTTGGGAACAAAAAAAGTTCGAGGGAAGGCATTGCAGGTCCGCGCAGTTGTATGACACCAGGGAGTTATTCAGTTCAGTTATTAGCCTTTAGGGAGTGTGATGGAGGATTTGAGGTGTCTCCTAGCCTTGTGCCAGCGGGTTGTGGCCACCTCCAGGTAGGAATGGTACGCTTGAGGAACTTGGAGTATGTCTCGGTTGGACGTGAGGTTGCCTTGGTGGATGCATAGAGGGCTCGGAGGAGCTGACCACCAAGTTGGAGGCAGTAGTAGCGTGAGACTTAGGTCAGCGTACCCAGGACTTGGATGCCGCGAGGGCAGCGCGGGTGGCTATCGAGGACAAATTGGCTAGGGAGACAATATCATTTGAGTAGCAGTTGGTGGAGGCTAAGACTGAAAAGCATGTTTTGCAGACAAGTTTGGTTTAGGCACAGGACGATTATGATGTCAAAGGAAGCAATAATGGTGAAATCCGCACTTGAGCGTCGGATGGTAGCAGAAAAGGGTTTTTAGGCGAGGACGCAGCAGGTGTATAAGTTCCGGGCTCGCCTAGCGTCAACAGTTCTATGTAATGTCATCTCTATTTTGTACTACGTCATCCGGAGACGACAACTTTTCTTTTGGGGGGGATGATGTTAGCGGCAATATTGTACACGGAAATAAAACTAGTTAATTAAGTTGTAATTGTGTTGGTTAGTTGGCAACTGAGGGGTGGCAGTTGCGGTGTGACGGTTGGCGCTCGCACCCCCTCGACATCTTTATATACTTCCGAATCTAACTTGTGTAGGACAATTATGAATGGAATAACATCTCTTAGACGTGTCTGATATCTATGGAGTTATTATTCTGCATTACGTGCTTTATGTTTTAAGTTATTCACCCGAGAGGGCAAACAATACTGGTCCTCTAGAAGGTACTCCGCCGAGATTTGGTACGTTGGGTCCCACCAAGTTACTCTGAGTACCAGGGTGTGATGAGCCTAAACCGAATAGATTGCTTCTACTACCGTGACCTTGTGTCCTCTCGACACCTTCGGTCGCACTGGTATCCTCCTCCTCTCTGTTCTCGGTCTCGGTTTCCTCTTCTCTCCTGGTCTCGACACCTCTGTATGGCGTGTACGACTCTATCATACTCCCATCACCCATCTCTTCCAACGTCAGGGAAAGGTCCCCCAGCCACTTTCTAGTGGTTTCTATTAGTACAAAAACTTGGCCCTCAGCACCCAAGCCATCATTACCAATTGCGCTTTCTTTAGCAAGTTTCTTCAGTCATCGTTGACGTTCTACTTGTTGTTCTAACCTCAGCGTCCTCGCGGCTGCCTTGTGCACGTCTTCTTCTTGTCCCTTCAGCACACGATTTCAATCCTTGTTCAACATCACGAGCATCAATTCCTTCTTGTTGTGGGGTTGAAGGTTCGTCAACGGCTTTCGTCACGTTCCTCCTCTCGTCGACTCCTTTCTTCAAATCGCTGCAAAATTTGTTGCCGACGGGTCTCGTGGTAGGTTTCTTCCCGGTGAGTTTGGAGAGCAAGGAACACCTGTGGCAACAAGCTAGGCAAGTTGTTCGTCAACCGGTTTACGACTGGACTTACACCAAGGGCAGTCCACACTGCGCTCTCAGGGACGTCCTCAGCCATGGCCTCCCTCCATACGTGAGTTTCAATCGATGCTTGTAGTATGCAGGTGAAATCCCTTATTAGTGCTCTCTCTCCTTCAAAGCAACTTCTCCGGCTCTTCCTCGAGATTAGTACTTGTCCCCTCGCCCACTGGTTGTCCCTTTATCGTCGTGCCATGTAGTATGTTCTCGTCATTCCGAGTTTAATTTGGCAATGATGCCAGATGTTTTGCCCTTGAGGGGTGTGTGTGCATTCAGTGCATAACAAAACAGGAATATAGAAACGGTAGCAGTACACAAAGATGCAAGTCAAAAAAACCCATATGTCTGTATTAATTAATGCCAAATGCCAGTACATTCAAAACATAGCTTTCTTCGACAATATCTAACCCTGAAATAGGAAACCAAGTACATATATATAGGTGTCGGTATAGGTTGTCCGGTGCCAACTGCCAACAACCGTCACGTAACCACCGACCCTTTACACACATAACATTCTAATTACAATATGACATAATTATCCGACAACAACATTCTTACAACATTTGATATTAGAGTGTGGATGCTCTAGGAAGGGTATCCTAATCCAGAGCAAAGAAGACCTAGGCGAGTATACCCTATATCTAATAAACATCACCTAAAGAAGAAGGATCAAATAATCATTCTTGAATTTTTTGAGAAAGAACAAAACAAAAGGACATAAAATGATGGCAAACAACATCCCGAACAAGATTAATGATGTGCAGCATTTCAAGGTGAAACAATTACAAGATCTAAGAAAGATAGTTAAATCAACTTTTGAGGAGATAACTCACTTTAGCTTTGAGAGCTGGATTCCCTTGAATTAGAATTAATAGTAATATGAAATATCATGTCTAGAACAGCTGTCTTTTCTAAATATGGTAGACAGTTTGCATTTACGTTAAAAAGAGTTGACACTTACCATCCTACCATTTATTGGAACGGGGATTCTAAATAGATAGACACATTTTGTGGCCTTTTTGTGCTTCATGTAGTGATAAATGATGAGTGATACCTAGAATAATGGGAATGATAATGCATGTGCAACTAAGTGCTAAAAGTATGAAATCACATCTATAAAATCAGCATAGAAGACCACACATGAAGTAACAATGGAGATGAAGAGCAAACCAAACTTAAAAATTTTCAACAATGAAGAGAAGTGTAAATGACACAATAGCAACTAGTAAAAATAGGGATTTACCATAATCCGAAATGCTCATAAAGCTAATAATGATATCCTTGCCCATTGTATACAATCATTGGTAATTTTTTAGGCACCAGTTAGGTGATTTCATTTTGTAACCCGAAAGTTTTCAGGCTAACAAGAACATGTATATAATACAAAAAATGCAATTAAAAGAAATACCTTTGAACCAATTTTTAGTTTATGCTTTGGATTAATGCCATATTCATTAGGAATAACTCCATCTGCAAGCACCTGCAACAAGGAAACAAATCAAGACATTAGGAGACAGCAAGAGGAATAAAGAAATTTAAAAAAAGGTTAACTAGACATTATGTTCATTAATGTTTTATTTTCTAGTTCTACAGTAATAAATGGCTTGTCATCTTGCCTCCTAGAATAGCCTAAACTAAAATAACAAACTACTCATGGTTACACTTATGTTCAACAAAAAGCTTATTCCTCCTAGCTAATGATGGTAGGACCTTGAGTTCACCTGTTTGGTAATCCTAGTTTCCATTAGATATACATACCTGAGTCACTTTGAATAGTTCATCCAAGCCACCAAGATTTAAGTGTGCATTGTGTAGTAGATCATACCTGTACAAATATGGTAGGTGATCAATCAAGATGATAGGTGTCAACAAGCAAATAAAATATGAGAGATACATCTACTCAATTAATACCGTGTTTAAATTGAAATCCAAACATTTGTCATAAACTAAACAGAAAATTGTATATGAAAAAATGGAGCCAAAAAAAAAACGAGAACAAGATTAGAGTGAGAAAGTATAGCGAAACAATGGCACGTAAATGAAAGAAGACGAGGAGAAAAATAGAGTAAAATAAACAATGGAAGGACAAGAGAGAGAAGCAGAAGGGATTATGGAAAGACAAAACTCCATTGGAAGGAAAATGAAATTTGGGCAAAAAGGAAAAACAATTAGGATCAACTAAATGGGTCGCATAATTTCTGGTTCTCATGAAGAGAAAGTTTCCATGGCACCTCTCGACATTCTCAAATTCAGCCATGAAATAAATAGACAAAGGGATGTGTAATGTCCCTTTTCGGTCCATTCCAAAATTCTTAGAAAGCACTGGCTTTATTGGAAACAGATTCTGACAGTGGTAGTGAGTTCAGGAAATCAAGGTGAGTCCAATCGTACTTTCTGGATGCAGTTTCAACATTCTGGAAGCTCTCCACACTTGGAGAGGTTTGCTATTTTTGGAACGAACCAATTTTGATAATTTTCAATATCTTGAGTGCTTAAGAAAAATAAATAATTAAGAAATTGGCAATGCTCTGATCAAACTCAAAGACATTCTTCTTGAGGGTTTCGATGGCATTCTTATAAGTGGCAGTTTTAGGCTCTATTTTTGCCCAGTATCTCTGGGTCTTTGATCATCAGGAATGGAGTAGTGATTGGGGTGTGGCACCCTTTCATTCTCACCACTATGTCTCAAAGTGAGGCCTGTAGAAGCAGGAAAGCATCATAAGGATTCAAGTTCCTCAAGCAGGTAGTTGGAATGGTGTTGCCATTGCATTGCTAAGCTCCAAGGATGAGCTGGATGTCTAATTTCACGGCCGCTTTGCTAATCCACAATATCAATAGCTCTGTAATGTCTTGATTTTCTGTATACTCCAGCACTGATTACAATAGTAGGTTTTATGATAGGATAGTCGATTCATTTGATTGTATAGGAGAATTGGGTGTTTTGTAACTGATAGTCCAAGATGCATAATTTGCATGCCTCAGCTGACTGTCAGCATGCTCAGATGCATGTGTAATTTTAAAACGTACTCAATGAATCAGAAAAAAAACTAAAATACAAAACTAATTAAGATGAAACCACAAAAATACATTTTGAAACATTGTCTTGGAATATCTCCCTGGAGAGAAATCAAAACTCTATTTTAAGAACAAAAGTAAGCACATTTCAAAGATTGACTAGCTTTACTCCATTATAATGCAACTTACTGCATAATATTGCAGTAAATATTCCTTTCCTCTTCTAGTCAATCTTTGAAATATTGCCATATTTTAATTTTATTATAAAATTTATCAAAATTTGTAGTAAGTGTAGGAAAAGAATTTGGACAATAAATAGAGATATAGAATTTTATGTCCTCATTGGAAACTTGACTTTCATGTATATATCATGCATGAGACGTACATACACTTGGGAACTAGAGACAATCCAAATGGCTAGTGGGCAATGCAATCCTCTTCTAACATTAAGCCTAAGCAGCATAAGAGGTCATATTAAGCTCTCTAGGATGGGTAGCAAATTATCTCAAATGCTGTCACATTGATATCTCACCCAAAAATAATATCAGGATCAATTAACGCGGATATAAATATTTAACTATGGTTAACCGTTACAGTACTCAAGCGAAGATAGTCATTATGGAAAACAATTCACAAGAACTGCTAATATGAATATTTAACTAAAGTACATGATCAACAATTTTGTTGACTTACTTGCACGAGTCATAAACATCTGGAATCTGTGTGATGTCAAACCGGCTGCACCCATAACAAGCATTTTCCATTAAAAGGAACAAGAATTACTTGTGTCCATCGTAAGATCAACTAAAATTGAAATTTTAGCATCATTTATTCATTGCAACAGAAATTATTCATTGCAACCACACTTGCATAGGTAAAGAATACTCAAACTAAATTTTCAATGTTCAACAAAACACAGATCAGATATAGGGAGCTCAAAACATACTCCTTCCTTTCATTGTACAGGTCTCTCTCTAGCTTCTTCCATCGTGCAAACATTAAGAGGAATCCCTCACTCCCACATGGTAATCCAGCAGAAATTCGATCGACATCCATATTTGTCTTCCCAAGAGCTTTAGCTTGATCATATGGAGGAAGAGCCTCATCTGAAGTTGTCTCATCCAGACTGTCTTCTTCATCTCTGGCTAACTCTTTGACTTGAGCTGTAACTTTCTTTGTGAGTGCAACCTACAATAAGAAAATCCAACAAAAGAATGATAAACCTAAAAGCAATTTTCAAATTATAAAATTGCTTCTGATGTAATGTTGTACATCTAGCACAACTAGAATGAAGACATGCAACCAATAAAATATTGAACTACCTCAATATTAATTGAATAAAGAGACAAGAGAAGCTGTATTGTGAAGAAAAGAACAGAATGGATTAGATAAACACCGAAAGGAAGAACATTATGGAATAATGGAAGCATATTAATCATAAGGATTCAATATCAGGAAGTTTCACAAAGCCTCTACATTGTTCACTAAATGGGATTTAAGAAGTATAATTTTATACATTATGACAGGAATAATATAATCCAAATTCCAGATACCAAGAGACGTGCAATCATCAGTGGAAAACCCTCTATATGTGGCGAAGTTTAGAACACAGATAAGTTATATGGGGAAGCAAACTACGCACAAGAAATATGGAATACAAATGATAATCGATCATGCAAGATAACCAAAACACAGAATATCTTATTAATCTGAATGTTCTGTATATGGCAGTCTCTGGAAGGAGATGAATGATTATCTTCTTTTCCTTTCTCTATCTATGTTTCTACACATGAATACAATGTTATACAAAATGAAAAGAAATCATTTAGAGACATAAAACAGGTGCTCCTCCTTCATTTTCTATCACCTAAGATTGAGCTATGTCAGACCAATGGTTGATACTGGCTTGTGAAGTATTAACCCACACTAGATGGAGGTGCTACTACACACCCCATGATGGGAATCCCTGAAATTACATGGGGCCTTTGTATCACAATGTAAGCAGAAAATGATTTTTGACAAGGAGGTGTAATGTCCCATTCTCGGACCTAGTCAACTGTATGAATGTTAGCCTATTCCTGGGTTCTTGTAGGGTAATTGGTGGTGGTTAGGAGAGTCCAATATTCTTGGTGAGCTTGGTATCAGTTTTTCTCGGTTTTACTCAGTGGTATGGTGGTCAGTTGATGTTCTGGTTAGCTGGCACACTCGCTGAAGTGTTTTAAACTTCTGGGTCGCTCTTCTCACTTCTTGGAGGTCGCACTATTATTAGAAAGTTCCCATTTTAGCACCTGACATCTCCTCTCAGCTTCAATTACCTCATCATGTCATCAGTTTCAATTTTTGGTCCTGTTGTGACCATTTCACACATCGCCCCATTGCAAATGGGGACCCTCTCTTTTTGCTCGTTTTTTTCGCTCGTTTTTTCTTGCTTCGTTTTTAGGATTTTGTTAGTCAGTCAGTTGTCTGGATTTAGGGTCAAGCCTTAGGGTTTTAATTGCCGTCTTTCAGGCCAGAATCCAGTCAGTTTTGAGCTTTTGAGCTTCCTTTTATAGGATGCAATTTTGAATGAAATGAATTCGCCATAGTGGTCTATTTTCAATTGGAATTTTTGAATGCAGAGCTTAAATTTGTCTAAGTGTTGAAGATGAAATGTGAATTTTTGTCCAATTGAGTAATTTTGACCAAATTTTGAGTTTTTTGATTTTGATCTCGGGCATTAGGAATGATTTGTTTTCGCCTTGCGAAGAGATTAAATGTGCAAAATCATGATATTTTGGCCTGTAGGAGCAAAATCGCTCCTGTCCCTCAGTGAAGGACCGGAGCTCGTTTTCAAATATCTTACCGTCCCTGCAGAGTCAAGATGAATTTCGAATTGCAAGTGATGAAGAATGGCGTGATCTTTCCGTTGAATATAAATTGAAGAATTTCACAAACACGGAAGTGCCTTCAGGAGTCAAAATCGCTCCTGTCCCTCAGTGAAGGACCGGAGCTACAAATCAAATATTGCTTTGTCCTTGCAGGATTTTGACGACTTAACAATTTGAAGATGTCCAAGGGGATATGTTTTATCAAATGAATATAACTTGAAGTGTCGACATGAAGGAGAGTGGTCCAGAATGCCAAAATCGCTCCTGTCCCTCAGGAAGGGACCAGGGCGAAGTACATTGTAGCTCCCGTCCCTCTCCCAGGGACCAGAGCGATATTCTTCATAGGGCATGTTCTAGACGAAAATCAAGCAAGTTATAAGTTTGAAGGCAAGAAACAGGGTGAAATGAACTCATTGAAGATAAATTGAAGATTACCAAATGTCAACAAAAGACCTAAATGCCAAAATCGCTCCTGTCCCTCTCCAAGGGACCAAGGCAAAATTTGCATAAAGACATAGATTTCGAAAGATTAACAAGCACCAAGTGATTAAGGAAGATCAAGGGATCACGTTCTACCCGATGAAGACAATTGCAAGTTGAAGAAAGCAAAGACAAGTCCAAAACCTTGAAGTTCGCTCCTGTCCCTCAGGAAGGGACCAGAGCGATGTCTATTATATTGGCCAAATCTCTCAAAAATCACATAAGGTCAAGGTTTTGCAAGGTTGTAAGGGGTCCAAGACATGATTAGAAGGTGATATACAAAGACTTCAAACGTTAAAAGATCCTCAAATTGAACAAGGAAGCTATATCGCTCCTGTCCCTCTCCAAGGGACCAGGGCGATTTGTATGGGATCCTTCATTTTCCTTCAAATTCATGCCAAGTTAAGGTTTTTCGAGATCACACAAGGTATAAGGTGTCTTTTGAAGATGATATGCAAGAATTTTGAACGTCAAAGTGTTACCAATTTGTGCAAGGAACTCATATCGCTCCTGTCCTTTGGACAAGGACCAAGGCGATTTCATTAAAACACTCATGATCCTTTAAATGCATGTCAAGGCAAGTGCACGTGAGATCAAGGACGTCCTTCAAGAGGCAATGAACGAAGAATCAAAGTTGAAAGATCACACATTTTGGCTAGAGCTTCCAGGTCGCTCCTGTCCCTCTCCAAGGGACAAGGGCGATAATCTTTCTAAAGTCTAAATGCCATGTAAAAATCAAGTGGAACCAGCATGGAATGAACAAACAATGTTATTATTCGCCCTACAATGAAGATTAGAGATTAAAGATGCCAGGTCAAGGAGAAATTATTAAGATCGCTCCTGTCCCTCTCCAAGGGACCAGGGCGATATTTGCCAAAACACATGTTATCCTTTAAAGATCACCGCAAAATAAAGTTGCACAAGGTTTGAAACATCTTCTAAAAGGTGATGAAGGAGGAGTTGATATCAAAAATGGAGAATTTCAAGTGAAAATATTTGGATCGCTCCTGTCCCTCTCCAAGGGACCAGGGTGATAATACATCCAAAGGCACTCATGCACACATGCAAGTTGATCTAGTTTGAAGGACCTAGCGAAAATGGTAAATCCAACGTGGGGATGGAGACCTTGGACGTAAAAATTGCAAGAATCAAGACAAAAGTGATGGATCGCTCTTGTCCCTCAGGAAGGGACCAGGGCGATAAGGTTAGTATTTTCCATATTCAAAAAATTTGGCGCTCAAGCAAACATTTTTTTTAATTTATTTTAAATGCTAAGATCGATAAGTTTGAAAATCCTATTAAATTAGCATTTAAATATTGCGCTTAACATTTATTAATTATTTTTGCCTTTAAAAAATCGAATTTGATAATTTAAAAACAAAGGCATTTAATTAATTATTGATTAATTAATAAAAAATCAAAAGGAGCGCTAAGATATGGAGGTCGGCCTTTATTACTTATTTAAAAGGGCTGTTTTAAAATTGCTTTATTTCACAAAAGTCGGCCTTAGGGTGAATGGTGAGATGAGCGCTATAAAGGGAGAGGTGAAAATCATTATTTTCACATTATCATTTTTTCATCTCATATGCGATCAAAGGGAGAAGTGCGAATTTATATCCAAGGAGGTGCGAAATTGTGTTTGAAAGTGCGATTTGGAGTTTACAAAGCTAGGTGGTGCGAACTACTATCCAAAGTGGTGCGAGTTCAAGTTTCCATTTGTGCGAACTTGTCAAAACCATTGGAGATCACGTCAAAAACTTGAAGGGTGGCGAACTCGATAAGAGGAACGTGGCTTTGAAGATCACATCGAGGACATATCAAAAGGTGGTGAAATTGATATTTTAAAGGGGAGATTGCGTTGAAGACTATTTATACGTCAATTTTGCCTAGGCAAATCCTTTTATTTTGCATTCTAGAGTTAGCTCTCGATTTGAGGTATGGCGATGTTGGTTTTATTGTTTTAATTTTAGATCGTCATAGTCTGGATTTTGAATTTTGAATTTTGAATTCCTAGCTCAATCGTTTTATTTTAGGAAATGATGACTCAAAGACTTATCATGAAGTTTCCTAAAATACTCTCTAATCCATGTTATTTATTGCAAAATCTAGCTTCTCATTATGAAATGTTGTGTAGGTATGGCAACCCCGAAGGCGGGAGCATCCACCAGTCGTTCAGCTCTCATGAAAGAAGATCAAAAGACCGGAGAAGTGGAGACCAAGATCGTGTCGAAGTGGAGCAACATTGGAGATACAAACTTAGGCAACTTCAGCACGAAGAAATTTCGAGATGTCCCTTACATTGGTAAGCCATCACCTGTCGCCTGGAGGATAATTGAAAGTGGCATCATTAAGGCAGCCGGCTTTCCTCCAGCTATTCAGTGCCATGAGTTGATGATCGAGTGTGCTCGTCATTATGATCCACAATCCAGAACGATCGTGTCCAATGAGGGAAACACTTTGGCGTACCTTTCAGAGGAAGCTATAAGTGAAGCTTTCCATCTTCCAGAGCACAGGGACATGATATACAAGAGCATAGAAGGAGCCAGATCAATGTACGAAGATGATCCAGATGCTTGTCTAAGCATAATCAATAAGAACTGGCTACTTAAGAGCCGTCCCCGTCTGAGCAAGGTCCCGAACACACCGCACAGGATTGATTTCCAGGAGGAGTACAGAGATTTGATTACCATGCTCAACAGAGTTACAGGAGCCCCTCACGCCTTCTATTTTGAGAAGTGGATGTTCTACTTCATCCAGGTGATTGTTCAGGGAAAGGGTACAATACATTGGGCTCGGATGATTAGCCATTGCTTGGACGTACAGTTGAGGAGACTCAAGGCTACTAAGTCCTTCCACATGAGTTCATATGTCATCTATGCCTTGATCAGGAGTGTTGAGTCCGCAGGACTACCTCACAGACGAGTGATTGGAAGAGGACCCAGCGAGGTCAGAGCTTGTGATTCCTATGCCTACTTGCATCATCCGCCAGGGAGCAACTATAAGTTGGTTAATGATACTTTCACGATGAACATCACCAGGACGTTGCAGGGTGGAATTCACAGCAGGTTATCTCAGGATGCACAGGAATTCATAAAGAGGTACGGTGCTTGGTTCATTCAGTTTCCCAAGTTCACTTATATTAGAGTGCATGGATGTCCTTTACCTCCATACATGTTGCCGAGATATCCGACAGACAGAATTGTGTTACTTGAAGTAACGAGACAGTTGGCAGCATATGTGAAGGCATTCAGACACAGACATCAGAATGGAGTTCCAGTACCTATCATTTTGGGCAATTCAGTTGAGGTATGTCCTAATGCTTTAGCCATGGATGACGCAGAGAAGGAGTTAGCCTTGTATTCTTTTCCATCTTTTGCTTTGAGAGAAAGCTTTGACCCACATGGACATTTAGAGGAGACAGTCGGCAGAAAGTTTAGGCATGAGTACCAAATAGAAGATTTTATGATGAATCTCTTAGATGATCTTGAAGTGAAACGAAAAATGCATTCTAAATTGCCTTTGGATTTCATCAGGAGATGTAGGATTTACAGAGTGGCCGACCAAGCTCAGGACAGTGGCAGACATATCCAGTCTTCCTATGATCGAGAAAGCAAAACAATAAGGTTAGATTGGAATGAGCCTGAGATTGTGGATTTAGATACTTTGATGGCACCAGTCTTGTCTTGTACTCGCAGATGGGTTGACGTACAGCATCAGAAGTTAAGAGAACAAGGCATAGCTATGTCTTTCACTTTGGAAGAGAAACCAGCCGAAGGTGGAGCTAGTGTGAGTGAAGGCAATCCTAATCCTAGAAATTCAGGTGAGGGTAACCTTCGATGTGCCAGTGAGGGCAATCTCCATCCAAGGGGTTCGAAGAGAAAAGAAAGGTCAGAAAAGGAAGAGTCTTCCAAGAGGAAACAAGAGGCCAACAGAGATCGATCATCCGGTACATCTTCTAGACCAAAGAAGAGGACACTTCAAGTGGAAGAATCTATGGAGTCGATGGTACAGAACGATAGGCAGGAAGAAGGACAGGCACAGCATAGTTCACCAGATGGATCTCTCCAGGATTATGCGTTAAATGAAGACAAAGAAGATAACGAAATGACATCTCCTCCCAGACAAGAAGAAGTAGTACATAAAGAGATTCAAGTTCAGGAAACAAGATCGATTATCCCAGATTGGTTGAAGGAAAGATTAACCAAGGTAATCGTAGTAGAAGACGAGGACAGTGCAATTGATTTAGAGAGCCTTGTTGGACATTCCCAGGAAGTGACAGAGAAGAGAAAGGCTACCAAGATGTCCAAGATGATTCGAGATGAGACTGGATCCAGGAAATTGCAAATAGCTACACCGGCAGTAGACAAATATGAAGGTGAGATCCTAGCAGAGGAATATGATATAAAGACATTTGAGCTAGGACCATCTACAGCAGAGCAGACTTTAGATGATGCCACCGACTCATTTGAGGCATTGAAGGACAAGCTTAGAGAAGAAATGGAGAAGAACAGAAAGCTTGAGAGAGAGGTCGGTGCATGGAGGACTTATTTCAGTCACATCAATGAACCTTTGGGACGTCAGGATCCAGCTAGATCACCAGTGCAAGCACTTCCACTTCAGTCAATCAATGAGGCAGAAAGATTCAGGAACATGGTTCAACGTACAAGTAATTGGATGGATAGATCTCATACAGTGGCCATAGAATTTGTAACAAGGATGATGAAGATTATTCATCAAGCTATCCAAGTTCTTGAGATAATCCACAATTTGATGATAACAGTAGCTGCATTCGCCCATACCAAGGATGTTATCATTCCTGTCTTGAAAGTTATTAGACACACATCAAGAAAAGTTTTAGCGCAAGAGAAGATCTTAGATGGGGAATCTCACAGTTTGTTTCAGTGGTCAACCTTACTCCATATGAAGAGTGTTTTCTTCGAGGACATCAGTGTTAGATGTGGCCAAGTTGAGGAGGTGATCAATCCGATCCAGGACAGAGTATTTGAGGTACTTCGTACCATTCTTGGCAGAAGGATCGAGGTCGAGACAGATGTGGATATGCAGGAATTAGAGGATAGAATCAAGGTCATCTTTTGCAAGGACGCAAATGTTTGCCACCATGCTCCTGATTGAAAGAACAAAGGAACTTGAATCTACTTGGGACGCAGCTCTTCTAGATGCATTCGATTAGGTCATCCACTTGGAAGAGAGTATGAAGAATCTTCCCGAGATTCCAATTGCAGAAATCGAAGGAATCGTGACAAGATTCATTGCATATGCCAAAAAAGAACATTGGAAAGGGAATAAGGTTCTAGATGAAAGGTTGTTATAGATGACATGGCATCTTATTTGTCATTGGTTTATGTCTCCTAGGTTTTTTGTGCCAAATTTAATATTTGGCTATGTATTTAATATTGTTCAGTAAAAAGGAGGCCATTTGTAACAAACCCTAATTAGGGTTTAGGTGTCATGATCTTGACCGTTGATCTACTTTCGATCTGGACCTTTCATTGTAATTGGGGATGCTATTTATACCCCCATTTTTCATTTCATTTGGATAATAGTCAATAGTTGATGTAATAGAGGAGAGAGATTAGAAAGATTAGAAGTTAGAAGCAATTTTATTTTTGTAGCAAGATTGAGTTTTGAAGAGAGGAATTCAAGCAATTGTTGTACATGATGACTTGGAAATCAATAAAATATTGAAGTTATGGTGTTTTGTTGCAACTTTCTTGGTTATCTTCATGGTTGTTTAATCTACTTGAATCATGCTCAATCAAAGTAGAGTGTTAATTTGAAGGACATAGTGTGAGACTTGATCTTTGATAGGATTCGTAATCCAAACCACTAGCTTCTTGCTGATTGTAGGAACGCCTTGCGTGGTCGACTGGAGAATACTTTGAGTCCCTTAACCTTCAATCATTATTGTATCTTGGATATGTACCTTTGTGGTAGTATCTTTGATTTTTGATGTATTGAATATCATTTTGTTACCTTAGAAAATCGCATCAATTTCAATTGAGTTGTTATCTTATGGCAAAATTGAAGTTGGTTGAATCTTGCCAAGTCTTGTCCATACGAAGTCATTCTTAGGGTTAGGTTAGATTAGACATCTTTCAAACCCTACTCTTTTGTTATTTTTGAAAAGTTTCTTTAGTTTTAGTAAAATCTTGAACTTTCAGAATGCGTAAGACCCCTTGAAGGAAACAGCAAATCACATCATACCGCTGGAAGCTTGTCCACACGTAGAGACCCTACTAACAGAACCTTGGAGTCTTCCTAACTGATCCTTTATGCGAATCTTCAGCAGTTAGAGACTATTTTCTCAAGAGAGGATAAGATGCCTATTGGTATTTTATTCTGTGTATGATGGTGTATAAAATACACGTCAACAGGTCCCTTGGCAGTTCTTTTTGCAATTTGTTCAAGAATATTTGAAATTTGCCCTAAAGTCTAATGTTAATGTTATGTTATTTAACTTAGTGTTATACTTTAATAAAGTAACATTATGTCCCCTCAAGTAGATGCACCTAGGGAAAAAAGGGGTCTTTGTCATAAGTTAATTTTAAATGGTCAAAAATGCCTTTAGAGGGAAAATAGATTATTTTGAATTTAAAATTGCTCCTTATCCCCTCCAACCCTATGAATCTGTTGCTACTTTTATTCCTATTGATTACCTCACATTCTAATCCTTTACTATCTACAAAAGATAAATGTTCATCATGCATCTAATGGCTGAAAACATAGGTTAAAAACTCATGGACTCGCCACGAACACGCCATGGACTCGCGAGTCCAGTGGCGCCACGAGTCGACTCGCCAAGGACTCACGAGGCCAGTCCTGGCAAGTCCATTTGAAAGACTTACAAGTCTTTCTAATGGACTCGTGCAAGTCAAATGCACGGACTTGCGCAACCCAGGAATGACGCCCAACAACATTATAAAGTTTTTTTTTTTCAATTTTTTCATTCATTTGCTTTTGTTTCTTGGTGAAAACAGGTTTGTAGGGTTTGAAGGAGGAGAGCAAAGAAGATTAAATCAGCAAAAGAGATCTAGGTAAGGATTTTTCCTCTTTTTTTTTTTTCATTTCCATGTTTTCAAAATCCAGAAAATCTTGTAAAACAAAGGGATATGCTGCCAAAAAAAATTCTATTTCCTTTCCTAACTTATTTCCTTATATTTTTTTCTTGTTTTTGATTGCTATTTTCCCCAAATGATTCATTATCATTTTTATTGTTGATTTTCCACATAACCCTTCTGATTTTTTATTTTTTTCATGTTAAATTAGCAATGGCAAGTTCAACTCCAAGGGCAATCCCAAGGCCAGGAAGACAGAGATAAAGCATGGAAATATGGGATTCCTGGAAGCCAAAAGGGGGAAGTCACTTGCACAGAATGTACAAAATGGATGACGGGTGGAATCAATAGATTAGAATACCACCTTGCACAAATACCTAGATATGGTGTGGAGATATGCCCCAAAACAACTCCTGAGATTATTATAGAGATGAAGGCCCTTCTTGCTGAGCATGATATGCAGAAGGAAGAAAGGCAAAAAACAAAAGAAGCCATGGCAGATGCAATGGATCCCACATTGTCCACTTCGGAACCCATTGGTCACACTCGTGGTTGTCAGTCACATTCATCTTTTGGTGACAATGAGGGTGAGGCTAGCGTCACTCCTATTAGAATAGACCCTAATTTTTTTGTACCATGCAATGTTCCAGGTGCACAACCTTCACTTGAAGGTACATGATGGAATAGAGAGAAGCATGAACAAGCAAGGATAGCAGCATCAAACTTTTGGTTTTACAATAATATACCTTTCAATGCAACAAACAATGTGTATTGGGAAGCTTTGGTTAATGCATTTACAGTTGCGGGTAAGGGGTTTAAGGCCCCAATAGGTTATGACTTTAGTGGGTCATTGCTAGAGCAAGCTGTAAGAAATACACAAGCTGTGGTTGATGATCAAAAAAGATATTGGAAGAGAAAAGGATGCAGCATTTTATCCAATGGATGGACAGATGGACGAAATAGGACTCTTCTCAACTTCTTGGTGGCTTCAAATGGTGCAACGGTATTCCTAAAGTCCATTGATGCCTCAAATGAAATAAAAAATGCAGAGATTGTGTAATCTATTGGATGGGGTGGTTCAGGAAGTGAGAGCTGAAAATGTTGTCCAAATTATCACAGACAACACAGCTACATATGTATCTGTAGGTAGAATGCTTATGGAGAGGTATCCTACGATTAGATGGAGTCCTTGTGCTACAAATTGCTTGGACTTGATGCTAGAGGACATTGGGAAGATTACATGGGTGAAGAAGGTGGTTGAAGATGCAAGAAGTGTCACCAAATTCATCTACAACCATACTTGGGTGCTTGCTTTGATGAGGAAACACACAAATGGAAAGGACCTTGTGCGACCTGGAGTGACACGATTTGCTAGCCACTTCATCACTTTGCAGAGCAATGCCATTCCTCATCTTAAGTAGATGTTTGTGTCTGATGCTTGGTTGGGGTCTGCATACGCCAGAAAACCTGAAGCAGAGAAAATTGTAAGCATTATTTTTTATGAAGGGTTCAACAAAAGTGGAGAGGAGTTGCCTGCAGTAAGTAACAAACACAAAAGTAAATTTTATACAAGATAATCTATTTGCTGATTTTATTTTTTAGGGGTTAATTTTGTACTAATTTAAAATTTGTTTTCGTTTCTTTAGGTGAAAGGACCTTTGGTAAGGGTTCTTCGTATGGTGGATGGAGAAGGCATGCCAATGGGTTTCATTTATGAGGCCATGGATAGGGCCAAAGAGGCCATTTCACATTACTATCGTGGAAATACAAGAAAATGTGAAATCCTTTGGCACATCTTTGATCGTAGGTGGACAAACCAACTCCACCAACTGAAACATGCCTTCGCCTACTTCTTGAGCCCGAACTTCTACTTCTCTGATTTATTTAGGGCTGATGAGGAGGTCATGGCAGCTGTCATTACATGCATTCATAAGATGGCACTTGATCCTGAGTTGAGAGACAAGGTTCTTAATGAGTTGGAGGTGAGATTTGACATTTGCAATTGCTGTATGAGTCTATCTTTATTTATAAAATTGGAAATGTTCATTATTGAGTTTGAGTTTGACACTTTCACTATCTATTTATGAATTTGGAAATGTTCATTGTTCAAGATCTACAAGAATGCAAAAGGGAGACTCTTCTCATCACAACTAACAATTGACAGGGGAGAAAAACAACAACTTGGAAAACATTAACTTAGTTCAATGCTGCAAGAAAAAAACTACAAACTTGATTGTTACATTTTTTCTCAATTCTAATATTCTTAAATGTTTTTTGTAGATTTATGGTGGGAGAATTATGGTGCTGGCATGCCTAATCTTCAAAAGATGGCCATTCGTGTTTTGTCTCAGCCATGCAGTGCTTCTGGGTGTGAATGAAATTGGAGTGTATTTGAGAGCATTCACACAAAGAAGAGAAATAGATTGACACAAAAGCGGCTCTATGATCTTGTCTTCGTTCGGTACAACCTTCGTCTTCAAGTTAGAAAGGTGGAGGGTGTTTCACAAGAGGCCATTGACTTGGATGAAATTGATCCATATGGTGATTGGACTATGAATGAACAAAATGATGGTGATGATATCGTCCTTACCGAAGAACTTGTAGAAATAGAGAGAGGAGCATCACAAGAAGTAGAAGAAGCAAGATTGGAGGAAATGGAGGAGGAAGAAGATGAGGACGAAGATGAGGACTTTCATTTAGAAGAAGACTCATCTCACCATTTAGATACCACAACACCCACTGCTACTACTTCTAGCTCAAGGCCTGAAAAATTGAGCTATATTAGGAGAAGTGCAAAGAGGAAGATGTAGTCTTCTCTTTAGTTTGTTTATTGTTGCTTTTCACATTTGGAGTTGGACATATCATTATATGTAATTTTGTAAACATTTATAAACTTATGCTGCTATTATACATTTGAGAGTTTGAAACTATGACTAATGAGTATGATTCTATGAGTATGAATGATGAAATTTCAAATATTGAGTGTTTGGAGATCATATGACATGTGTAATATTTCAATTATTGCTCTTATGTTCTCTAAATGCATTAATTTCTTTTTTTTTTGTAAAAATACGGTTTGTTTTTTTGGACTCCTTGCCGAGTCTTTCGTGAGTTTTTCACGAGTCCGAGTCCGAGTCCAATTTTTTGGTTTGCCAAGTCCGTGGTGAGTCTGAGTTTTAAAACTTGGCTGAAAATAAATACATTAGACACGTAAAAAATTGCAAAGTATTTGTATTGGTAGGTTCCTTCATAGTATCGAACTTTGATATCATAAACAAAAGTGCATAGAAGATGACTTGTCATAAGAATCAATATAATCAACCATTGCTCCAACACTACATCAAAATATGCACGCATGTGCTTGAACACAATTAGCTCTAGATATTTCTAATGTCTAATTCAATATTATGCCTTTCAAAAGGCTGAAGCCTGCAGAAAACATTAATACTTAAGATTCATTTCCTTGCTTTTTTAGTAAAAATGCAACACTCCTAGGAGAGCCTAGACACCCCTTCATTTTTTATTTTATATATAATCAGTGAACATTCATAAAGTTCTGAAAAAGATTTTTGTAGAATTTTCACATTCAAAATTGTATGTCAAAAAGACAAGGTTTTCAGATACTTGATTATGGTCATTCGTTCCATATATATCAGAAAGTGACATTTTTGTTGGTATGAATAAGGTCATATCCTAACTAGTTGTTTGTTAGCATCTATTCACACATGTCAAGTTTACTTAGGATAGCTTAGTTGTCACATAGAACTCTCATTTAATATTGTTCATGTTAATTATCTTAGGTGTCATTCTAGATATAGATGAGTCATAACTCATTATTTAATATTAATTTCATAACATGTAATGTCCCCATTTTTCTAGCCTTTTATGAAGTTTTAGCCTTTTGGCTAAGTGGAGAAATAAGGAGAAATTAATTTCTTATAAAGTCATGAAATAAATTAAAAATTAAAAGGGGTGACTTTATATTTAATTAATTAATTAATTAGTGACTTAAAATAAAATAATTAATTATAAAGTCACTAAAATGAAATAATATTATTTCTAGAATCCTCTAACAGTTTATGAGATGTCTGGAGAAAAAAGATAAATAGAGGTTGAGCCTCATTGTATGATCATTGAAGAATGGATTTGGATCTGATGAACTGACTGATGCTTTGCATTAGTTGAATCTCTATGGACGCAAACCTTCAACAGATTGATAGAAGGGCTAGACGAAACCCTAGTTTTTCATCTTGGGGGTGGATTCGTGACGGGATCTACATCAATGCCTAATTTGTGAAGTCTTCTTTCGAAGACAAATTTGCTATTGTGAGAGGGAGACACTTCAGTTTTCCTAATTGTGCATAATAAGTTTGCTGTAACTTTCATGGTGGACGGGTGTTCATGGCATTTTCAGAATTATCCTTGAGGAGCCTTAAACCCATTGATTTCTATAGAAGAAGAAACCGAATTCTATTGAAGATCATTTGGAAGCATTGTTTGGGAGCATGCTGATCAGAATTTCAGATTTGAAGAACAAATTGCAGTTTCTGCTCCTAAGCCACGATCTGGTCACACCACATCATTCAGGCCACAAATCATACTCAACAAGGCAGCAACAGCTTCGGTGAAGGAAAGTGACTCATTGAGGATTATTTTTGGAAAAGAGGAAATTAGGAGGTAGCTGCTTATTACAGATCTGAGACAAAATCATATCCCTCCTATAAACCCTCAATTTGATTCATATTTCATCATAGAGTTATTGAATCTTCCTATTAAGGTCAGCAATCATATTGGAAGGGCAAGGCAATCCTCTGTGACTATTTGGAGTGTATTTGAGGAGGGGATTAGAATCTAATCAGTCAGAAACCAGATCGTACCTGACAGAATCTTCCCTTCGATTCTGCTCATATTTCATTCAATTGGCATCAAATTTCATCAATGAGGGCAGCACTGTATTAGTAGAGGAATGGCGAGCTTTTTGGGAAGGAAATTGTGGACTAACAGCTGATCATTTATCCTAATCTGATCTCCATGAACAGCAGGGGCATTTCTGAAGACACTTCATGTTTGATGTTGAATTTGGCTCAGCAAACTGGGTATTAATTGCTTCTTCATCCTTGCATCAAGGCGCCACAACCAAGTTGTTATTGGAATTGTTTCAAATGAATGTTTAATGATATTAATATATTGTGATCATGGCTGTTATTGTACTCAGAAAATTATGAATTACTTAATAAGTTGAGTTTGGTTCATTATGTTATTATTGTAAGGACTTATTGGTACATCTCTTTGGAAAGGAAAGGAAAGAATAAGTTACATCTTCATAAATGATCATTTCTGAGGATAAATGGCAAATGTTTGACAAAATGTCAGATAGCTAAAAGTGCATATTTATGAGTCTCATAGATCATTATAAGTCTATCATGTTTTGCATATTGGGATATCCTACCTCATTGCAACCATTAGTAGATGTCCATTAAGAGAAATATGTGATTATTCAGTCCCCTAACCAAACTGAAATCTCTGAGACAACATACCAGCAAGACATAAATTTATAACAGCAGGTTGGAAAGACAATTGTTTGTAAATATTCCTTGTATTTTAAGTCATACCGCTACAGGGGATATTACAATGGTATCAGAGCGGTTTCCTCCCATCCTGTTGGGGAAGTATAAAGGGAAAGATGGCTTTCGACAAATCCACTACTGATTTGATGGGGAACTTGCGAGATTTATTGAATGATCCGGAAACAAAACAAGGATTTCTAGGAATGTTTGGGAAATCGAAGAAAAAGGAAATTTCTCAGCCTACATGTGATCATGGGAAAACATTCAGACAAGAGCATAGTGTAAGCAGGAATGAAATGAGAAGACAAGGTCTATGCTTCACTTGTAAAGGTCCTTGGGAGTTCAATCACAAATGTATAGATGAAAGGATGGTCAAAGAAAAGGGAACAAGCAAGAAAGAGAATGAAGAACAAACTGTTTCAAGTGAGAACCACTCAAAATTCTTCGTTGGTAATCTTGAGATTCAGATAGATAAAGATTGTGCAAGTGATGGTCTAATTCAAGGAAGAAACATGTTAGAATTCCAAGATGCCTCTAATGTGAAGCATGAATCTTCAATTATGAATAAATCATTTGAAAGTGACGACATAACAGCATGGGCAGCATGTGATGAGGATGCGATAAGGAGGGATGAAAGGGAACATAATTCTGATTTTTTGAATCCAATCAGCAATCCGTTATCAGCACATGAGCAATCCATTGAGGACAGCCAGGTATAGATTGATAAACACACGATAGAAGTTGGAGATGTTGTCCAACCGCAATCTGATTTCATGACAACAAATAAGGAAGAGCATGAGGTAATATAATTAACCCACAAGGATGTTGTTAACAACTTGTTTGAGGATAAGATTGATATGGGTAATGGTAAGAATTATTTTGGCGATTACAATCAGACTTGGGTGGATGTGAAAATTGATCCTTTACCTAGTGGAGCACTCACTAGTATTTTGACTACACATGATGAAGGTAATATTTTGCTATGTGTTTTTGGGCAGCAGCTGTTCACTAACTCATTCTCATGAGTTTGCAGCTTTAACTCATGAAATGACAAATGAAGAAAAGACTACAAATGTTGGCATTCAGATTTGGAAAAATGAACACGAGTTATTGGTTGATGATGCGTCTAGTAAAAGGTCTGATTTTGTGTATGATAACATAGATGATGTAAAAGGGACTCAAAGGTTGTGTGACGAGTGGTTAAGGAAAGCTAGGCAAGCTAAGTTGCTAGCTGCCCAAACAAGGCACCACCTACAAAAGGTCAAGGAGCGCTGCAATCATATGGATCAAGCAATACAACAAAGAGAGGCATATCTTCGATCATTATTTCTTCCAAGAAAAGAAGAGATAGAGATGGAGCATGTGCAAGGTAAGCAAGATTACAAATAAGCTTTAGAGGAGTCACATATTACTTCATTGGGTCTTCCTGATGATCAAGAAGATGAAGAATATGCAATCACGGATGAGCATAGTGACCTTATGAGATCAGCCACACATGAAATACTTTGGGGTGTTAAGGAAGACACCTACATTACAAATTTGGGGTGGACACCTATTTATTATGATATGGCAGCTATCCATTTGTTGATTGGTGATTTAGTTTTCCTTGATTCTGCATGGGTTAGTGGCTGTCCTGTTTTGTTTTCCAAAGCACTTTCAGATCTAGCAGGGTCTACATAAGCTATTTAGTGGCACGAAAGTGTGTGGGGACATACCTATTCGATGGGCAATGAGTATAAGATGGATTTCTTTGATTCACAATGGTATGTTGACATCTATGACATCATTCATGTTGCTGATCTAAGTTATCATAGCAATGTTGGGTAACCGTTTGTGTTGTTTCATTGGCATGTGGGAGTTCATTTCCACATTTCCTTGTTGGTCAGCCTTCCAAGATGGGAGATTCATGGTGATTGGAGGAATCATTTCATCTTCATATCATATGGTAGGATTGATGGATTGGTTTGGGATCCGAGTATTGCAAGGGTTGAGGCTTATACTTCTGTGGCACGTGATGAGGTGATTAAATTGATTCAGCGGATACAGTTGGTGTTACAAGAGCTCTTTCATATTGACAGGGAAATTGCACAGTTTTTCATTTGGAATCCAGGTGGCATGATTCTTCCGGATGTTTTTGTTGAGCAGTGGAGATTGCTTGGGGTCAAGCAATTTGAGGAGGGGCGGACTGTAATGTCTCCATTTTTCTAGACTTTTATGAAGTTTTAGCCTTTTGGCTAAGTGGAGAAATAAGGAGAAATTAATTTCTTATGAAGTCATGAAATAAATTAAAAATTAAAAGGGGCGACTTTATATTTAATTAATTAATTAATTAGTGACTCAAAATAAAATAATTAATTATAAAGTCACTAAAATGAAATAATATTATTTCTAGAATCCTCTAGAAGTTTATGAGATGTATGGAGAAAAAAGATAAATAGAGGTTGAGCCTCATTGTATGATCATTGAAGAATCGATTTGGATCTAATGAACTGACTGATGCATCTCTGAGGATGCAAACCTTCAGCAGATTGATAGAAGGGCTGGACGAAACCCTAGTTCTTCATCTTGGGGGTGGATTCGTGACGGGATCTACATCAGCACCTAATTTGTGAATTTTTCTTTCGAAGATAGATTTGCTATTGTGAGAGGGAGACACTTCAGTCTTCCTAATTGTGCATAATAAGCTTCTTGTAACTTTCATGGTGGATGGGTGTTCATGGCATTTTCAGAATTATCCTTGAGGAGCCTTAAACACATTGATTTATATAGAAGAAGAAACCAATTTCTATTGAAGATCATTTGGAAGCATTGTTTGGGAGCATGCTGATCAGAATTTCAGATTTGAAGAACAAATTGCATTTTCTTCTCCTAAGCCACCATCTGGTCACACCGCATCACTCAGGCCACGAATCATACTCAAGAAGGCAGCAACAGCTTGGGTAAAGGAAAGTGACTCATTGAGGATTATTTTTGGAAAGATGAAATTAGGAGGTAGATACTTATTACAAATCTGAGACAAAATCGTATCCCTCCTATAAACCCTCGATTTGATTCATATTTCATCATAGAGTTATTGAATCTTCCTATTAAGGTCAGCAATCATATTGGAAGGGCAAGGCGATTCTCTGTGACTATTCGGAGTGTATTTGAGGAGGGGATTAGAATCTAATCAGTCTAAAACCAGAAAGTACCTGACAGCATCTTCCCTTCGATTCTGCTCATATTTCATTCAATTGGCATCAAATTTCATCAATGAGGGCAGCGCTGTATTAGTAGAGGAATGGTGAACTTTTTGGGAAGGAAATTGTGGACTAACAGCTGATCATTTATCCTAATCTGGCATTTCTGAAGACACCTCATGTTTGATGTTAAATTTAGCTCAGCAAACTGGGTATTGATTGCTTCTTCATCCTTGCATCAAGGCGCCACAACCAGGTTCATATTGGAATTGTTTCAAATGAATGTTTAATGATATTAATATATGTGATCATGGCTGTTATTGTACTCAGAAAATTATGAATTACTTAATAAGTTGAGTTTGGTTCATTATGTTATTATTGTAAGGACTTATTGGTACATCTCTTTGGAAAGGAAAGGAAAGGAAAGAATAAGTTACATCTTCATAATGATCATTTCTGAGGATAAATGGCAAATGTTTGACAAAATGTCAGATAGCTGAAACTGCATATTTATGAGTCTCATAGATCATTATAAGTCTATTGTGTTTTGGATATTGGGATATCATACCTCATTGCAACCATTAGTAGATGTCCATTAAGAGAAGTATTTGATTATTCAGTCACCTAACCAAACTGAAATCTCTGAGACAACATACCAGCAAGACATAAATTTATAACAGCAGGTAGGAAAGACAATTGTTTGTAAATATTCCTTGTATTTTAAGTCATACCGCTACAGGGGATATTACATAACACATCATGCATTTAATTTTGTATCAAGGGTAGTTGTGACTACCTAATCATCTCTTGCCTATATAAGCAAGGCTCATTTGTACATTGTATCATATCTATTCATTTCAATCATTTCATTTCGATCTCCATTGTTCATTCTTGCTCATGTTCAATTGTGGATGGGCTCTTGATATTTCTAGCATGGTATTAGAGATTTGTCCAAGCAAATTTCTTTCATGTACCAAAGAATTGAGCATTTCATAGAGATCCATTATTAGCCCCTCCCCCTCAGCCCAATTTGCAGACCCAGCATCATTTCAGCATTCAAAATTCCTTCAATTTTAAGAAATCACCTGAATTCGGACTATCATTATGTCTATCTATGGTGACATTATTCAGGGTTTTTCCAATCTGTTTGTGGGCCTGCATCATCAAGTCCCTGCAATATTTTGGATTGTCTACATTATTTTATTGCTCATCGAGCTATGTGGTGGCGTGCTTTTGAACTCGAAGGTTTACCGGGCATTTCTCGTGTTGTCCACCCTGGGATACTTCCCTTCATTTTGGGTCTTACCCATAGTGGCAACAATACATATTTCTTCCCTGATATCTTTGGAGATAGTGACAATATTTTAGAGATGACTTCACTCATCGTTGGCTGCTAAATAATTTTATCGATTTAATGTTATTGTGGTCACGCGATATCATTAATTGATATTTCCAGTCATGTTGATGAAATATATCTTGAAGGGGTCGTTATTTAATAGCAGCAATATTGTGGAGCCATTCTTTGTTAGGGCCAACTTTCATTAGAGCCGATATTATTGCCCATCATCAAAGGTGGCATATTTAAGCGATATATTGGATTCATGTTTTGCATTGATTATTTGTAGTGCACTATTGTTTTCGTAGTGGTCCAAATTCATTTTTTCTA
Organism: Cryptomeria japonica; assembly: GCF_030272615.1. Taxonomy (NCBI): domain Eukaryota; kingdom Viridiplantae; phylum Streptophyta; class Pinopsida; order Cupressales; family Cupressaceae; genus Cryptomeria; species Cryptomeria japonica. The sequence goes on from NC_081409.1 coordinate 130,253,336, forward strand.
TGATTGCTTTTTTCTATTGCTGCGAAATTCCTAACTATTCCTGAGCAAGGCAACATATTGCATTGAGGTAAAAGCTATTATTTTTGGCCATTTATTATAAAAGTTGGCATCACTTTGACCGAGGTGTGACTGTATTATTCTGAGCTCATTACATATCGGTAGTTGAATATACCAACTGTGGCTTTTTTGACAACAATATTATTTAATACCTGGGCGCCATTTTTCATTGGTTCAAAGGCTCCTACATTACCATATAAGCGATATATTGTGTAGCTGAGCCAATATATTAATTATTTGTGGTGTGGCATGTTTGGAGCAATCTATTAAAGCTCATGTGATTTTGTTTTAGGCTGACCTGCATTTCTCCATTGGCTGCATGTTGCTAGTGGTTTGAGCTTGCTTGGCTTGGGATCTATTATCACAAAAGCTTGCACCCTTGCTAAGCTATAAACTCAACAACCTCGTGAAACATGGAAACAACCTCAAAGTGTGGGACCTTGCGCAAGGGGGTTGAATCTCTGAAGAAGGCCGACTTCCTTCTCAATCCAAGTGCAGGTGTTGAGCCATCTTAACACTTCAAATCTTACTTCTAAACCTATCCTAACAACTTGCAGAGGAAAAGGGAAGAGAAAAATGCTTAAAATGAAAGGAGGTGATGTGTTTCTCTCCCCACCTAGAGATGATACAAAGAATCAATCGAAATACCCAGGAGATGCACAAACTTCAGTTGCATGAATGACCCCAATGCATGTATGGAGGTTAGAATTTGCTAAATGTCAAAGGGGAGAAGATTTCCCGCAAGTCACACTCATAAATAAATTAACACAAAATCTATGAGAGAAGAGCCACAAAACATACACCTATGATGAAGGTAAGGAAACATCCACAACATGCATACGTTGAAGGAAGGCAAGAATGATAATTTCAATTCATTCAAAGGCCAATGGCCAAACTTACAGTTGCAGAAATGCAAGATAATTACAAGTCTTTGAGAGAAGTGAAAGAGCATAGAATAGCTCAAGACAGCAGGGAGAGAACCCTTTACAATGAGGCATAACAACCTTTATATAGAAAATTGGTCACAAGAATTGTTGCAGCATTAAAAGCTTTGAGTGTTGATCACACCATCTAGAAGTGTTGCAAGCCGAAAGGAACTTGGGAAGATTTGGGCTTGGAACTAGGGAACCTCGGGGGTCTGGAGTTCCAGGGAAGAGAAAGGAGGCTTAGCAAAGGAACCTCGGAACCTCGGGGTTCCGGAGTTCCGTGAAAGAGAAGAAGAAGCTAAGGGAAGAAACTTCGGAACCTCAGGGTTCCCGAGTTCTGGGGAAGAGAAGAGAGACTAAGGAAGGAACTTCGGAACCTTGGGGTTCCGGAGTTCTGCGGAAGAGAAGAGAGACTAAGGAAGGAACTTCCTCCAGACAAGACAACACTTCACACTTCATAATTCCATTGCTTTTCTCCTTGATCAACTCGGGCAGCACTGGTCCATGGATCGTATCTCTGATCGATTCTCACTGATGAACCAAGGGTGTCATAAAATGACAACATTTTTGGCAACCTCTGCGGGATGCTTACCTGCTAAGCATGAAGTCCAGAAGCCTTGAGCATCCATTGGGCACTGAGTCATTGAAAAGACCCAAAACATGTGTGCGCCATCATTTGGAGGGACATTGGAAACTAGAGCGCATGCCCTCTTAAGGAGAATGTGGCAGGTGCACAAACACTTATAAAAGCAAAACAACTTCTAGTCTAATATTTACATAATCATCAACACCCTATCTAGAAGTAGGGCTTGAGATGAATCCCATTCACAGGGATTGGAAGAACTTCGCCATCAAGCCTGGAGAGAAGAAATGCATTGGCCTCCTTGCAACTAGTGATGACATACGGACCACTCCAAATAGCATCCAATTTGGACTGTCGCCCAGCTTTCGCTCTGTCTGCATCCCACTTTAGAGCTAGATCTCCCTCTTTGAAGACCCTATTAGTAGCATTTTTGTCAAAAACTCTCTTGACCTGTTCTTGATGAGTCTCAAGCGTATGCATAGCTTGACTTCTAACCTCCTCTAGCTCCATTAGCTCAACTAGCCTTACTGTCATGGCATCATTTTCTGTCAATTCCAACTGATGTTCTAGTTCAAGAGAGGGTAACTCTAGGGAAGTTGGGAGTCTTGCTTCTTTCCCATATACTAGCATGAAAGGGGAGTTACTGATCGCTCTCTTAGGTGTGATCCTGTCAGCCCATAAGGTTGTCTTCAACTTAGTATGCCACGACCTCTGGTTCTCTTCAATCGTCCTTTTGATTATCCTGATGAGGTTCTTGTTGGAAGATTCAGCTAAGCCATTACCCTAAAGGTAATAATTGGATGACGTCTTCAAGTATACACCATGCTTAACTGCCCAAGAACTGATTTGGGTTCCAACGATTGTCTTGGCATTATCTGATATGATGGAGGGGACACCGAATCTTGTCACAATTCCATCAAGGAATTCCAATATTGAGGCCTCAATGGCATCCCTTAATGCAACTGCTTCTATCCACCTAGTGAAGTAGTCTGTTGCGGCCAAGATCCACTTATTGCCAGCACTAGAAGGTGGATTTATCATGCCAATGAAGTCTAAACCCCATTGTGTGAATGGTTGATCTGCTCGGATGGCGTGAAGAGGTAGGGCAGCTAGTCTTTATTTTCTAGAGAAGAAAGCACATTTCTTGCAATTCTTCACCCATCTATGTGAGTCATTGAATAAGGATGGGCAGTAATAACCAACCCTCATTATTTTGATAGTTGTAGTCCTTGCAGAGAAGTGGCCCCCTGAAGAGCCATCATGAAATTCTTCTAACAATCTACTAACTTGATTTTGCTCGATACATCCTAAGAAGACTCAATTAGTCTCTCTTCGAAAAAGGGTGCCATCCACTAAGACATAGGGGATGGATTGCAACCTGAAATGCCTTCTTTTGGTCTTGTCCACACCTTGGGGGTATCTACCTTCCATTAAGAAGGTGGTCATGTCACTTACCCAATTGAATTGAGTGTCATTGCTAGTTGGTTGATCCTCTTGTAACACAAGGGCGACCTCTGAAGTAGTCTCAGAAGATGAGACAAGCTATTCATATAGGCCCCTGCCTCTTATAAGCTTGGTGATCTTGATATTGATGTCATATTCCATGATCTTGGTTATCCACCCAGCCCTCCTCTCACTAATACCCTTGTTTAGAAGGAAATCCTTGACACTTGCATGTGGAACTAAGAGCTGGATCTTGTTGTAAGGCAACATATGTCTGAAATTTTTCAATGCCCTTACAACAGCGAGGACTTGCTTCTCTACATAGCTATACTTAAGCTCACAGTCTTTTAACCCCTCACTAAAGAAGGCAATAGGTTTCTCCAAACTATCATTGTTCAGCTGTGTTAGGACAGCTGAGATGCTGAATTCTCCTCCAAAGGTATAAAGGATAAAATCCCTATCATAGTTAGGGTTGACAAGGGTAGGGGCCTAAGCAATTTCTTGTTTAAACTCTTCAAAACCGGCCCTCCCCTCCTTAATCCAACTGAAAACCAAATTTTTCTTCAACATGGAGGTGAGGGGTTTACCATGGTGGCAAGGTTGGGAATGAACCTCCTCACAAAGTTGATACTACCAAGGAAACTTTGCAATCCCTTCTTGTGATTGGTGAGTGGGAGAGAAAGAATAGCCTCCACTTGCTCTAGGTCAATGGTCAAGCCATATTTGGATACAATGTGTCCTAGCAATCTTCCTTGATCAGTAGCAAATACACACTTGCCAGGGTTCAAGGACACACCATACTCCCTGCATTTCATGAACACCTGCTCAAGATGACCAAGATGGTCAGCTGCATCCTTTGAATTAACAGTTATGTCATCAAGGTATATAAGCACAAACTTTGCTAATACACCCTTGAAAGCTATGTCCATTTATCTTTGAAACGTGGCACCTGCATTGGTTAGCCCAAAAGGCATCTTGCAATAAGCATAGGTACCCCACTTAGTAGTAAATGCAGTCTTGTATTGGTCTAATTCTTGGACTTAAATTTGATTGTAGCCTGAATACCCATCCAAGAATGAGAATCTTTCTGAGCCACTGACCTTTTGGAGAATTTGCTCCATGGAGGGAAGGGGATAATGATCCTTGAGAGAGGCTCTATTGAGGTCCCTAAAGTCTACACATAGTCTGATTTCCCCATTTTTCTTCCTTATAGGGACAAGGTTGGCCACCCAAGAGGAGTGCTGGATAGGGAAGATGATATTGGCTTCTATGAGCTTAGTCAGCTCCTTCCTCATTAGTGGCTCAATCTTGGGGTTTATTGGCCTTTGCTTCTGTCTAACTGGCTTTGCATCCGAGTTTAGCTCTATAGTATGTTGGGCTAGGCTAGGGTCAAAACCCTTCAAATCTTCATAGGTCCAAACAACTATGTCATCATATTTTTGACAAAGCTCAACAAAGGCCTCTTGTTTGGCTGACGAACATACCTTGCCCAAGTTTAGAGACCTACCCTCGGCAACAACAATTGTCTTGTAATCACCCTTCTTTGCAGCCAGGTTCATCTTCTTCTTCAATTGATCATCCGAATTGAAAATGCCTTCCAAGGTAACTAGACCTTAAGGCAACTTGTTGGAGTTGAGCTGAATGATTTGATCTCCATATTGGTCTTGCAGCCTAGACTGATTTTTAGCAGAAAATTCTACTTCATTTTGCAAGAAATTAACAATTTGCTGATCACTTTCGAATACTTGCCAATTCACCTAATTGTCTAGAACAGCAGGCCTCACAACAAGGCTGATGTGTTGTTCCCTCTCGCTTGCAACATGCGCTGGTATGTCAAACCGGGCACCAACCACTACAAGCCTATCAACATGCTTGTTTTGACTTCTACGAATACTCTAGATGTTGAAGGCCTCGAATCCTTCAATCAAATCCCAAACCCTGTGTTTGTATGATTTGAGTAGGTTGTTCTTTGTTATACTTTGAGCTCGGATATGATTAACAACTAACTCACTATCTCCAAATACTTGCAAAGATCTGATCTTTCTGTTTTGTGCAAGTTGGAGACCTCGGATCAAGGCTTCATACGCAGCCACATTGTTGGTGCAACCAAACTAAAGCCTAAAAGAGAAGAAATATTTCTCTTGCTCAGGAGAAACAAGAATCACACCGACACCTGCACCGTTTCTATTTCTTGAACCATCAAAAAACATGCTCCATAACCCCTTTGAATCTCCTTGTGTCTTGATGAGGTTAGGGATAGGAGTATTCTTTTCATGGATACAATAGGTACCAAGCCAAGTCTCTTCAGTCTCAGCTAATGGGTCAAACTCAAAAGCATTGGCCCATTCATCCAGCAAACAATCAAGGACCTCTTGCAAAAGAGTAGCAGGCTCACGGACAATACACTCCTCCCCCTCTTCGTGCAAAGTGCAATTCATGTTTATAGGGCTGGGGGTGCAGGGCTCAATGTGGTTTTGCGCAATGGGCTTTGCCCTTACAGTAACCATGGTACCATACCTTGTTCGAGATAGCATGTGAGACCAATCAGAAGACAGGTATCCACCTATCTTGGTGGTGAAGTCTCTAGACAGACAGATGGCAAGGAAGGCAGGGAGGTCGATGATTCATATGTCTTGCAAGACAGTGCAACCAAGGCATGCATGCAATGTCAACTTCAAATTTTTAACAACCCCTACTGTCTTAATAGAAGTGTCATCCAATTGGACCACCCCTTTAGTCACAGGTTCATATTCTATGCCAGGAAGATCAGTTACCTTCTTAGACATGACTGAGCTACTAGCTCCTGAATCTATCATGCAATTGTGAACTAAGTTCTAAGTTATCTCTTATGATTAAAGAGAGATAGAAGGGGGGAGGCTTGTTGATCTTGCTTGAATCTTCCTCCTCCATGGGTTGTACCAAACTAGTGGAAATTGCCTTCCTGCTGGCTACTGCCTCATCACCTGACTGGTTGATGTCCTTCAGTGCCACCTTGAGAAAATCCCTTTGAGATGGGATAGAAAGGGCCTCCCACATAGCGACATTAAGGTTGGCCTTCTTCATCTGATCTACTATATTGAAAGGAGCACCAGCTAATTTTAGAGGCCCCTTTGAGTCTACAAGATCTATCTTTGCTCTTTGGACAACTTGGGCCTCCTCTTGACTCTTGCTCCCTTGCATGGTATTTTGGCTTGTATCCTAGACAGCTACATTAGGAATTGGAGCTTGGGTTGATGTTGAAGGTAAGGCAACTTCCATGGCTCTCTTCTTTGACCTTGTATATTGTAGCATAGACTCATTGCTTGTTTGGTTCATACCACAGAATTCTGCCTCCTGCCAAGTGACAAAGGTAGAATCTCCTTGCAAGTAAGCCTGAGTGCCAACACTAGGCTGATTTGGGTCATATTGCTGGCCAAAGGTGGTTGGCTCATTCTGCACTATTAAGGCTTGGACAAACTCTCAATTTTGGCATGCACCTTGGTTGTGTGGCAGATTGCATGATTGACACCAATCTTGCTCTTGGGCGAGGTTGTTTTGCATTGGAACTATTGCTTTTGAGTTGCTTGCAGCTATGGGATTCACACTATTCAAAGGCCTGGCGTTGCTCCATTGGTTTTGGCCTTGAAAGGGTGGCCTATTCTACTGATAGTTCTGATTTTGTGCTTGATAAGATCTGCTATGTTGGGCTTGTTGCCTCTTTAGTGTCACCAACTCATTGCCAAAGCTTTGCAATAGAGTCTTGACTTCATGGAGCTCATTAGAGGATGTGGATGGTTGACCTGCGAGCGCCATGGGGATAGGAGCCAAGGTGGGTTGTTGAGTAGGAGCTTCTGGGAGGAGAGGCATTGGAGGCCTTGGAGCAATCTTTCCAACCTGTATCAAACAATTTTCTGCCCTCATGGCTATGTCATATGCATCTGGTAGGGAGGCTCCACCCATTGATTGTATCATGACAGCTATATCGCTATTGAGAGCTCTCAGATAATACAAGAAGGCATGATTTGGAGATGGCTTCACTAGAGCAGGAATTCTATTCCATGTCTTTTGGAATCTAAAATTGAAATCTCCCATGAACTCATGAGGTGCCCTCTTAATTGTAGTCAACTGCTCCACAAGTGATAGGTGATCACTTTTGTCTTCGAAATGGTTGCACAGCGTCTCCCCTAATTCATCCCAATTGTGAATGGAGCTAGACGGCAACCCTCTATACCACTACAAAGCTTTTCCTTTCAAAGATATGGCTAAGAGTCTGATAGCAACATCATCTTAAGTGACATTATAGATGGAGCAAATGTTCGCAATGTCTTGAATATGCTCAATGGGGGTAGTAGTTGTTTCACCAATGAAGTATGGCATACTCTTTAACACAGCCACCCGTATATCATTCCATTGGGCCAAAATAAGAGGACTCCCCCCATTGAAGGTAACAAAAACTTGATTTTTGGCCATGTGAAACAATGGTCTATTGATATGAGTGGTGGGAGCCCTAGACAGTAATGATCTTGTAAATGGAGGGGTAGAACAAGACCTAGATGATGGGGTGTTTACAACCTTGACCCCCTTGACTGGTGACAATGAAGATCTACCTCTCTGCCTTCTAGAATTTGAAGATGGGAGTTCTATAAATTGGAACAAACCTCTAGAAGACGCCCTCATATGAATTTTGGGCATGAAATACGAAGTTGCAACAAGTCATGAACAAGAGTGGACTTGTGAGTAGAGACTTCGGAACCTCGGGGTTTCGAGGTTCCAGAGTTGAGGACATAGGAACTTCGGAACCTGCGGGTTCCGGGGTGTTGACGTGTCTAAAATCGATGTGAACTTAGGACTTCATCTGGCCAACACAGAATAGAGATGCTAAGAATCCTATCCTCTCTTGAGACAAGGAAATCCCTAATGCTGTGTGAATTTGATCAATGGGGATTACCTCAATGTTTTGGTTGTCAGGTCTTGACTGCAGGATAGCTTAGCAGTTTGATGTGTTTTGCTGGAAACACAAAGGGGACTTAAGGTTAGACGGAATCAGTTTCGAACGAATTCCCTAAAGTTCAATAGTCCTATATCATATGATTTTTGCTTGGATTGATACTATCTCAGCTTGACTGTATGGCTTCTTTCGATAAAAAAGGGGAAAAAGGAAGGGAAAAGAGATAGAGAATATCTAATTAATTTATCTAAGATAACATTATCAGCTAATAAAGCACAATCTTGTAAAATCTAGTGCAATCTTCAAAGGGGGTTGAATTTTCATGCTCCTAAACATAAATGCAGAACTTGACATCCATTCATTTGATGTTTAACAACTGAACTAAACACATAAATGGGTTCAGACTAACCATGCAGGGGGAAATGGCAATCAGCCAATCCTTAATGGTATGAACACCAAGGTTTCTATCAAGTATTATCCCAAAAATACTATCTGAAATGAAAATGCATAACAAGAATATTAAATGGTGAAGAAGGAGACCATGCACTCACAAAGAAATAAGACAACTTTAATTTCCATTAATTCTGCATGAATTTCGCCAAAGTTTCAAAAACAATCTTAGACTTCTTTTAAAAATAAGGGAAAACCAACCCCTTTAAATAGAGTTTTAAAACTTAGATGAATGGCCAAGATTAAAACAAAACAAGTGGCCCAGATTTATCAATACAACATAGAACCCATGCCCATAAATGGGAGGCAAAATATCAACAACCACCAAAGGAGAAATAATAACTACCCAAAAAAGGATTTTAATAACTACCAAAAACCAGCTCAAAAAGTGCACGTGCACGGAGCTCAAGATTTACAACTGTTTTGGCAGTTAGAAATTAACTTTATGGGCAAAAAGAGCTTTTTAAGATTTTAAAAGAATTTTGCACTTTATGAAAGCACTTTTTCCTTTTCTGCTGTAGACCCTTAGACCCTTTCTCTAGAAATTCATCCTTGGCGTGCAAATATTCCCTCCAAAGGTCCCGACCTGCCGCACGTTCTGCCTGAACATAGTCTTGAAATCTGATGCATAGCTGGAACAACACCATGAATTGAGGCATAGGAGGATGGTGTATTTTATATTGCATACCCTCCAAATGGCGATCTACATGCTTCAACCCATCCTTCCAGTCGGACCGATGAGCCTTAAAACATAAAATGTTTGAATGCAATCCACTGGCAAACTCGAGGTCCTCCGTGGAATATGTGACCTTATCCATTCTCAATCTATCCTCCCAGTCTAGTTGCACTAGGTCATCAGACAAACTAATTTTCCAGCCCAAAACCATTGATCGGAGGATCCTTCCACCAAGGTCCCTCATGTCTTTCAAGATTTCCTCGCATTTCGCCTGCTCTTTATTAACGGTATCTTTCGTTTCATTCTTCATGGTGGCAGTCTAGTACCATTCTTTAAAGATGTCGATGTCATAGGGATTCAGGATAGCGAACAATGTGGGAATTTGCGCATGGGTTCAAAAAAGAGCCCTCATGAGGGGAAGAGTTGTACCAACCACCTCATGAACCCTGAGACATTCCCTCTTTACCTCGAACAATTTGACCAGAATGGTCTCTCGTTGGTGGGCCATTTCCTTTACATCTTCAATGATCCGTTCTCCCTTTTCCTTAATGTCTCGAATCCATTCCTTGACAACTTTGGCGGTATCACGTACTCCTTCAAACTCTGTTGTAGTCCTTTGCGCCAATGCCAATGGGGGGACATGGGATTCAGGGGCGTGTTGCAATGGTTTTAGCAGGTGATCAATATACCCCTCAGCCTGCTCAGCACGAACTCGGTACATGTTTCTCTCAGCAGTTATTTTGTCGAGTTGCCTGAGCATATTTTGCATTGAGTCCTTGAACTCCTCCCTTTCTTGTTCTTTGGTAGCTTGCCCTATCGGGACGGTTGTAATGCTATAATCTGCCAACGCAGTTTGATCTGCTGGCTTATCGACAAGCGGGCTAGCGATATGTATGGTGCGGTTCCTCTGCTCATCCTTGGTGATCCAAGAGTAGGTCTTAGGCTTTTTCTTCCCTTTGGGTTTTGTTTCACCTATGCGTGAGAAAATATCCTCCAAGTCGATAGGTGGCTTGGTGGCTGCCTTCCGTTGTGCACGAGCAACTAACCAGTGTTGAGGTATCGTCTGCCCGGATGTTATGGCCAAATTCCCACTTTGCTCCTTAGAGGTCTCAACTGGCTCACTGCCTATCTGCAATTGATCTGTCATAGAAGGAACAAATGCAGTATCCAGCCCTTTACTTATAGCTAAGTTCTCCCCTACCTCACTGAACAATTGTTGGGTAACCCCTTGTGAAGGTTGCTCTTTAGTTCTGTCGGGCTCGTGGGTCTCATCCGCCTTTCGTCCTCCTTCAACGGTGGTGTCATCTTTGCCGGCACTATTCAGTTGTAATTCATGCCGACTCCCCTGGGTGAGTTCATACATATTGGCCTCTTGATTAGATGGAATTTCTCCTTCCTCAACTTGATTTCCAGGTTCACTAGAACCAATGATCGTTACCTCTGCATCTAGCTCATCTTGTGCCGGAGGATTATTAGCCTCAAATGCATCAACAACGCTCTGGGAGGGCGGAGCAAGTATATAGTCAACTTCAACTACATCATCCTCGGAACTGGGGTCCTTGGATGACGAACTGACTTCTGGCCTTCTAATAGGGATCTTTTCCCTTCTAGTCCTTTTTGACGTCCGAGTTCCTCTATTAGCTTTGGCCTTCTTCCGCTTTTCGGGTTTCTCAACCTCTTCCTTCGGTGCACTCGAGGTTCCCTCATCTTTCGAAGATTGGGAATCGAGACTCCCCATCATATGGTATGTAAATTGAATTCCTTCATGGGTTAGTCTCTCAATCTGCCGATGTAACCAATGATCGGTGTACCTTCTCGGAGCTGCCATAACTGCCTCAAAATCAGTAATCGAATTCTGAGACCAATCAATGCCTGGCAAGAGGTACTTTACTGCCTCAAACTCCTGAACTTGCAAGCAATTGCCAGAATCTACCACTTGATCTGGTACCCGACGGTATTCATAAAGCCACATCTGCTGGACACTTAGCCTAGAATACTCATGCCGTCGGACCTCATAGTCATCAGAACAATTCTTCCAATAGTCCTCAATTGATTCCTTTTCTCTGTAGCGCCTGCCATAGGTTCTTTTTGCCAAATTGTCATGATCAAAACATTTCCTTGGGAAATGTTCCTATAGGCCATAAGATGCTAACACAGCAAGTGACTCATCGACATGCCCTGAATCTTTTAAATGCACATCGAGGTTACCCAAGACCATAGGGAAGGTGAATCTGGACTATTTCTTATCTCTGAGTAAGCTGCCCGCTGGATGCGCTTGGCTTGCAACTTCCATAAGAACTACTTAGTCTGTCAAATAGCGTGGAAGTCGGAATGGAGCTCCTTCAAAGCCGGCTATTCTGATATAGGTGAACCTAGGGAATTGAATAAACCAGGCGCCGTACTTTTGTACCAAAATGGTAGCCTGCTCTGAGAGCCTTATGTGCAATCCTCCCTGCATCAACCTGACGAGGCGCATTGTTAAGGCGTCATTGACACGCTCATATTGACCAATTGCATAAGCAAGGTTGTTCTTTTCCCTCTGAGCTATGTCATAGTAATGTAGTCGAGGATAGCAGTCATACACCTTTACCTGATTGGGCCCGTTCTTGATTTCACCCTTCTTGATTAATCCTGTCAGCGGTTGGCGTTGAGAGAACATATAAACCAAGTAAGAGGTCATGGTGAAGTACTTCTTTTCTTCTAGTTCAACCAGCTGGGTATGGATATTATCACTGATGATCTGGGCCCAGTCAAACTAGATTTTCCGGCAAAGACCTGCTCTGTAAAGTAGAACATCCACTCTTCAAAAAGGTTAGACTGAGGAAGTCCCATAATCCGACTAAGTAAGGTGACCATGCCACCATGCTCGTTATGAAAGTCGCTTTTGTGGATCCTTTTACTGATTCTAATACTTGGAGGCCTTCTCTCCTTATACCATTCTTTGTTTATCAATGTCTTGCATTTAGCAGGGTTCATGTCATAAGCAACTTGTGCTTCATCTATGGTTGTAGCAATGGGATTATCAAGGAATGGGATGCCAAATGCATCACCAATGGCCTCAGGTGTGAAATCAGCTAGCACCATATTTTCTAGAACCACTAGTCTGGTCTCTGGCTGATAATGTCAGGTAGCCTCAACTACTAGCTCATAGTTTTGCACGGATGGGGGAAATCCTACTGCCTAAGCGATACCACTTTCCACCAACCGCCTAGGCTTGCCATAAGCGTTAGGAGAATATACCCGGTCTCGGAAGTCCTGAATGTCTATGTGGCCCAAATCAATATCACCTATGTTTTCCCATATGCTCTGAACTTTTGACTCCCTCAGTCCTCCTCTCTGGTACTGGTATTTCATATTCTTGCCTTTACGGGGAATGTCAGATTTAGAGACCCGAGATGTTCCGGTTGCACTAGGCGTCTTTGAGGATTCTACCGCAGATTTAGGCATTTATCCTGCACAATCGGATGCAGATTACGAGACGAGATGAAGGAAACAAACAGGCTAATCGAAATAGAGGATGATGTTACAACATAAGAATCAATGGAAAAACTGAAATTTGAAGAAAGTACGACGCTTCAGCAAAAGAGCCGGATTAATTTGGAAGTGAAATGCTATGGAATAGATAATTAAGCTGGACTGTTTAAAATTTGCAACTTGGTTGCGGTTCAGGGCTCGGGTGTTTAGTGATTGCCTTTGCGCTATGTTTAACGCCTTGCTTGATGCCTTTCAAAAAGAAAATTGTGGTCTATAAAATTTCACCATTTGATTAATTCTTCATTATCTGCTTAAGCATAGTGACTAGTCTTGCATTTATTAAATGATTTTAAAGGAGACAAACGAACTTACCTGGTGAACAAGGTGTTTTTCTTGCGATCTCTCCAAACTTCAGGTTTACAAAAGCTTTGTGCGAATTTGGCCTGCAAGGTCCTTTTTGAAAACTTTGAAAATGCCTTTCCTTTTATCGTGATTTTCACTCCTTGGCGATTTTTGGAACAAAAGAGAGTTTTGCAAACTCTTGAAAACGCCTTACCTTCAACTCACGCGATTCTCAAATTGCCCAATTTTCAGGCTGGAGGAAACAAATGTAAATCCTAAGACACCACCTAGGCTTTTATTTCGCGACTTCCCCTCCCTTTGTCCATTTTCCGGCCTTCAATAAAAACGACTCTTTATAATTTTCGGGGAAAATGAACCCTTTGAAAGCGCTTTCTAAACTATGACCCGCGATCTTCTCTTGTATTGCGCGATTTTCCCAATTTGCCCAATTTGGGGCCCAAACAACCTTCTACACGCTTTATGATTTTAACCTTTTCAGCTACAAGCCGGCTTTTAAAAGTTGACTTTTAATGCTTTACCTCTTACTCCGCCTTTTTTCGAGCTAAAAGGGGAGAATGAAAAGCTTTGTGCAAATTTTAATTTCACTGATGATTGCCCATTTTCGGGCCAAATGAATAAAACGCTACTTCCTTTAGCTCGTGATTTTCGGCCTGGAGAGGCCTTCTGAAAACCTTTAAATTTTAAACACCTCCACTTGGTTTGCAGAATTCAGGGCAAAGGGACCTTTTGTGAGCTTAAAACTTATAACGCCTTATCCGTTGTTTTAGCGTTTTTCGGTAGAAATAGGCTTTTTGCAAAGTTTATAATTTTGTGCTTTCACTTGTTTCGGCAAGATTCGGCATAAAAGTGACTTTTGCGAGGTTCTATACTATAACGTTTTATTCACCTTTCTTGGAATTCAGCCCATAAGGCCATTTTGAAAAGGTTTTTCACTTAGACGTTTTACAACTTTTCGGCCCACAAGGACTTTTTGAAAAGGTCTTCTACTTTCAACGATTTTCAAGACAAAGGGACCTTTTGAAAAGGTTTTCAGTTTGCAATTTCCACCCTTGCGATTTCGGGCTACAAGGCGAAATTTTAAAAAGGTTGAGTTCTAACGCTTTAACACTTTAACGCACTTCTTGCGAAATTCGGCCTCCCGAGGGATTTTTGCAAACTTTTATTATTTTAGCATTTTACCTCTTATGGCAAAAATCGGCCCAAAACGCCATTTCGCAAGGTTTTGAAACTGACACTCTTGCCTACCTATCAGACTCTCAAGCTTATGCTATACCTAGGTCTCCCTTGGATTGATTTTGATTGTTCAGATTATCAGGCTTTCACGCAGGACGAAGGCTGAAAACCAAAGAGGGGGACCCTGTCGGCGAAATGGAGAGTGTGCAACGCACAACACGGGGTTCCGGAGTTCGGAACTGGTCATGAACAAGGGATTGTACTTGTGAGCAGAGTCGCCAAGTGCTTGAAAGATGACTACCTCTAAAGGCTGAAACACAAAGAACAACACTGAATCCTTAGCATGTACATCAAAACTTTGTCCCACAGGGCGTGCCAAAAACTGTTATCACAAAAGCTTGCACCCTTGCTGAGCTATCAACTCAAAAACCTCGTGAAACATGGAAACAACCCCGAAGTGTGGGACCTTACGCAAGGGGGTTGAATCTCGGGAGAAGGTTGACATCCTTCTCAATCCAAGTGTAGGTGTTAAACCAACTCAACACTTCAAATCTTACTTTTAAACCTATCCTAACAGCTTGCAGAGGAAAAGGGAAGAGAGAAATGCTTAAAAAGAAAGGAGGTGATGCGTTTCTCTCCCCACCCAGAGATGATACAAAGAATCAATCGAAATACCCAAGACATAAACAAACTTCAATTGCATGAATGACCCCAATGCATGTATGGAGGTTAGAATTTGCTAAATGTCAAAGGGGAGAAGATTTCCCACAAGTCACACTCAGAAATAAATTAACAAAGCATCTATGAGAGAAGAGCCACAAAACATACACCTATGATAAAGGTAAGGAAACATACACAGCCTGCATAAGTTGAAGGAAGGCAAGAATGATAATTTCAATTCATTCAAAGGCCAATGGCCAAACTTACAGTTGCAGAAATGCAAGATAAAGACAAGTCTTTGAGAGAAGTTTAAGAGCATAGAATAGCTCAAGCCAATAGGGAGAGAACCCTTTGCAATGAGGCATAACAGCCTTAATATAGAAAATTGGTAGCAAGAGTTGTTGGAGCATTAAAAGCCTTGAGTGTTGATCACACCATCTAGAAGTGTTGCAAGCCAGAAGGAAGTTGGGAAGACTTGGGCTTGGAACTTTGGAACCGCGGGGTTCCGGAGTTCCAGGGAAGAGAAAGGAGGCTTAGCAAAGGAACTTCGGAACCTCGGGGTTCCAGAGTTTCGGGGAAGAGAAGAAGAAGCTAAGGAAGGAAACTTCAGAACCTCGGGGTTCCAAAGTTCCTAGGAAGAGAAGAGAGACCAAGGAAGGAACTTCGGAACCTTGGGGTTCCGGAGTTCCGGGTAAGAGAAGAGTGACTAAGGAAGGAACTTCTTCCAAACAAGACAATACTTCACACTTCATAATTCCATTGCTTTTCTCCTTGATCAACTGGGGCAGCACTGGTCCATGGATCGTATCTCTGATCGGTTCTCATTGATGGACCAAGGGTGTCATAAAATGACAACAGGATCTTCGTGCTCTTTTGATGCTTCGATATTATTCTTATAAACCTTTTTTCATTCAATTAATTGCTTCGTTCCATTCTGTTCGGGCTATCACTTATTCCATCAATATCATTGGTAGAGTCATTTTTTGACTATAGGTACAGGCTTGCTAGTAGCACATTTATCGCTTGTTTCTAACTTCATACTTGTCATCGGGGTTCTGTTAGAAGGTTGTTTTTGTCATTGATGTTAAGTTCCCAGATCTTCAGATATTTGAATGACCTATAAATACAATGGTCTGAAAAAGTACAATATTATGCACAGAGAATCACTATACAATATAGTTTTCAGATTACTAACATTTACATTTGAAGCACACAAAAGTAATGTTTAGGTATTACCATGAATCTGTAACGATATACTGTGCATGGCTGGACAGAATTTGAGAATCATTGCATTTCAGAAGACAATGTGATGTGAACTCTATATCAATTATTATCGCTGCAAATGATGCATTGTGAACCTTCATCAAATTACTTTATTATCTCCACAAATATACAACAAACATAGGTTATGATATAATGTTGTTGTTGGTTAAGTCAGTTGAAGGTGGTTTCAACTACTTCCTAACTATACTCCTGATATAGAAAAATGTGGTAACATTTTTATATCTGCTGCTGAGATACGTAACAAGTGGGGTAGCTATATTTGGTTATTGTTAGTTGCAAAGTGGTTCAACCGAAAGAGACTTGGTTATAACCTCTTCAGTATTTACTTTCTATATAGTGCAGAGACGTGAATAAAAGGAAAAAGTTTTTTTGGGTGACAGCGATTCCTTGGAACAGAATAGAAAGAATATAGTTGTTGAAGAAATGTCAGATTAAATGACTGACAAATGCTTTCTTCAGATAACAGCAAGATGGATAAGGGAAGTATCATATAAGGTTGTTGAGATTGTTTTTCTGTAGTCATGTTTCACTTATGAATTTATTCCAAGAGACATATGTGAAAGGTTTTAGAATTATTCTGAACAATCCTTGGTTGCAGATACAGGTTGTGAAGTGAGAACAAGAAAAGTAACACATTGACATTGTAATGATAAATTTTTATTTCTGAGTTTGTATTGACAGGGGTGTTGGAAATTGCAAAAAGAATTGTGAGAGATTACAAACAACTTTCAGATTATAAAAATCTTGTTTTGCAGATTAATAAGACTGACAAGTTCAAGGGTTTTCTAATGATATAACAGTTGAAAGTATTCAGTTTTATTTGCAGATTTCTATTACAGTTGATCACATTCAGTTTTCAGAAGTTTGCTTATAGAGTATTCAAGGATTGTATATGTCCAGATTGTAATTGCTTATACACCTCTAGTCTCTAATATTGTAAAGAGTAAAACTTCTGAGATAGAAGTCATTTTCAGTTTGTAATTACAATTGATGCTTCATGTGTATTGAGTGGATGCTAACATTGTTGAGTTGGTGCTCATATTGCTTGGAAGAGTTGATGCTCTTACAATAGGGGATTGGTGTCTCCTTAGGGTTGGTGTCCTTAAACACTGTAATTGGATTCATTGTGAGGCTGGATTAGGATAGTTGATCCTACTAGCATTTCTCACTGTGGTTTTCCATTTTGGGTTTCCACGTATTCGCTTGTGCATTGGTGTCATTATGAAGTGTCTCTTTTAGATTTCAGTTTTGTGCTTTCATTTTAGAATTCAGATTAAAAGGTTTTAATAATATTTAGTTGGATAAGAATTTAAGTTTTATTTGCATGCATCATATACATTCAAACATCATATTGCTACAAAACTCTTTAACTACAATTGGTTGTACATTTACATGCATATACATTCCACAACATTATTAAGGGTTTAGCATTAAGACTTTAGTCCATATCATCCAAGCTTGGCCCTTGTCACAAGGCATAGCATATTCACACATTTGTGGAAAATTATATTTTTTATGTATATGACTTCCTCATACTCCTATCTCTCATTCATCGCTAGAGACCTTGTGTTGGTTGAGTGTCTCAATCTCCTACCTCTCCTCTATCAGGAGAGTTCTCTTGTTGAAGTTATAGCTATGGTCGGATCCTTCCCTTGGTCGACATAGCAAACATGATTGTCTAATTGGCCTATCAGCCTTAGACAAGCAGGAACCCACGTACACTCTAGAGAAAGCGGGTAATATACATTATGAAGCGGTTTTGTTTTCTAAGTCTTTAACTAAACATCGGTTAAGACACACACCTGTCACCCATGGTTAGACACGTCTCTTCATTGATATTGTCCGCCACCCCTTGATGAAGGATCACGTTGCCCTTGAAGAAGCCGACTCTTCATGAAGAGTCACCGTGGCGTGTATAAGAGGGATGCTACCTCTTTCCTTTGGTGAATTTTGTAGCATACTCCAATCGTGTGGGAGATTTCCTATATGCAGTTCGTGTTTATCATCAGCAAATTCGTTCATCATCCACAGCAGATCAACTTCCATAGCAGATTGACTTTCATATATCTTAGATCGAATTAAATTATCATCAGCGAAATCATTCCTTGGGAGAGCAAATACACTACTTGGCAGATCGTATTCTTCCTTGGCTGATCGAACACATTCTTCATAGGTTGGATACATTAATGCAATGCGGACTGCATACACAGCTGTGCATTGTAAATTGATTTGAGCATATAGCTTCAAGGAGTGAAGCGATTCACATTGGCCTTTGTACTTGATCATTGTAAAAGCATCTTGTTGTTCATATTTGATATATATAGAGAGAGAGATAATTCGTGCTCGGGGGAGACGATAGCCGTATACATTGTCTATGGTTGGGAGAGCAACAATGATCTGAATCATTGCCCGTGGTTTAATTGAGCACACCCTATAATAACTATGCATGGTCATCTTCTTGTGATCCTAGTATTGTAATGAAATTCAACATGGTATCAGAGCAGGTTCTTGAAGAGCCATTGCCATAGTTAGTGTATCCCCTCTGTCTTGAGGAGGAGCTTGAGCTTAAGAGTGGAATGATATGACAGGGGATAGAGTTCATCTTTAGATTGAGTAGAGAGAGATTCTTGGATACAGGTTATAATTGAGGACAATGCCAATAATAATGAGAAGGAAGTTGGGGCCACTTCTTTCCAGCAAGACTTTGATGATTCTCT
This sequence comes from Cryptomeria japonica, assembly GCF_030272615.1. Taxonomy (NCBI): domain Eukaryota; kingdom Viridiplantae; phylum Streptophyta; class Pinopsida; order Cupressales; family Cupressaceae; genus Cryptomeria; species Cryptomeria japonica. The sequence goes on from NC_081409.1 coordinate 130,272,069, forward strand.
TCATAGTAATGACATTTCTATCTTCAGCCTTGGAAACTTTGCAGATTTGCGTCTATCAATGGCAATTGAAATACGAGATTAGGACCTTCATTGGATGATAGGACCAAACTGATCAGATAAGTCTTCTCCCTACTACCACATTTATCTGATAGTAAATGGTGCATTTCTTATGCTCATGTTATTTGTCTATTGTATACATTGGACTAATGGATGCTTTTCTGTTCATGAGACTAGAACTGCCCATGTGTAAGGTTGAGTCATGTAGCCCTTAGCTATGATTACATACTACTTAAGACATCTAATTTATCATTATCATTTTTTGTTATGAGCTATGTTTAACAGCAGATTATTACAAGTGTATGTGCAAGTGTATGTGTGATTGCAGGGGACACTTGAAGACCTTAGTAGTTAAGGCTGGCCTGCTGTTATGCTACTTGCAAGGGTTGCAAGTTTTAGCCAGATGGAGCTTGGATAATGAGATAAGTATTTATCGTGATTATTATCTCTTGATTTTTTTGCTTTTCGTAGTCAGCCGCTTATTTGTATTCCTATATGTACTATAAGAGTTATTTGCCTCGTTATGCTCTTGTTCTTTTCCTTGGTCCTCGGAATGGGTTTTGTAGGAAAAGAAGTATGATGCATTAGGAATCTTGCTGAGGCATTTGTGCAGGCCTCGATCTTATGAGATTGATGATTCGAGAGGGAGGCCTATACAACTTGTCGGGACGCTCAACCCAAGCGTTGATATCTGCTTATGACATCTATGACATCGGAAACTTGTCGCCATGCCTGTCTCGAGAAAGATGGCTACAGATCTTTTTAAGAGCACGAGTGCACTTACGGAAGTTGTGCACTTGACAAGAGTGTCAAGAGTTCCTTGCCGAGCTGTGACAGTAGGTCCAAGGTGGTCTTGAATCCATCACATTCAGCCATGTGTGGATCATGCCAGATGATGTTATGAGATGAGATACTCAAAGACATGGGAGTCTCTTGGAGCAATATGTCTTCCATAATTGGGAGCATGTGAGTAGGGTATGCTTCTGTGACAGAGGGAGCAGCTAGAGGATCTACTTCAATTCACTTCCGAGGATCTTGGTCATATTTGTTCAGAGGGAGTGGACCATGTTGAGATGGTTTCTCTAGTGATCAGGCTCGAAGGTTTTATGTTGTCACCTAGGTTGTGATATTCTTGGATAGATGAATACTTGGTGAGAATGGGATTCACCAAGAATGATGGTGTAAACATAAAGGTGGTTGATAGAGAGGCATTGATTTTGGTCCTTCATGTTGATGACTTATTTCTCACTGGGGCAGAGAAGCTCATCACTCAGTGTCAGAGGGAGTTAGCCTCTAAATTTGAGGTCTTGGCCTTATGCACTACTTCTTGGGATTGGAAGTTTGGCAGAGACCACATGAGATCTTCTTGAGTCGGGTGAAGTACACTATAGTAATCCTGAAGAGATTTGGCATGATGGACTGTAAGTCCATGTCTACGCTGATAGATATATAATCTGGAGAAAATGAGTGAGCCAACTTCCAATTCAGATCTAGTATATCCCACTATGTATTGTCAATTGATTAGATCACTAATGTATTTGGTCAACACCAGACTACATATCTGCTTTGCAATGAGTACTCTCAGTCAATTCATGTGTCAACCGACACAAATTCATTGGGTTGCAACAAAGCATGTGCTGAGGTACTTACATGGCACAGTTGGATATGGCCTGAGATACTCTTCTGATATGAACTTGAAGCTGCATGGATTTACTGATTCCGATTGGGTAGGATGTCACTGATCAAAAGAGCACCTTTGGTTGTTGTTTCAGTTTGGGTTCAGATATGATTTCTTGGTGCAGCAGAAAACAGTCTTCAGTAGCACTAAGCTCCACAGAAGCCGAATATATTGCAGCATGTGTGGGAGCACGAGAAGCAGTGTGGCTTCGGAAGCTTCTTGCAGGATTGTTTGGACAATCCTTAGAACCTACAATTATTCTTTGTGATAATCAAAGTTGTGTAAAGCTTTATGTCAATCCTGTATTTCATGATAAAACAAAGCATGTGGAGATCAAGTATTACTATGTTAGAGACATGGTGGAAAGGAATGCTATTCAGTTGAGATACATTAGTATTGATGAGCAAACAACGGACATTCTCACCAAGCCTCTCTCCAAAGTAAAGTTTGTGTACTTTCGAGGTAAGCTTGGTATGGTGGAGAGTGAAGCCCTAGCCGAGATGGAGTCTCAGCTTCATTGATTTGTTTATATTTGTTTATATATATACTAATGTATTCTTGTCTTCAAAAGATGTTTAAAGTGTAAACTCTTGTTAATGCATTTTTCCTTGAAACAGACTTGAGGTGTAAGCCCTCATCTCCACTCTCTGATATGGTTCATGGTGGATGTCATGTGTGTGACGCTATGACAACACCACGTGAGAGAGTCTGTGGTGATCTTCTTGTACTTGTGTGTTTACCCTCTAGATGAGCATTGGTGAATATCATTGTGAGGTGACAATCTCACAATGATGAACACTCATGCATCTTACCATCACTGTGAGGTGACGATCTCACAATAATGGTTGATATCCCGTGAGGTGATATCTATGGATAAGCCATAATGGTGGATATCACATGAGGTGATATCTATGGATAAGCCATAATGGTGGATATTACGTGAGGAGATATCTATATTTAAGCCATAATGGTGGATATCACGTGAGGTGATATCTATGGATAAGCCATGATGGTTGATATCTATTCTTCACCATCCATGGGAGAAGCCATGATGGTTGATATCATGGTGAGGTGATATCTATTCTTCACCATCCATGGGAGAAGCCATGATGGTTGATATCATGGTGAGGTGATATCTATTCTTCACCATCCATGGAAGAAGCCATGATGGTTGATATCACGGTGAAGTGATATCTTTCCTTTCCACATATGGAGTAGAAATTGTGGTCAAACATCATGATGAGGTGATATGCTATCACAATAAGATGATAAGCTTCTTTCATACACATGAGTGTAGTCATTGTGTTGGTCAGCACAATGAGGTGAGGTGACTTATAGACATCTAGAAGGATTCCTCCCTAGCTAAGAGGGAGTGTTGAAGTTATAGCTATGGTTGGATCCTTACCTTGGCCGACATAGCAAACATGATTGTCTAATTGGCCTATCAACCTTAGACAATCATGAACCCATGTATACTCTAGAGAAAGCGGGTAATATACATTATGAAGCAGTTTTGTTTTTTAAGTCCTTAACTAAACATCGGTTAAGACACACACTAGTCACCCATGGTTAGACACGTCTCTTCATTGATATTGTCCCCCACCCCTTGATGAAGGATCACGTTGCCCTTGAAGAAGCCGACTCTTCATGAAGAGTCACCGTGGTGTGTATAAGAGGGATGCTACCTCTTTCATTAGGTGAATTTTGTAACATACTCCAATCGGGTGGAAGATTTCCTATATGCACTTCATGTTTATCATCAGCAAGTTCGTTCATCATCCACAGCAGATTGACTTCAATAGCAGATCGACTTTCATATATCTCAGATTGAATTAAATTATCATCAGCGAAATCATTCCTTCGGAGACTCGAATACACTACTTGGCAGATCATATTCTTCCTTGGCTGATCAAACACATTCTTCATAGGTTGGATACATTAATGCAATGCGGACTGCATACACAGCTGTGCATTGTAAATTGATCTAAGCATATAGCTTCAAGGAGTGAAGCGATTTACATTGGCCTTTGTACTTGATCATTGTAAAAGCATCTTGTTGTTCATATTTAATATATATATAGGGAGAGAGAGAGATAATTTCGTGCTTGGGGGAGACGATAGCCGTATAAATCATCTATGGTTGGGAGGGCAACAATGATCTGAATCATTGCCCGTGGTTTAATCGAGCACACCCAGTGATTACTGTGCATAGTCATCTTCTTGTGATCCTAGTATTGTAATGAAATTCAACATCTCTCTCATTGGCATTAATGAAGCCCTTTGTCCAATACTCTCTTCATATGACCAAGCTTGTACCACAAGCAATCAAGGCATTTGCATATTCAACCTTCATCAAGATGCAATGACTCAAGGTCACTTTTGAGTTGCTCAAACAATGGACATGAAAGTGCTTTAGAACCTCAAAGGTATGTACTAATTTAAGGGAACAAGGAAGTTATCACTACCTATTCAAATAGTCTAGAGACTTTCTACCTTCATACAAAAATTTAAGCAATGTGTGGCACACTCTTTGCGAGGCCTCCTTGCAATGAAGAAGCTCAAGCAAATGCATGCATGAGTTTTAAACTCACCCAGGAACATGGCATAATCAAGTGTCAAATGAACAAATGTCAACCACTAGCCATGCCAAAGCGTAAATCAAAAATTGAAAGTGAATACCATTAACACATTAACACACTGAATGGAAATGAAGAAGTTCATTAAGTATCATAAATCTCATATATCTACTATACTAAAGAAATATATAAATATGCTGCACCTCTGCTCAATATTCTTGAATTGAAACTACAACACATTCCAAAATTGGGTCTAGACTTCTTGATGATCTCTCTCGCAAGATGGACTCACTCAATTCCTTGCAAGCTTCCTAGTCCTAGACTTGCTTCACTCTTCACGAGTCCAAAACTCTACTACTATTGGCTCTAAAATCGTAGCTATATGAGTTTCAAAGACAAAGGGCTAAAAAGGATGTTTTTCTATGTTCCACGAGGACGCGTCCCCTGGAATTTTCGCCTCGTACCTGTACCGGGGACGGGATTTTGATGTTTCCTATTCATTCTGTTATTTGCAAAAGCACAGGGGACGTTTCTAGGATGGGTTTTCGGCCGGAGGGAATGACAAGAAGTCCCCGGGACAGCAAAGGGATGCAAGTCCCCTATGGTCTAAATTTTTTTAGTGCCCAAACTTAAAGAAACACATTTTTAATTTAAAATAGAGGTCCGGCTGGCCCCACCAAGACCCCAAAATAAACATTAAAATATAACAAACCCTAATCTAATGCATAAAACAAACAAAAGAAAGAAAAAGACACTCATTCTGACATTTCCAAAATATGAAAAGAGCAGAAATTAGAGAAGGAGCAGCTGGTTAAAGAGTCAATAGTGGGTGAAACAGGAGCTTAAACCTACCATGTGCTGCATATTTTCTTAGTTTATCTTGACATTATGATGGGCATCTGATTATGGACTTCTATGTTTTAACTTTTCTATTTACAGTTTATGTCATTTCATAGTTATGCATGTTTAATATTTATCATTTTATGTCTATTATGGATGTTTATGACATGTTTTTTGGCAATGATTAATGAAAGCATTTGAATTTTGGTAAAATGATTGTCAATTCTCTTGTGAAATCTCAATTCAAGCCTAATGCAATGTATTAATGTCTATGATGAATGCTTTACCATTGTCATGATATAAATATTCAAAATTTGAAATTTCTCTATATTTGCAAAAAACTCCCCATATCTTTTTAACAGCAGTCCCTTGTTGCCCCCCGGAAAATGACCCAAAAGTACCCTTGTACCGGAAACACGTACCGGCATCCACTGTTGTCCCCATCCCTAAAACTCGGTGGAACATAGATGTTTTGAGATTCACAACATTTAAGGTTGTAAAATATATCTCGAATTATAGATGATATTTTCTTCATATTTCTTGTTTTATGCAGGAGAAAAAAAGATCCCTTCATTTTCATTGTTTACAAGATCTCAAATGTTTATCTGAATCCCTAGGCTAATCAGCTAAAAATGAACGTACACAGCTGCCAACTTTGGAACTCAGGCATAATTCAAAATGTCATTAGTTGATACATGGTGTACCCTACAAATCAAAATGATCCAACAAAAAATTCTATTCTTTTCTAATCAGCTAATTCTCAATATCAATGGGAGAAGAGTTTGTATGCAAGGAAAACTACACATCTTACCCCACACGCTTGACTTCTAAAGGTTGGGTCAAAACGACCAAAAATATAGATAAAGATAGGCATCAAAAATTCCATTGGTCTAGGTGATTGCCTTGTTATTGCTGCTAGAAGAATTGTCATTGCTTGTGAGCTCCAAGTTCACAAAATTGCCCTACTTTGTAATGCACACTGAGGGATTGGAATTGAGTAACACAAAGGTGATAGAACAAAGTGGATAAGAGATCAAGCTGAAAAAATGTTGACCAACAATGTTTTGATTTGAGAAAAGGATCAGTTGCATAACATGATCGTTCATTTCTGCTTTGAGGGGTTGATCTTGATTAGGGATATTCATACAATGATTAAATGAGAAGAAAAAACATGCTCTGGGCCAATCCTACTAAAAACATGTACAAGATGGATAGAGTAGGAGTGGGAAATAGTAGCATTTGCATTTCCAATTCTAATTTAAATATTAAAAATCTAAAGTCTAGGTTAGAAGAAACCAAACAATATATACAGTATACTTCATGAATTGCACCAAAAAGCATAAATGCACAAATTATGAACATGATCTCTAAACACTAAAACAATGAAATAGAGACAAACAAAAAGTGTGATAAATTAAACTAGGCTTGTTTAAGCAAAATAAAAGCCCTGAATTTAATTGCAAAATTTGACCAAGTGTAAAGAGGAAATGTTTTTGACAGTTTTACTTTTTATTTTCAGAGCAAATTCAAACAAATGTAAAACAATGTACTCAGCTCAAGGTAAATTCTTTAATTCTCAAAGTAATTTCTACATTAAAATAAAGTTCTGCAAGCGTGATGCTAGAGGATACTACCATAAATGAAGAGTGACTAAGGTACAAGAGATCAAGTGATTAAGATGCAAGCTATAAAGGCCAATGTGTGCAAAATGTTGACAGGGTTTCCCTCTGAGATTGGGTCTAAGGCAATATGAAAAAATCTATGAAATATTGTAACAGCAAGTGAAATGACTTGACTAAGTTGCAAGATTTCTGAGATATGTGAAAGTTTGAAATGCAACCTAATAATGAAAACAAAATCAAAGATACTGAGAGGGGGAGGGGGTGAATAAGTATCATAAAAACTTTGAACAAATTTTACCAAATGAGTAAGCTGAACACAAAACACAAAGATGACACAATGTTTATCTTGTGGAAAACCCATTTGGGTAAAAAACCACGGCACAAAAAGTACTATCATAAATGAAACTGGCCACCAACCCTTTTACAAATGTGAGCTACAACTCACATTATGAGCACCAACTCAATATAAAGGCACCGACCTTAAATGAGCACCAACTCAAAAATAGAAACCTTGAGGCTCTGACCTTTCTGATTTTAAAGATCAAGACAGATTTATTACACCTCTGAACATGTATGACTTTACAGCACAAAATCTTGATAGTATCTGAACTTAAAAACTTCCTTCACTACCTGAATGCAGCACACAGAAGAATCTAATACTCAATCCTCATTCATACTATCAATGATACTACACTTGAATTTTTCATCTTCAACTTATCCCACCTATGTTGCTTTTCATATCATAATCTTATTATACCAAAACCTGAAACTTCCTTACCGACTCATTTCACTGCACAGACAAAAAATGAACCAAATTTTTACCAGACAGACTAACAAAAACGCTCAAAAACAAGTATACAGAGCCGTTTATTTATAACAAGAATCTTCCAAAAAGAACCGCTTCAGGAAATACGACATCACATAAATTTATTCTTCCCCATGTAATTTGCAGAGGAAAAAGTTTTATTTAACGGCATCTCCCATAATAAAATCAAATAAAAAAGGCATTCATACTTCTTCGATTTGATAGATTTGACATCAAATCATAACACAAAGGCTATTTTTTCTAAAAAACGGCACTGCCAAAACCTCACAATTCTGCAATGATTAAATATGTTTCACCAAAGTCTGCGTATAATCCCAGTTTTAAATTTTCGGGCATACACCCAGACACAGCTCAACCCCCCCAAAAATACGACTGCTATATGATTCAACTCGATACACATCCATAACTCCAAAACAGACAAACACAATTCCTTGTCATCGCCACATTGCACACAAACTAATGTCCATCATACAGAGCTGATAAAAAACCTGCACGATATGCTTTCCACAATACACAAAAAGAAACACAGCTGCCAAAATGATTTTTTACGCAATACAATATATCTCCAGTATTTAAAAAAAAAAAAATACACGCCAAGCTTAATCATCTCGACTCAGCAGTGAACATACTGAAAAGGCATTTCTTTTGGAAGCTAAGGACTTAGTTACAGCCACTGAAGAAAAAACGGCTCCCCAAAAAAAACATACTAGCAGTAACTGTTCAATCATGATCAAAACATATGCCAAAAAGGTACGTGTCACACTAAATGCCTTCAGTTTCTATCTTGAATGATCATATTTAAAGCTTAACGTGGATCTTTTTAAGAGCAATTTCACTATAGCAAATCATTCAACAGCTTGCAGATATTCACTCATTTCCAGGCCTGCACAGAATACTTCAACGCACCAATAATAATCAAGATAGCTCCACTGTAAAAACACAGTCACTATCATAACTGATATCCGACCAAGAGAAGAAGTCATGCCACAAGTAAGCACAAGGACAAGCATCGAAACAGTCTGAACTCACATCGAATCCAAAGAAGAGGACAAACCTTTCAAACAATATAAGTGCAAAGAAAGAGATTGTCCAAAGGAAAAGTCTCGCCCGTTGGCCATTAAAATTCATCAGAATATACCCAAAATGCAGCCCAATAAAACATAATACTAATGACAACCAACATAAACTTCAATCACTAAATGCTTCTACAAATAATACCAAATATTCTTACAGGAATGTATTGGAAGCGCTTGAAAACAATCCCAAATGCAATGGTAAACATGAGCGCAAGGTATCAAAGCATTTACAAATATTAATAAAACTCAAGAATTGCTGAAAGTTTTATCAAATGTAAGAAGATGAAACAGAACACCAAGAAGTCAGATGGGTGTGAAAAGCTGCCAATCAGATAAGAAAAGACAACAAATGATCAAAACAGATAGAAAGTGATGCAAACAGCATGTAGGTCAAATGAACAACTAGCTTGCAATTGTGCAGAGTTACAAACAGGAACACAAAAAAAATAAAGAACACAAAAAATTTTGAAAAGACAGTTTTTATTCATATGCAAATAAATAACACCTCACTGGACACTCCAAAACATATGGAACCCAAGCAGTAAGTTCTACTTGACCAACAACCGTTCAATCTATTTGTAGAGACATTTTGTGTTACAAGCTATCTCCTTGTTAAGCCTAGCTATACGTATAAGCACCCTGTTCTACCTCAACACTCTTCAGCTCAAGGGCAATGGAAAAGAGCACAGGAACTAAACAGATAGGTCTCAGATCCTGTAAATGGCCTAATTTTAACATCAAATAATATACAATATCTAATAGACGTTTTTGTACCAAGGTACTTATTAATTTGAGTATTTCTCGTATCTCACATCATATATAGTTACTAACAAGTTAACATGATGAACCAGATTTGCATTTGGTCTATATAATTACAAAAGTTTGTGACTGTCTAGGCACATGTTGAATTTGCATTTATTAACATCATTTCCAAGGCATTGGTTCAGAATTCTTTTAATCATCAATTAATCATCTAAAGTATAAGTAAGAATATTAAAGTCCATACTTGATAAAGCTGTAATGAGACATGGACATGTATAAAATACTGTTAGGTTACTTTGGTGATTGCTCCCTGACTCCTAACTTATTCTAAAGTTAGTAGCAGTTAGGTTTTTGCATATGCTACAAATATTATTTGTTATCAATCCTGCCACATTATTCAGCTAGAAAACTTGTAACAAATGTAACAGATAACACACAGAAATATGCAATCGAAGGAACTTGTCACTATTGATCTCTCTTTTATCTACTAAGGAACATAGCATTCAAATGCTTCACATAAGAAAAATGAAAACTTTTTAGGGATACTGATATGATAGAGTACCATCTTTGGAAGCAGTTCACTTGCATTAGGTGGCAAGCCAGCACCATCAATCATCCATGGGATTTCTTCATTAACTGAAGCAGGTTTCCGAGCAGTTATTAATTCATACAATCTTGCCTGCAACATTTAAAACTTCAGTTAAATTAATATTTACTGAAAATATTATCAGTACTTGAAAAAAAATAAGATTCAAGTGAAACATGTTAAATTTCATTAACACTGTTAACTCACACTACAAGTGGACTTTCGGGATAGGATTAAATTAACTCACTGAAGATTGTTGATATACTTAAAGAGCAATGTATTTGTCAAGTGCCTCTTCATCAAAATAAAACTACCTAATATCTGATCTTGGTGAGAAAAGCATGTAAGTATCAGACATCTGATGAAAAGAATAATCCAATGTCTAGAATTAAAAGGCACTAACAACCAAATGTTCAAACTGAAAAGCACACACAAAATACTGAGAGGGGCAGGGGAGGGGGCGAGGGGTGGATCAGTATTTTAAACTTTTAAAAGCACGAAACCACATAAAATATAGAGAGAGCAAACATCAAGATGCAAACACCAACTTTCATGTGGAAAACCCTTACGGGTAAAAAACCACGGCACATCAATAGCTTTCAATTGCCAAATGAGCACCAACTTCGTTCAGCTTTTTACATCAGATGATAGACTGATATCAACAGCAGCACTTGCATTCATTAAACCTCCACAAGTCTCGACCTCAAGGTTACGCTCTGTCTCCTCTAGACAAGTGAAATTGCCCTTAGTGAAGATTATCAATGACCACCAATGTTTTGAAAAAATAATTGCTCTTCACACCAGTCCAATATAATCACATCAACTCTCAAAAATCAGACCAAAAAAATTCTGAGCCACAATGGTTCTTAAAAACTTGTAAACATCTTCAGCCAATAGTATACTCTCAAAAGTCTTGTAGCCAAGAAAAAAGCAATGGATAAAGAATCATTTTGATTCAGCGAATATCACACACATGTATGCAAAAAACGTCTCCCAAGTACAAAACTGGTAAGAAGAACAACTCATCTTCAAGCTGAGATAACAAAAAAAGGCCCACTACTACATCCACGATCTCAAGTATTCTTTAAAAGAATCTCTATCAGCTGGGAAAAATGAGAGCCACGATAGTCCTACATAAACTGTATATTTTCATGGCACACAACAAATTCTCCAAAAAAACTTATGATTGAAACGTGAGGTGAAATAGCTTGGCTTAACAGAAAAAAGACGACTCAAGAAAAATGCGATGGATAAAACGTGCTGTCAACGAATACTCCAAAAATAGTCTCACATATTCTCCAAAACGATACCACATATGCTCTGAAATAATTTCAGTCCGGTCAAAAAAGACATTACAAAGGCTTCAAGCAGCTCCCTACTTACAACCGCCATTGCACCAAGAGAATATAAAGAAAATGTTTTTGACCAAAACAAAACGCATATCATCAATATTGACACCGCTGACTTGCTTTTTTCAAGATATCTTAGCCCATGAATAAGGTGAGACTTTTTCAAGCTATCGTAGCCCATGAATAAGGATGACATCGCAGATATTTCTGACTTGGCACAAGAAATTAGACAAGCAAGCAAGTGAAGTGGACAGGCAATAGCTTAAGCAGACACCCAAGCAACTCAAGCACACAACCAAGTAGCTCAAGCACAAGCCAAGTAGCTCAACCAGGTAGCCAAGTAGCTCAACCACACAACCAAGTAGTTGATGAAAAATCAGCAACTTGACTAGTATTTTGTTCCAATTCTCTTTACAACAATCCTTTGACATCAATGACAAAATAATCAACAAACTCCCCCTTTGTCATCAATGGCAACTCGATTTGTAACCAACCTAAAACCAAAGCTACTCTGAAATAATGTTGCTCCCCCTGACTTACTACTCTCCCTTTGACATCAATGACTGATATCGAACCTGCATAACTGAAATGGGGCATAAAATATGACAATAAAAGCTCTCCCTGAATCATAACAGTGGATCAAAGAGTGAAATCACTCCCAACTTCTCCCTCAAGAATTCAAAAGTTTCCTTTGGTAGAGGCTTAGAAAACAAATTTGCAATCTACTCTTTAGTAAAAACATATTCCAACTTAGTTTGTTAATTGATAACTTGTTCCCTTAGAAAAGGATACTTAAAATGAATAAGCTTAGTCCTAGAGTGCATAACTGGATTCTTAGAGATATCAATAGCACTCGTGTTGTCACAAAAGATAGATATAAGATGGTCATTGAAAGATCCCTGATGGATCTCTTTTACCAATCTGCTGTAATTTTTATTTATTTAAATTGATTTTTCCTGCTTATTAATATTTTCTTTCAGAAATAGACAGAAGTTGCAGAAGGGTTGAATTCTTTTTGTATTTTGATGATTTTTCAACAAGTAAATAATGAAGTACAAGTACATGAACAAAGTACTGAAAATGAAGTTCATATACAGCCAAAACAAATTCGATTCAAGGCAGATTTCTGAATATAAAATCAAATATTTGACCAGATGAAGATTTCCAATAATTTCAGGAAGATTACAATCAGGAATAATTCCAACCTGGATGCTGAAAGAGTAACATAACTAGGAATGAAGTTGTGGCAAGATTCCAGCCCTCCAAGTGCTGCACGTGGGAAGGAAAGTGGCTGCCAGGTACAGCCGTATGGTTGCCAAGTACACCCAACTGGTTAGAAACCCCAAACCCCACGCTGAACTCTGTCAGAATTGCTGAACCTCCAGAAAGAATGCCGTACAATCTCCAAGATGCTAATAGCTGCAAACAAATCCAAACCACTGTATTGGGGGCTACGTCCCAAACAGGCAAGGCATTGGGGTTGGCGTCCCAGATGCTGAAAAGCTCTTCCAGAGCCAAATCTCAAATCCAAGATGTAAAATGTGTAAAAGATAATCATAGAATGAAGCTCCTATCCCCTTATAACCCCTCTCAATTGCAAATCGAACCCTAATTGTCTCCAAGTGGCGTGGTCTAGTGGAAATGTTATAATTTCTTATTTTAAAGTGGTCATGTTACTAGAAAATGACCTTTTTCCCCATAGACAGAAATCCGCTCACTGAATTGCCCTGAGACCAAAGAGAAAGATTTAAAGAATTTCAAGATCTTTCCAACGAGCTATCACACAATAGGATGCGCATCCAGATGAGACCAAAAATCCCCTTATTACCCCAAAATGGCTAACAACTTAGCCTTATTTAATTATTAAACGCTAACTTAGGAAATATTAAAAATATAACCCAAATAGCCACAAAATGCCCAACTGACATTACAAACCCTAAAATCATCCTGTCACCTGTCTGTGACTGAAGTCGGAAATCAAGGATTCACTGGTAGTCTCATCCCTAAAATCTAGGGATGTTCCTAAAATTTAGGAAACAAGCCCAATCTCTTTGAAACTGAAACCATGTAAAAGGTCATGAATAACCTCACGACTGGCAACTGTCACGACCTCCTAAAATTTAGGGATACCCCCTAAAATCTAGGAACTGCTCCAAACTGGCTCCAAACTGCCTGTAAAGCCAAAATCCAATCACTATATGCACTGAATGAGTCCCAATCAACCTCTGCTAGCCTACGAGACTCCAATGATAGGCCAACTCCTCCGTCTCCGATGTCCACTCTAGAAAGGGGACATGACAAGCCTCCCCTCTCGGAGTTGCTTGCCCACAAGCAACTGAAACACCAATCCTCCACCATCCCAAATAAGATGTAAACAAATCATTGCATGTAACTGCTGCTCATCTCTGATATAAACAACATGCAATGCCCCGGTTTGGAATGGCTCCTCAAAATGCTGAAGCACCTGTGCTGTCAAATCAACACTGTCTGGGTCCCAGAGCGAAGCATAGCTCCCGCTGAATACCTCAAGTGAGCAATGGAAAACTATATCATCTCCATAGATCAAATATCCATAAATGCCAAGACCACTAGTGTGTCTGTGATCACCAACATGCATAACATCCGTCATAATATCCAATGAATGCCAATCCATGGAAGACCCTCTGTGATCTGACCCCATCTGACACAAGTGACACACAACTGCCACACACTGCTGCTGATGTGCCGGAAGATCTAATGCCAACTCACTAGACAATATATAATACTGACTAAAATCATCACTGTCCAAGCTGGCATCTAAAAATATGTAATCACCAACTAGCAATGAAACAATCACCCTGTCTAGAGAATCAGGTGAAATTGCCACATCAACTGGCTCAAAGTACTCACTAGGAGTAACATCACATAACTCATCCACGCCAGCTATCTGATGACAATCAACCTGTGGATCAACTGTCGTCCCACTCTGCTCGATAAACTGAGATGGATAGTGGGTAAACTCCAGCTCCATCCTCGTGATATTCCGAACATACCGTCCAAGTGTCAACAACCATTGTACACCCACGACTACATCTATACATCTGAAGTGAAGCAACCCATGTAGGATCCACGAAAGGAAGGTACTACACATGTCTATACCATGATCCCACACATACCACCTGTAGGACATAAACTGCTCCTGCTGCTCTCCTCTGATATAAGTGCCATATAATCTTAATATCTGGAGCAACATACTATAATCCCTATAAGACGCTGTATCAAATGAATCAACACCTGGATCCCAAATAAAACTAAATCCACATCCATCTATCATGAAGAGACAATGATAGTAAGAGGCATCCTCGATACCGTGTCTCTCTATAGCCACTGTGAAACCATAAATACCACCAATCTTCAATGTTGAAATGGACCCATCAATAAGACAATTTCCAACAAGCAAAGTGTGATGGAAACCTCTCCAAAACCTTTGATCAGCGGCTGCAACTTGCCCAATTTCTCCGCAAGTTAGTATGTCTTCATTGGAGGATGCCAAATAAATATATTGTTTAGCCATGCACCAAATATAGTCTCTTACACGTTGATCTTCATAGCCCACTATCACATCTAAGAAAACTGAGTCACCCATTAATAAGTACATCGCTGCCCTATCATATGAAAGAGGTGACAAGTCCACAAATGAATAGTAGATGTTTTTGTTCTGCAACATGGATAAACCTTCAGTGGCTGGTCCACTATGAATGCCACCTAACAACTCATAAACTTCACACCTAGTCTTCCCAACTTGAATGTTCTCAATGCAAGGTTTCAAATTTGACTCATTAGATGAAGGAAAATTGCTGATCAAACTCAGAAAATCAAACTGATTTCTATTTCCATTCAATATATCTTCGCTGTCCTTTTCTTCCCTTGGAAGAAATAAAGATCTAATGGATGATTCTCTTTGTATCCTTGCGTCATCTAACCGATTGTGACGCTCTTTGACTCTTTGGAGGTGGTGTCTTGCTTGGGCAGCAAGCGTTTTTGCTTGGGCAGCTCTATGTAACCAATCTTCGTTCAACTTTTGGCAATGTTTTATATTAGCTGCCCCAAAGTACACAAAATCAGACTTATGGTGAGTTGTATTATTTGCATCAGCATAACCCATGCTTGTACCATAAGCACCCGCAAATGTAGAATGCAAATCTCTATTCTCTTCATGACCAAAGGCTGTCATATCTTGAGGAAGATAAGTTACGTCACTGCTGTTATGGACTTCAGAATTATGATCATACTGTGGTGACAAATCTTTGGATTCACTACACACCATTAAATTTCGACTTTCCTCATGGTCTTCCCAATTGAGAAGAGGAAGTAGTGTGAGAAATGAATCCAAACTTACGCTGTCCATTTCAACCTCATGTTCTTCATCAATTGCTGATTCAAAATCAGTCTTTGGGCAATCTGAAAACTCATCAAACCTCTCATGAATGTCTTGTGTATTGCTTGAAGTTACAAACTCTTCCTTCACATCTTCCACCAAAAATGATGGGACAGCGTTGTAACCAACCAAAGAGGCACCAATTGGATCTACATGTCTCTCAAAATCTTCAAATAGTTTCCTACCAATCTCACTGGTAAACATCATATCTGCTCCTCTTCCTTTGCTTCCCTTGCTCTCAATTGACTCTTGTTTTGTTCTTGGTTGATGACGTGGACTTGAAAACATCAAGTCATCTTCAACTGGTACACCCATGAATTGTGTGAAGGAAAGGTGGTCACGTATCTTTTTAGGAAGAGAGCAATACTTATCATAGTTGTTCATAACTATATCATTGAATGTCTTGGCAGGAGACCTTCTCCTTGTACTTGTTGAAGGAGTTGTACCCTTAGACTGTCTGGAACTCCTTGAAGGTGTTTGTTCAAATTCTTTTCCTGCTTGTTTATTTCTAAACAACCCTGTCATGATGTCCAATTTGATTTTCAACCAAACTAAACTCAAATCTGAATTAGAACTCTTGATCTTCACCCAACAGGCTGGCAAGATCAAAGCTCTGATACCACTGAAAGATCCCTGATGGATCTCTTTTACCAATCTGCTGTAATTTTTATTTATTTAAATTGATTTTTCCTGCTTATTAATATTTTCTTTCAGAAATAGACAGAAGTTGCAGAAGGGTTGAATTCTTTTTGTATTTTGGTGATTTTTCAACAAGTAAATAATGAAGTACAAGTACATGAACAAAGTACTGAAAATGAAGTTCATATACAGCCAAAACAAATTCGATTCAAGGCAGATTTCTGAATATAAAATCAAATATTTGACCAGATGAAGATTTCCAATAATTTCAGGAAGATTACAATCAGGAATAATTCCAACCTGGATGCTGAAAGAGTAACATAACTAGGAATGAAGTTGTGGCAAGATTCCAGCCCTCCAAATGCTGCACGTGGGAAGGAAAGTGGCTGCCAGGTACAGCCGTATGGTTGCCAAGTACGCCCAACTGGTTAGAAACCCCAAACCCCACGCTGAACTCTGTCAGAATTGCTGAACCTCCAGAAAGAATGCCGTACAATCTCCAAGATGCTAATAGCTGCAAACAAATCCAAACCACTGTATTGGGGGCTACGTCCCAAACAGGCAAGGCATTGGGGTTGGCGTCCCAGATGCTGAAAAGCTCTTCCAGAGCCAAATCTCAAATCCAAGATGTAAAATGTGTAAAAGATAATCATAGAATGAAGCTCCTATCCCCTTATAACCCCTCTCAATTGCAAATCGAACCCTAATTGTCTCCAAGTGGCGTGGTCTAGTGGAAATGTTATAATTTCTTATTTTAAAGTGGTCATGTTACTAGAAAATGACCTTTTTCCCCATAGACAGAAATCCGCTCACGGAATTGCCCTGAGACCAAAGAGAAAGATTTAAAGAATTTCAAGATCTTTCCAACGAGCTATCACACAATAGGACGCGCATCCAGATGAGACCAAAAATCCCCTTATTACCCCAAAATGGCTAACAACTTAGCCTTATTTAATTATTAAACGCTAACTTAGGAAATATTAAAAATATAACCCAAATAGCCACAAAATGCCCAACTGACATTACAAACCCTAAAATCATCCTGTCACCTGTCTGTGACTGAAGTCGGAAATCAAGGATTCACTGGTAGTCTCATCCCTAAAATCTAGGGATGTTCCTAAAATTTAGGAAACAAGCCCAATCTCTTTGAAACTGAAACCATGTAAAAGGTCATGAATAACCTCACGACTGGCAACTGTCACGACCTCCTAAAATTTAGGGATACCCCCTAAAATCTAGGAACTGCTCCAAACTGGCTCCAAACTGCCTGTAAAGCCAAAATCCAATCACTATATGCACTGAATGAGTCCCAATCAACCTCTGCTAGCCTACGAGACTCCAATGATAGGCCAACTCCTCCGTCTCCGATGTCCACTCTAGAAAGGGGACATGACAGTCATACTCTACCTTAATGTCCTTTAGCATTTACTTCATCCATAGAACTTGTGTGCAACAAGACACTATTGCAATGTACTCCGCTTCAGCTATCGATAATGAAGTAGAAGATTTTTTTTTGCTCAGCCAAGATACAAGACAGCCACCTAGAAAGAATACAGCTCCACTTGTGTTCTTATTATCATCGATAGAACCACCCCAATCTGCATCTATATAAGTTGTAAGTGTAAAATTATCACCTTTAGGATACCATAACCCTTATTCCATAGTACACTTAAGATACTTCAAGATCCTCTTAACTGCATGAACATGAGTATCATTAGGAGTAGCCTAAAATCTAGCAACATAACCAACTGCTTGCATAATGTTAGGTCTAGTGGCTGTAACATATAATAAACTTCCTATCATAGACCTATATAGAGTTTGATTAGCATCTAGAGACTCGTCATTTTTACTTAACTTACATCATGTCACTAGTGGAGTGCTCACAAGATTGCAATCATCCATTTTTAATCTTTGTTTGAGAAATGAAAAAGCCTCTATCTGATTGATGAATTTGCAAACCAAGAAAGAAGGATAACTCACCTAGCATGAACATTTCGAACTCCTCCATATTAGTAGCAAAAACTTGACACATCTCTTCACACTCACTACCAAAAATCAGATCATCAACATAAATTAAAACAATCAGCATATGATTACCTTCTTCTTTAACATATAGATTGTTGTCCGCTATCCCTCTTCAAATCCCTACTACCGCAAATAACTATCTAATCTAGCATACCAAGCACGTGGGGCTTGTTTAAGACCATTGAGTGCCTTTTTTAACTTGCATACATAGTTTTGATTTTCTGAGATAGAAAACCCATATGGCTGCTCTATATAAAATTCTTTATTCAGAAAAGCAGATTTAACATCTATTTGAAAAACTTTACAACCAAAAAGAAAGCAAAGGCTAAGAACATTCTAATAGCTTCTAAACGTGCAACAGGAACAAAATTTTCTTTGAAGTCAATACCTTCAACCTTTGCACACAAGTCTTGCCTTGTTCCTCACCACTTTACCATCTTTATTTAACTTATTTTTGTATATCCACTTTGTGCCAATCACGTTCTTGTCTTTGGGCCTTGGGACAAGTTCCCAAGTTTTACTTTTCTAAATTTGCTCAAGCTCTTCTTCCATGGCCGCCACCAATGATTATCTTCAGCTACCTCCTCAACTTTTAGGCTCAATCATGAGTAGCGAGGAGATATCCTCATTTCCAAAATAGTTAACACTTCTTCTTTTGGCTCTTGGTCTATCCTCTCGTAAAATCTGATCAATAGGATGATTTATTTGAACAAACTTTGATGAAGTCTTCAAAAAGGACCTAAATGTGTTCTTACCCTAGTCATTTATAGGTGCATTTTCTGTAGTTACATCTGTTGTCCCATGTTGAACACTTGAAGATGCATTTTCAGAATTTACATCTACTGTCCCATGTTGTACATTTGAAGGTGTTGTTGAACAGTACTTTCTTCTTCATCTACTTGACAACTACCATCATCATCTTGCACCTTGTCATAAATGTTAGCATTTTCATGAACCTTCACATTAGCACATTCAACAATCTTGCGTAATCTTTTGTTAAAACATCTATAAGCTTTGCTTTTAGAAGAATATCCTAAAAAAATCCCTTCATCAGCTGTAGGTCAAATTTTACAAGGTTGTCTTAATATAACAAGGACTACCAAAAATTTTGAAATATTTAATTGAATTAGTCTTACCTTTCCAAAGTTCGTATAGAGTTTTGTTGTTCTTTTAAGAGTGAGAAACTTGTTGTTGTCTCTAGTCATATGTCTAGAACAGCCACTATCAATATACTATATGTATTTTTCATTTTGTGAAGAAAGGTTGTTTGCACAATCAAGTATTCTACTAAAACTTTTTTCTCCTTCTTCCTCCAAACTTTAGTAACCTCCTTTGCTTTTACTCTTTCTCAACCATCTATAGAGAAATCTGTCATACCACTTTTTCAAGCTTTTGCAATTTGACCACAGTTATTACATTTATAACATATAAAATTGTAATTCCTTGGAGGAGAAAAAGAGTTCCTACTCATAAATCTGAAATCATTTCTTGCAAACATTCTATGGTTGATTGCCTTGTGTCCAAAAAAATTGCAAGGGAAACAATAATCATAAAAGAAATAATTGTTAGACATGGTCATATGTGCTTGCCTTGAGATAGGAGGCCTTTTGAAAGCATTATTTCTGATTTATTATGCTGAATCCTTTGTGCTATCCACGTTGATCGTTTGTTCTTCTTTTGTAGACATAGAAATTTGACCTTCTTCGAAACTAATTCCACCTTTATCAATAGATGATTTTTGTGAGCCAATGACATAGAACTTTTCTGATTTATCTTCTCATGATTCAGATGTGTCAAAGATTTATCTAACTTTCTAAGTGAAACTATTTTAGCTTCAAGTCTCTCACGGTTTTCTTCCTTGAGCTTAACCTGATTTTTCTAATTTCTTCTTCTATTTCTTTGCTTCTTCAACCTGAACCTTTAAATCAACTATTATTTTTTCTGCTTCTTCAAGAGCTTGAGATGTCCTGGTTTTCATCTCATTCTCTTCTTGTTGCAGCAACTTCAAGTTCTGATTTTTCTTTCTAAGTCTCTTGATTTCACTTCGTGCACTTGTTAGCGCTTCTTCAAAATCAACTGCTCCTCCTCCATCAAAATGATCTTCATCTTCTTGATTTTCAGCAAGTACCTCTTCTATGGCATGAACAATATTTGTTCGCTTTCAAAATGGGGCACATATAAAAGTTAATTTAATTGCAGCCATTGTATTCCAAAAAGGAAGCCACTGTTATTCTCTAATCTGGCTACATCAATTTGTGGCTGCTTAATTATTAAGTGTGGTTATTTTAATATATTTTGTACCATTGATAATTGTTAGGATTCAAAATGGAGGTGAAGTTAATATGTTAGGTCGTTAAAGGAGCTGTTGATGACATGAAGGAAGATGAGATTCATTTATTTGAGCCTGCTGTTCAATATTATAGATATTATTTATTACTTGTGCTTGCCATACAGCCTACACTCAGTGGCAGCATATTTGAGAGGTCTCTTTATAGGTGGGTCATGTTGTGCTCTGCACAACACAAACCGTCTTGGATAGGGGACCCCCATTTTTGCAATCTGCCCAAAGGAGGAGAGAGAGAGACGATTTAAAGGCTAAGGACCAAAAATCGCACATTTTAAGAGACATACCCAAACTATGAAAAGGCGTTTAAAATTTCACAAGTGAAACAAAACAAGGTCGTGCACTTAAGTCGAAATGCCCGAATTTTAGGGCAAAGTGAAGGGGCATTTGAAGAAAATCACACATTTTGCCCAAAAAACTTGATTTTCTTCAAACGCCCCTTCACTTTGCCCTAAAATTTAGAAAAGTTGTAGGTTTTATTTAGGCAACCAAGGGCGGGAGTAAGCAATTCGACGTATTTATCAATATTGCAAAAAGAAACCAAGTTTAGAAATTGCGCAATTCTATTGAAAAGCCCGAAATCCCTTGAAAAGCAAACTAGGCATGATTAGTGGTTTCACAAGGAACATAAATCACGTGGAAACCTCTAAAGGCTCGAAAATCATTAGGTGAAGGGCGAAATGCAAGACAAAAATCACGCATTACCAGTCTCTGCCCAAATTTGATGAGCATAAGAGTTTCCCAAAGTCGCGCAGAGAGGTTAAAATCGCACAATAAATACGAAATTCCCAAGTTTCATATCACAAAGTGAAAGTGCATTTAAAATATAAAAATCGCCCATTTGCATCAAAATATCCAAACTTCATAAAGGGGTGTCTAAAACTTTAGCAACAAAATATCACCCAGAACAATTAAAACGGCCAAAGTTTTAAAAGGCAAGACATTTTAACTTAAAGAGAAAATCGCACATCCTTCATCATTTAGCCAAATTTAAACTAAGGGGTGTTTAAAACAAATCTTAGTGTATTTGTTTAAAAAGTCGTATTTTAAAACCCTAATTTCATAAAGGGGACGTTATATTGTTTTAAAAGAAAACATATTTCGTCTTCGCTGAACAAAACCCGACATCGCCTAAAAAAATTTAATATTTGTTAAATCTTTTTAATTTTGCGAAATGATTAATTCAAGTCGAAATGGATTGTTTGCAGATCGCAATCGATGTTGTGAAAGCTAAGGCATCAACCTGAAGCTCAAATCGGAGACCTGATCGCAATCAAAGCCTAAAGAGCAAGGATATAGAAGCACAGGATCAAAAAGATAGTCCCAAGCACTGCCAATGAAGAACGCACCGCAGAGCGTAAAACGAAGCACGAGGAAACGCACCACCGCTAAATCAAAAATTGAAGTCCACCAACAAGACTGAAGACAAAAGAGCACTTAGAATGCAACAAGTGTATGCATTCTCAGAAATGCACAGCTCGAATTAATTCCAAAAAATCAGTCTAAACACTTAACGGCTTTATTTTAAAAGGATTGCCTGTGGGCCCCATCTAATGTATTTAAAATGAGGGGACACGGGTTAGTTATTTCCAACTACCAAATTGACCTGAATTGATGCCAAACAGTTGTGGATAGTTGAGAAAGTTGTTGGGAGGACAACTAAAGATTAAGTAGGCATGGGTTAAAGCTACCAAGTTTCTAGAAGGTAGGTTGTAGCCCTTGGATGTAGTCAATCATGGCCCTTGATCTGAATTGAAAAATCTATAGATGGCAAGATGCCTCTCATTGTAAAGGGTTAGATTTTTAGACTCTTATAGGTTAGAATTAGTTAGATTTTTAGAAGTTAGAATAGTTAGATGCAATTTGCAGATTAACAATAGAGTAGAACTACTACAAAAATTGTTGTAATAGCAACTAAAATCAATATATGAACATTGATTTGGTGTTTGTTATTTTGGTTTTATTCTGTTTGCATGGTTTCCTTCCAACTAATTAGAAATAGAGTTCAATGATTTCAATGGAAAAATGTGGGGGGTATTTGATGCATCTCCGGTTCATACCATTAGGGGCCTGTTGATCGTAGGTCACCGTGCATGGTTAGTTTGAACCCAAACTGTGCCTAGTTCAATTGTGAGTATTCATCTTAGGCTGCACCCGAATTGGGTGCCCGGATGAATCCCCATAGTCTGAAAATCCTTCGTCCCCTTGGAGATTGCACTAGTCTTGTCGAGTTGTGAGGGTGTCTCTGGCGAAACAAGAATTGGTCATGGAAATCTGTCTACTCGCAGCACTAGTCATTCCTATCATAGCACTTAGGATTCCTAAACCCTTCCCCTTTGATTTTATTTCCCAGTCTGAGAATTGCAGCATCGTTAGATGCAGACTAGCTTGTTGCAAATGTAAGCCCCCTTGCATTCCCAGCAAAACACATCAAACCGCTGAGTTATCCTGTAGTCAGGACCTGACATTTGGAACCTTGAGGTTGTCCCATTTGATCAACTAAAACAGCATTAGGGATTCCTTACGCAAGAGAGGATAAGATACTTAGCAACATTCTATTCTGCGTTGGCCGGAAGGAGTTGGTTATCCGCTTTAGCCACGTCAACAGGTCCCTTGGTCTATAAAAAACTATTCTTGTAATTATTTCTTGTAGGTAATTTTTATTACTTGCAGTAGTTGAACTTTTTCAAAATTAATTATAATTATTTTTGGTATTGCATATTCTAACCAAGAATAATAAAATAAATTGGCAATTAATTTCTTTGTAATTTTTTGTGTCACTTGAATGGAGTCCTAAAAGGAATTTTCTTAGTTGTTTGTCCTTCGATAATTTTAGGCCAATCCTTGCCCATTATCTTCTCTTTTGTCTTTAACCTGGCATAGAGCAACCTTAAACAATCTGCAAGAGTTGTTAGTTGAAAAACTGGATCAAGTCTGGCCATCTTTGCAACTCAACAAGAGAACTCAATTGAAATTAATAACATTACAAGAATGAAGCAATCTAAGACTACAAATGTGATTGTAGGCAAATTTTGTTGGGATACTGTTGTGACCATTTCACACATCGCCCCATTGCAAATGGGGACCCCCTCTTTTTGCTCGTTTTCGCTCGCTTTTCGCTTCGCTTTTAGGATTTTTGTTAGTCAGTCAGTTGTCTGGATTTAGGGTTAAGCCTTAGGGTTTTAATTAACGTCTTTTCAAGCCAGAATCCAGTCAGTTTTGAGAGCTTTTGAGCTTCCTTTTCTAGGATGCAAATTTTGAATGCAATGATTTCGCCAAATTGGTCTATTTTCAATTGGAATTTTTGAGTGCAGAGCTTAAATTTGTCTAAGTGTTGATGATGAAATGTGAATTTTTGTCCAATTGACTAATTTTGACCAAATTTTGACTTTTTTGATTTTTGATCCCGGGCATTGAGAATGATTTGTTTTCGCCTCGTGAATTGATTAAAACTTGTAAAATCATGATATTTTGGCCTGTAGGAGCAAAATCGCTCCTGTCCCTCAGTGAAGGACGGGAGCTCGTTTTCAAATATCTTACTATTCCTGCAGAGTCAAGATAAATTTCGAGTTGGAAGTGATGAAGAAAGGCGAGATCTTTCCATTGAATATAAATTGAAGATTTTCATGAACACAGAAATACCTCCAGGAGAAAAATCGCTCCTGTCCCTCAGTGAAGGACCGGAGCTACAAATCAAATTTTGCTTTGTCCTTGCAAGATTTTGACGACTTGACAATTTGAAGATGTCCAAAGGAATATGTTTTATCAAATGAATATAACTTGAAATGCAAACATGAAGGAGAATGACCCAGAATGCTAAAATCGCTCCTGTCCCTCAGGAAGGGACCAGGGCGAAATACATTATAGCTCCCGTCCCTCTCCAAGGGACCAGAGCGATATTCTTCATAGGACAGAATTCAGGCAAAGATCAAGGCAAGTTTGTGTTTGATGGCAAGGAAGACGATGAAAGGAACTCATTGAAGACAAATTGAAGATTTTGAAGAATCAACAAAGGACCCTAAATGCCTAGTTCGCTCCTGTCCCTCTCCAAGGGACCAGAGCGATTTTTGTTATGCATGATTTTCTTGTCCAGTTTCAATCGATCCCAAGGCATGGATGAATGGAAGGGCGCATTACGAACCCGTTGAATATAACTTTGAAGGTGATAAAGTGAAATGAAGACCACAAGAGCTAGAATCGCTCCTGTCCCTCTCCAAGGGACCAGGGCGATATGATGGTGATATTGCTTCTTATTCAAGTTTAAAACCGTTCCTCCAAGATCAAGACCTTCCAAGACGAGCAACAAGGTGGCAAGGACGTTTCAAGGCATTTCAATCAAGCACAAGTTACCAAGGTCATCACATTGAAGGAATTTGCATTCTAAGACCCAGTTCGCTCCTGTCCCTCAGGAAGGGACCAGAGCGATATTTCCATAAAGACATGAATTTCAAAAGACAAGCAAGTGTCAAGCCACCAAGAGAATCGAAGGGACGTCATTTCACGCATTGAAGATAATTGCAAGTTGAAGAAAACAAGAACGAGCTCACAATGTCGAACTTCGCTCCTGTCCCTCAGGAAGGGACCAGAGCGATATTGGGTATATTGATCAATTTATGCAAAAATGACGTTAAGACAAGGCTTCACAAGGTCATACAAGGTTCAAGGCGTCTTTTGAAGGTGATATATCAAAGTTTGGAACGTCCAAATGTTGTCAAACAAGCTAAAAGCTCATATCGCTCCTGTCCTTTGGGCAAGGACCAAAGCGATTTCATCAAAAACATTCATACTCCTTCAAAGTCAAGGCAAGGCGAGGATGGACAAGGTAAAAGACGTTATTTGGAAGGCAATAAACGAAGAACAAAGGTTAGATGTTTACGAATTTAAGCCAGGACATGGAGATCGCTCCTGTCCCTCTCCAAGGGACTAGGGCGATGTTAGCCAAAACACATGATATCCTTTGAAAATCACGTTGAGATAAAGACGCACAAGGTTTTAAATGGCATTTGGAAGATGATACAAGGAAAAGATCATATCAAGATGGAGAATTTCAAGCAAAAACCTTAGGATCGCTCCTGTCCCTCTCCAAGGGACAAGGGCGATGATACATCCAAAGCCACTTATGCGCACGTGCAAGGCGATCTAACTTGAAAGACCCGACAAAATGGGTGATTTGAACGTGGAAATGAAGAAGTTGAACGTGGGAGTTACAAGAAATCATGACAAAAATGGTGAATCGCTCCTGTCCCTCTCCAAGGGACCAGGGCGATGAGGTACGTCTACTCCATTTTCAAAATTTGGCGCTCAAATGAACATTTTAAATTTACCTTAAATGCTAAGATCGATGAGTTTTGAAAATCCTATTAAATTAGCATTTAAAAAATTGCGTTTGGCATTTATTAATTGTTTTGCCTTGTTTAAAAATCGAAATTTATTAATTAAAAATCAAAGGCATTTAATAATTAATTAATTAATAAAATAAATAAATAAATAAAATCGAATGGAGCGTTTTGACATGGAGGTCGGCCTTTATTATCTAATTAAAATCGTTTGAAAATTGATTTATATCACCAAGTCGGCCTTAATGAATGGAAGAGGTGAGCGCTATAAAAGGAGAGTGAAAACTATCATTTTTACATCATTATTTTATCATTCAAGTGCGAGCTTTCATCCCAATCAAGGTGGTGCGAAATTGTGTTTGAAGAAGTGCGAATATCCTCCAAAGGTGGCGCTAATACTTCCAAGGTGGTGCGATATTTGAAGATCTATATTGAGCGAACTTGTCAAAGGCTTGAAGATCACGTCAAAAACTTGAAAGGTGGCGAAATTGCTATTTTGAAGGGAGATCACGTTGAAGACCATCTTATTTCAAATTTTGCCTAGGCGAATTCCTTTATTTTTAGAGTTAAGATCTCAAGTAAGGTATGGCAAGATCTCTTGTTTTAATTTCGAATTTTGATCATCATTGCCTTAATTTTGAATTTTGAAAATTTGTTTTCCCTTAGCTCAGTCGTTTTTAGGAAATGATTAATAAAGGACTTATCATTAAGTTTCCTAAAATTTGCTCTCTAATTTATGTTATGTATTGCAAAATCATGTTACTAATTTTGAAATGTTGTGCAGGCATCAAATGGAGATCTCATCAAGGAAAATCAAGCCGGATCAAGGACGGTCTTCGCCGGGACGATCAAGCCAGGACATGGGCAACCTTTTTCAATCCGACGTTCCAAGGTGAGGTACATCATCATCCTGCACATCAAGGACACAGGGAGTTAGAACAAGGGCTCGTTGAAGAAGCAGATATTTCCAGATGAATTAATTAAAGCAAGCTTTTCAACAACATCAAGTTGAATATCTACCAAGTTACAAGTGTCAAATGAGGTGGCGTCCTAGTCATCATTTCTCCAATCAGTGAGGTCCACCTCAGCATGTCCAGATTCAATGTACTTAACTCATGGAAGGTGGCACAAACTCCGATGTACCTACCCCGGCTATCCATTGGTCGATTTTTCTAGAAGGGACATGTGTCCAAGCAATACAATTTTGTCATTGGTCAAGCATTAAATGTTATGTAATGGTTGTAACAAACCCTAATTAGGGTTTTCATTGTTGAATCTTGGCCATTGATCTTGAATTGATCTAAGCCATCAAATTGTATTGTGGGCACTATATAAGCCCAGGCATTTCATTTGTAAAGGCTAATTAGCAATTGTTAGAGATAGTATGTAAATAGTTAGAATAGTTAGAGAATAGTTGGAAGCAATTAGAGTAGAATAGGAGGACAAGGCAAGAAATTGTTGCCATTGATTGTAAACAAACTCCATTTTCATTGAAGTAATGGTGAAGTGTGTCGTTTCTTGCAATTTGCATGGTTTCTTGTTGAGTCTTCAATCCTAGATGGTAGATGATTAGATGAATGGAGGAAATGCGATTGATTAATGGTGGAATTCGTACATCCATACTACTAGCAGTTTGTTGATTGCAGACTTACCTTGCGTAGTCAACTAGAATCATTCAGCCTAAGCTCAATTTCAATTTGTCACTTCTTCATTGATATGCATCAACTTGATGGTGTCTATGCCTGTGGTGATGATTTGAACATCATAAAGCTTCCCTTAGAAGATTGCACTAGCCTTGTGTAGATGTTCCATTGATGTCAAAACAAGACCTAGTTGGAGTTTCATCAAAAATCAAATCATTGCTCCTACATTCTTAGTATTAGGATTAGATCCTCTCTTCACCCCCTTCCTTTTTCCCTTTTTTAATCTAAGTTAGTGAGAGCTTGTGTTCTAGCAAAGTAGATCGGAAATTCAATCACCAAATGTAAGTCCCCTTGTGATTCCAGCAAATCACATCATACCACGGCGAGTTTATCCACATGCAGAGACCCTACTAAAAGGAACCTTGGAGTCATCCTAACTGATCCTTTATGCGAATCTTCAGCAGTTAGAGACTTTTTCTCAAGAGAGGATAAGATACCCTTAGGTATTTTATTCTGTGTTAGGCTGTGTACAAAATACACGTCAACAGATACCAACATACTTGTAAATGCCTAAGTACCAACCATAAGCTTCTTCTCACTTAAAAGAGGAAAAAGTGGAATTTTGTAAGCATGGCAAATTGCCTTAATGGCAATTATTCTCAATGAAGTGTCAAAAGGTGGGAAGGTCCCTCTTTACCTGCCTGCTGAGGGCAGAATTAAAGCAAATATAAATCCACCTAATGCCACTCCCATTAAAGATACAACCAATTACACCTTTGCCTTTATTCTTGTTCAGTCCTGCTCTATTTTTAAGGTTACAACTCCTATGATAGTCCACTATGGAGCTGACCTAATCTCAAAACTGGAGGTCCAACATCATCACCCAGCCTTTCTCATAATATTAAACAGTATGGCACCAATGTTTCAACCTACCCTTACCTATCTCTATCTTGGCTCTCATATTTTACACCCTGAGGAACCAAATACTCATGCTGAAGCATTCATCCTTATATGTGCCTCAGGTTGCAATGGAAGCAGCCTCAAAATTTCTCCAACTTTGAGGTTTCATCCAACCACATTGCACTAGCACACATCAACAAATCCTTTGCTGGTATTCTTAGGGCCCAGCAAGCAAAAATTGGCCAGCAGGGAAACACAGCATCTTTACAACTTGCTTCTCAGCAACGTCTAAACAATCAAGGAAATTGAGAAGGCCATCAGCAATCGGCTTTCCAAGCAAGAAAATAGCACCTCAATGCTGAGGCATGTTTATCAAAACATTCACAATCGTCATAAAGCAATTTACAAATTCCTGACTGCTGAATGATCATGCGGAGAAAAGACATTACAACATCATTACATGATGCAAAACTTTGCCAACAAAATTATCTCTCCCTGCTAATAGCCTGAATGCCACTATAGCTGCAACACAGTATCAGGACTGGAATTTCAAAAGAGGAAACATGAATTAGCGCAACATAGTCTGGTCTTGGAGCTCTGATTACCATGTTGCTCAATCCATAATTTTTCAAATTGAACTTATAAATTTACTAAAACAATAGTAATGAGCTACGGCCGTACTTGCTTGAACAAATTGACAGTCATAGAAGAATGAATGTTGTGCAAAATTAGATAAAAAAGTGCAGAAAAACATAAGAAATCAACACCAAAAATACAGCTTTTATCATAAAAAACTTTAAGAGGGGAAAACCCAACTTGTAGCAGTAATTCCACATTTAACTAGATACTATCAGAATCAATCACCAGAGAACAGGGAAAACAAGTAGATGCAACTGATAGCTGCTCTGGCAGGGATTAGCAGTTGCATTCTGTGACAAAACCAAGTGCTTTCTGCTGCTAATATTTTCTTAGACACCTCATATCAACAAAGAATTTATATTTCTATATGCTTATGGATCAATGGTCTCGAAACTATAAAGTCTTTAGGGCTTGTATCTCTGTGATGTCCCCTACCTGATCTATTTCAATATACTAAAATTGATTGATATTCTTCAATTAGTCATTAACAACTTCTTATTTATTTTCCTCATTAGATGATTAATTTCATTATCCATAGTTCTTAATATAGATATCAGACCCTGCTACTACTTCAGTTTGAAGGGAGAAGAGTTTGTGTATGTTACCAAAGCACTTAGAGACCAAATACAATAGGTTCCCTTAAAGTTTACAGATCCAAGCCCTTACCTATCTTGGATCTATACCCTCAAGGCTTATGAGTCGCTGATCCCCACCCTATCTTGGGACTTACCCTATTGCTTGCATTAGACTGCCCCTCTTTGGAACATCTCATTCCCATCTTCTTAAATACTGACAATAATAACATGATTTAGACTATAAGTATACTAACTTCTCATGTATTATGAATATATATGAAATTAAGTATGACTGTCATTCATATTGCACTCATATTAATATTACTATTAAATTCTGCATAAGAACATTATTAGGCTTCATATATTAACCATACATATTAAGCACTGCCTGTAACTTAATAACAGTTCTGATCTGATCTGATCGATGGTGATCTCACTGGATGCTTTTGATTCCTTTCCTTTATATCTCTCAATGTGAAAGAGAGGTCACACCTCTTCATCATGTATGCCCTCTGGCAGACACACCCCTTCCACCATTAGCACCTTTTGAAAGAGTGCAACTCTTCATTATTTCTGCCCTTTGAAAGGGGCATAACCTTTCATAATCAGATCTGCACTTCTTATTTAAATCAGATGTGCACTTCTGATTTTCAAATTGTCCCCCTCTCAAATGAGGTTCTCTTCTCCCTTTTATATCTCATTGTTGAGGGAGTCGCAACTTTTCCTTCCATGTCTTTTGACCATTCATTAACTTAATTAAATTTAATTAATTATATTTAATTATATTCTTTTATATTTTAATTTAATTTATTTTTTTTATTCTTTCATATTTTAATATTAATATTAATATTATTATTATTAAAATAATATTTCAAAGTAGGGACATTACAATCTCTTTGTTTATAAATCTTTCTCTATACTCTTTTTGTAATCCCCATATTGGTGCTATGTTCATGGTCTGCAATTTTTTGTTAGTTGTGCCCCTTTTATTATTAATATATATTTTCCTTTATCCCAAAAAAGTGGAAAGAATTGAACTGGATACCATGGAAACCAGCATATGAAGAAAGATAAGAAATGATATCATGATAAATCCACTAGGCTATTTGGTTGAGGCAGAACTGCACTCTGATATTTGCAAGCCTCCTATCAGCTCAATATTCATAGAGTTACATATGTTTTTTCCCTTCCCTAATTCCAAATTTCTAACTGAAATATGAGCACATGAAAAAAATAAAAAAATAAGTGTTTTTATTTGAAAAATGCCAAATGGGACAGGCTGCTGATCCTTTATCGATCCACCTTAACCATTAAAGAGAGTCTAACTCTAGATCCTTTGCAACAATTACTCCAATAAAATGCACAAAAGAAACCCTAATTGCATCCAAGCATGATCGACGAATTGGCATACCTTTGATCTGTTGGTGTGAATGAGGTTATATCCTAACTAGTTCATAATTTTAACCTATTCACATGTTTACTTAGGCTAGCTTGCATTTAAGATAGTTGTCACATGTAACTAATCATTTAATATTGTTCATGTTAGTTATCCTAGGTGTCATTTTAGATAAATATGACTCATAGCTCATTATTTAATATTAGTTTCATAATGCATCATACATTTAATATTTGTAACAAGTTAATTGTAATTTTGCTTCATCACCTTGCCCATATAAGCAAATCTCATTTGCACATTGTATCATATCAATTTCACCTCAATCATTTCATTTCGATCTCATTGTTCATTCAAGTTCATGTTCGAACATTCTCTTGTGGTTGGAATATTTCTTGGTTGATTCTTGAAGTCTGCAGCTTCATGATGGGCTCTTTATTATTCCAACATGATTAAGAACTTCAGTGTAAAGCTTGAATAATGTTTTTCAATAATCTTGTGTGATAAAAAGCTATCAAACACTAGTGGCGACATGGGTGCTGGTTTCAGAGCCAGGGATGCATCTGTTGAAAATAAATAGCCAGTTTGGATTATACTTGATTAAATTTTAATGTTGCCTAGTGGCAATCAAAATTTAATAACTTAAAGCGATTACAATATGAGACTGGTCCTATTTGGGTGTAACATGCTAAGGCAACATGTAACTTGTGACGACATGATAGGTCAAGACCTATTCATGAAACTTGTAAACATAATTTAAATTTATTGCATTTTGGCGCCAAGTTTATTATAGCCGACTAAGGCAAATAAGTTACTTGTATCTCCTATATAAACAAGGTGATGTAATCCATTCTACACAACACTCATACATTCATCCAATTCAGCAATCTGATCTGCAAGCAATTCAAGACACAGCGAATATACATTGAGGGCTTGCCATTATACTCTGGGGTCATCAAACTCACCTTGGAGGATAGAAAATTCATTCTAGCTGTGTGAATCCAGTCAAGGGTGGCGATTATCATCAGATTGAAGGACAAGTCAAATTCGGATCAGAATTCAAGATTCTGATAAGTCAGTTTGTTCATGCCCTAAGTGGGCGAATTTGTACTTGGCTATCCCTTTGACATTAATATAATCTGATCTGAATCTTGTTGCTGGGTTTTTCCTCCAAGAGGGAGGTTTTCCCAGGGTACTGCTGTGTTGTTCTTGTGTTGTTTTGTACTGTTATGTGTTACATTTTCAGTTTCAGTTATTTACATTCAGTCTGATCACTAAAAACTAACAGCATCCACATGGATGATAGGTAAAATCATAAAAATCAATCTTTTTCCCTAAAAGCTTTATGACTTGGTACCTAAATATATTTTATTCAGACATTTGTTTAGATTTACCTAAATCATAGAGTTTTTGTTACACTCCTTTGTTTTGTGCCATGTTACTATATCCTTCTAAGATAAATCTGAATGTAGATTCAGTCTATTTTGACCCTTGGAAGATCCTACTAAAATTCATTTCCTGAACAGATCTTGTGAGTGTTAGAAATCCACAAACATGTTACTTACATGTAACGTATGGCAATCCTACAATAAAAACTCAGAAGCAACAAAATTGTGAGTGATAAAATAAAGAGTTTATTTTATCTTTTCACTGTCTGAGCCCATAAAAGTCTGCCTTGAAAAGGCATTCATATTGTGTTCTATCTATTGTCTTCATAGCTGAAATTAACATTTAGCTTAGGCATTTTATGATGATATAGTCATAAAATGTAGATCTTGAATTAATACCATAAAGATCAAAAAGAAGAGACAAAAAGAAAAAGACAATTCACAAGTTATCAACAAATCTACTTGTTTTACATCTCATATGCCATTAGAGTTGAATGTCTAACCTTGGCTTCATCCATTTCAGTACTAGCATTGTCAAGGCCATCCAGCATAGATGAATCTTTACTCACAAGTGAAACCTTTGACAGAAAAAATGAACTGGTTGAGTCTAGAGAAAAGCAATGTGTTGTCACATTATGCACATATGTTCATGTCATAAGCAGACAAAAATGTAGAAGGGAAATTCTTATCACTGATCGAATGGGGATATTACCAGAATTGGAGTTAATTGTCCTTCGAGATCTAAAAGACCCTTTGCAAATGCAGCAGCAGACATCTGCATGTTAAAAAGCTGATAAGTCTCTATATAAATTTAGAGAGCAATCAAGAAGGAAACCATAGGTAGGCATTTGTATCCACAAATACCCAAAATGGACAAATAATATTTTCTGCCAGCACCAACCTGTACACGACCCTCATCTGAACTATATATTTTTAAATCATGGCGATATGTACTATGCAGGCGTAGCAAACCTGTTCCTTCTCCTGTATGTTAAATGGTAAATAAATATAAGCAATATATTATCATAAAAAAATTAAAAAGGAATTTTTCAGAGCATAGTCATTCATTATTAAAAATATATTGGATTCACAGATCTTTCTATGTAGCAGTGTCATATGTGAATCATTGTGCAGTTACTCTTCATGAAATTTATCAGTTTGACTAAACGTGAGAATTTGAAGTATCTTTAAATAAACAAATTACCCTCAAATAATTTAATTATACTTTTTTTTTAAATTCATGATATCCTTATCATTGACTACCCAGAGAAGTTTATTTTCAAGTTGATATATTGTTACAAATTATTCCTGACCTTACAGTGCTACTCATGGCATGATAATGAAACTCAAGTTCCACATCACCTAGAGACTACATCCTATTAAAATTATTATAGAGATATAATGACATTTCCTGCATATTGATATGTTTACCTGTTACACTCAACATCTCCATGAGGAACCCATGTAAGCCCACCTTTTAAACAGCATAATATGAAATAATATATACCCCCAAGTTGAATTTTAAAAACCATTCTTGATTTTTTAATTAAAGTTTTTTAAAGCAAAAGGTGACAATCAATAAATAAAGGACTATTATATAAACAAAACTAATTTGAAGGTCAGATTTGAAAACATTTGTTGGACAATTTGTAGAGGTTATCATGGAAGGAATATGCTTTTTCAATTTCATTACTTCAAACATAAACAATAGAGACTGGGTTGCCTTTTCTACAGTTAACCACACTTAAAGATGCACTGACGTAGAGCATGTTCAGCATGCTCAACTTGTGATATTGGCTATGTTACACAGATGGAATATCTTATAGCTTATTACAACTTGACAATAGCTCAAGTTGGAGAAAACGGTTGCTGCCACTTTTCAAAAAGATTCTGCACAAATAGAGAAAACAGAGAATGCAAGGATGCCCAGAAATAGAATAGGGATAAGATGTCGGTTTTGATATGCTTAGACCCAACCTGGATACATATGGTTCCGGAAATATCTCCCTAGTTCTTCAGCCTGTCAAAAAAGCACAAAAACAAATATTAGAATACTCAATTCTATGTTTTGATAAATATAGCAAATTGACTAAAAATTTATATCATATTAAGGATTTCTCCTTATTGCTAAACATTAGACAAGTGAAAGATGATAAGGTTCATGACATTTAATAATTGTAGTGATAATCCCAAAATTATTAAAAATTTGAAATGCAACTGTTCATTCAATTGACTTGTCCCTTTAATAATAATATCGTGTAATGTCCCCATTTTTTGGTTTCTCTTGCATTGCAGTTGACTTTGACCTGGGTGTGTGCCAACTTTATTAGAGGGGTTATTTGATGTTATTGGTGAGCTTAGATGGTCTAGAGGACTCATATGCCACTTTCCAAAGTTATTTCTGACTTCTAGTGTGTTCTCCAAGATTCTTGGAGTTGGCATCTATTTATAGTAAGTCACCCAGTCAAGTCTGACTCTCATCATTCATCATCGATATCACGAGTGTAATCAGTTTTCTATTCTGATGCTTGTCGATAGTTTCCAACTTTCCACGACTCGGGTGTAATAATGAGCTATTAACTAAATCATTTACTAAGGTTGCATAATATTATTTAAATTATTTAAAAAGTACCTTAGTATAATTTCTCGTTGGAATGAGAATTGAATTTCTTTAAGGTTGAACACTTAACCAAGTGAATATAGCGCCCGCAATGATAAAAAATTAAATTTATCACTTTTTGGAGTAATATGGCTTATTTAATTTATAAAGTAATTTAATATTCTACTTTCTGGAAAGTTCTCAGGATGGTTATAAAAGGAAGCTGGGGGATCTCATTTGGGAGATACAAAAGATTCAGAAGCTTGTTTACTTCTCTATACAGATTTAGAGATTTGTGCCTGTAGCCAGAACTCTAACCAATGGGATGAAAACCCCAATTGTTTCTTAAAGCTGAGGATGAAAACCCTTTGTCTTCATTAGAGTGATTCCATAAAGGGATGGGCAGAGTGTTGGAAGTTTTGAGCAGGAACGAAAACCCTCATTTGTTATTGCAAATTCAAAGGTGAATCCAGACAAGGTTCACGCTTGTGCTTAAGGAGATTTTCAGGTTTGCATTTAAATTCAAAGGTTGAAGTTTTTGAAATTTATTAAGTCTTCAGTGAAGACAAAGTTCAGTGAGTTTAAAAGATTTTTAAAGCCGATTTGAAGTAGACACCATTATTATTCTTATTGGCTGGGTGACTTTAATCCTTGAGTGTGAGACGATTCAAGGGGGAAGACTATTGGTACCCTTTTGCTGGAGGAAACCTTGGTTCCTTGGGACAAGTTGGATTCTATATACATCATGGGATGAGTCTTCTTCAGCTTAAACGCTGAGATATATTGCTGGAGCAAATCATTCTATGCAGCTCCACTGTTAATGACAGACATACAGCTGATAGTATGGGTTTGGCACGCGATTGAAGTCAGTACTATCTGGGCACAAGCAGTTTCCTGAGTTAGGCATTGGTTTTGTAATAAATAAGAAAATTCTAGGTGGGACATGAGGGTTTGACACCCTTTCCAGGCATGTGGAGATTGTCTTTTCTGCAGCAGTGAATTCTGAGCAATGGTGATGAGGAGACAAGGCAATTCTAAGTATGAAATTGTAGATTTATTCCTACTGCTATATACCCAGATCACAGCACTTCCAGGTCAGAGATTTGTGTGCTTTATTATGTGTGTAATCTGCCTATATGTTCACATTATATTTGAATCTCAAAGGTGCTGTTGCAAACATTAATTTTCAACATCCTAACATGGAACAAACACCCTCTTTCGGTCATCTACTATGAGGTGATATTACTGGTGCATTTGTTGTCTGATTTATCTCCATATTAAGGACAGAAACCAGTATTACTCATTCCGTGCTTTGAACAGCAGTGTGTTAAAAGCGATTATTGTATCTCCATTATTGTTGATATTAAGGCATCCCTGTTATAACAGCAGTCACTATAGTTGATATTTAATATATCATTGCTGTTAAAACATTTCATATACAAATGTTAAGTTTAAGTATGTTACATCATTGCAAAAACTATCAGTACATAAGCTTCCAAACAAAACCCCTCCATTCATGCTAATTGTTTGACTTAATTACAAGTGGAAGAAATTACCAAAAAAAAAAATGTAGCAATCAAGGGTGGTATCTTACATACTGTCATTAAGTTCAAGAGGGATTGCTACCAATATTTACATTTTTAAAAATTAAGTCATGGATACAATACTCCCAACTCCCAAGCATAGTTTGCACACTTGGATTTAGTAGACCAAAAAAGTTTTGACTCAGCAAAACTCGGCAACTTAAAAAATATTTAATTTATTAAAAATTAATAAATTTTATCCAAAATCTAGTTAAAAAATGCATCAAATGAGTCTAGTGGTGGTTTGAGGTCAGTGCCCACATTGGGTGAGGGTAGCCACCAAGCCCAAATGAAGCCCTTTGAGACCACACAAACCTTCATGGCACATGTCCTTTTCTTTAATTTTAAAGAGGGCAAAACCCGTGTATTTTCACTTCAATTCTCAAAGGAATGCTATAATGTTGGTGTAATCTTTCCCATTGGTCATGTAAAGTTATAACGGCAAAAAAGCATGTGTTTTAAGTGTAAAAATCACTTTTTTTTTCAAAAAGTTTTATGCATCCTGACTCTGGTGTCAAAGAACACGCATATCGAACAGACTTGTCAAGTAGTCAGCTGAAACTCAATAGAACGTGGCAGGTAGTGAGTTTACACTGAAAAAACTGGTAAGTACTACGTGAGTAGTAAAACTATACTTCCAAGCTAACCAGTACATAGACAAAATATTTTCATAATCCATAAAAATGTGTGAGAATGTTTTTAGTCAAAACAATCTATAAATTTCTTACATCAACCTTTTGAATCACACACCATGAACTATCATAAGGATGAAGGATCATGGTATGTGATTCAAAACATTCTACATTATATTCAGTTTAAGCATTCTCAAGCATAACCAACATCTTACAAGCAACTACTCATTTCCTAGACTTTAATACAGATACAAAGACAAGTAGAAGCTACAAACTTAAAATCATAAGAGTTCCCAATCTCTAACATCTTAGACATGCAGATTATATTGGAAAGGATAGAATCTAAAAGTCTTCTACATTCATTTTAATTAAATTAAACAGAAACTTCTTATTTATTAAACTGACAGCAGAACAGTGTATGGCCGACAAAATATAAATAAATGAAGGTTTCCTTTTCTAATGTTCTTCCTTATGACTTGGAGACGAGCATAAACATGAGCATTAATTTAATTTATTTGTTCCTAAATAGCTATAAAATTTAATGGCACTCAATGAAAAAACATATAAAATCAAAATAATATAACGAACAGCTTTTGTTTTCTAGAATACCAATCAACTTACTTGTTTTCTCCCTGCATGTGTAAGGACACCACCATATTTCAGTACCATCAATGCTTCTACTGGGCGTTCTTCTTCACCTTCACCATTCTCTTTTAATACCTTTACCCATTTTTGAGGCTTCAATTGAACCTTTCTGTATATCCCAGAAAAATGTCCACCCTACAAGAAGGTTGTATTTAATACTCAATCGATACATATTAAACAATATTAAATGCTGAGTTTATGAAATTACAAGTCATTAAAAGAACACGCAAAATAAAAAAACTCAGTAAACACAAGGTCAAAGAAACCCACTACAGGTCAGTCAAAAAAGGGAGAATAAGCTAATAGTTGTAGTTTAGTGATTAGTCACCCCATGCTAAAAGTTCAATAATTCAATAAATCCCACAATTGTAGATTCATCAACATTTGAGCAGATATTAACTAGGCATCAGAAAAAACTGTTTTAAGCCAAGGCAATGCATCCAGTTTGTATGTGGATATACCAAGAATTTCAGTAAGTCTATTAACAAAAAATTACCGTTCTAGCAGATTCAAAAATGTGTCAATATGTAGCTTAAGTCAAAACGTTGTATAGGGTACACTATGGAGTTAACACCTGCCAGCAGGATAACAGTAAAACTGGAAACAAAGTATGACAAATAATTAACAGCAGATAAAAGGTTAACTTCAAACAATGTGCAGGACCATGAAGTTTTAATGTGAAAGATGCAATCAAAACATTTACCAAAGCCTAAGAGGATTGCACAATCCAACCCTTACAACCACAGTTACCTGGATACTATATTTATGTAGCATTTATACAATGCCTCCCTAAAGATAAAATATTCAATCACAGCACATGCATACAGGTTTTTTATAACTTTGTTAAACTCATCATTACTGAATTCTGAGTCAATTCTCCTAACATAAGACTTTACCTATAAGATTTGGAAAATTAAAGATATAACAGCAAGTTCAAGTTGGATTCAGGAGATGAATAGTGGAAATAACAGGTTAACAGAAAAAAGAAGTCATCTATCTTAAAAGCAATAAAATTATGAAAATGGCACGTGTTGCCCCCAAACACCCACAAGGCGCACTACCCATTTACCCCCTTAATCAAGAGGACATGGTGACTTGAATCTTTTGGATGAATAAACTACTCGATATCATTAAACTCGAACCGCAGGGTGGGATGGCAATCCCAATGATGCCACACAAATTGATGAGGAGGAGGCATGAGAAGGATTGATTGGGGTCCAATGAATGAGGCAGCCCCACATAATGGCAATGACTCAAATTCAGACCCCAATTCTAGTGCAGTGTTATCAGATGTTGATTATGGACAACTGCAAATTTTCTATGTTCTTGTCATTTTGTGATTGAAACATGCAGCATTTCAATATTTTGTTGTAATCTTTGTATAATATATATGCACATTGACTATGAAAGCAACTAAATTTTGTTAATTTGTTTGTCAACTCTCATCTGAAATATCAATTCAACTTTAACGTCATGTATAAAGGTTCTATAATGTATATGATAAATGTCTTATCCATGAAATCATACGATTAAGTGAAATTTTCTATATTTTTTTTTTTTTTCTATTTTTTTATTTTCTAACAATGACCTTGCAAAAAATCCATTTCAGAAACACATCCACCTGTCCCTGTCCCAGAAACTTTGTGTAACAAAGGCTGTAGCTCATAAACAAAAAAAATCCATAAAGTGAAATGATAACACAAAAAAAATGTCTAAATAACATATGGTCACAAAATTGCCTACATTTTTCCATTTCTTAAAAGGGTCCAAGGATAATGTTCCAAACTAATGTTTACCACAGCACACCACTACTCCAATCATGTGAATCCTTTTATAGGACGGATGCATGCAAAACACCTCCAACAAAAGCGTTTGACAAGAAAAGAATGATGTTCAATGCTGTTAGTGCATTGGAAGTTTTTATTAAA
The DNA here is from genome assembly GCF_030272615.1 of Cryptomeria japonica. Taxonomy (NCBI): domain Eukaryota; kingdom Viridiplantae; phylum Streptophyta; class Pinopsida; order Cupressales; family Cupressaceae; genus Cryptomeria; species Cryptomeria japonica. The sequence goes on from NC_081409.1 coordinate 130,312,127, forward strand.
ATGCAAAAACCTAAGATCAAAGACATGAGTGCAGCTTCCTGCTAACTAATCCATTTAATCCTCACTGATATTTACAAACATGCCTGACATTGGACTGCAAAAAGTACTGAGTTGTTGTTTTTATAAATAAGAGAAAAAATGTACAAATCTTAAGTGGCATAAACACAAATTGATAATTATTCCAACCAACATGCTTTTAAGAAAGGAATATAGCACAATATGGTAGAAATGATCACATATGATGCCCATGTAAAATAACCAGATAAACTTCACTGAAAGAACCTACTTCAGGGAGGTAAAACTTTAATCTCACAAGTTTGTTAATTACCTTGGATGATGAATAAATACTTGAAGCAAAAATAAACTAGATGTAAATATCATGTACTACAAAACTATATCAACATTCCATAAAATGTAGAAAGGAAGCCACTTGGCAGTTAAATTGAGTGCAATAAAGAGGAATGTAGTTAATTGTAAGCATCTTATATTTGATATGGTCATGGAAAGAAGTGAAAGTAAGATCAAAATGAAGAATATTGAATGAAATAATTGAATACCTCCTCAAGAACCGCTTTCACATGTCGAAGTTTTTCTGCATGCTCAAGGTCCTCAGCATCACTATCACTCTCCCTTCCAGACCTGAAAAGGGTTTAAGAAAAAAAACTTAAATAAAAATCACAGATGAAGATTCGTTAGAACCAAAACTTAAATACATCTCATAGACCAAAAACATACACTTCATCACATTTTTATTCTCACAAATGAAAAGAATGAAGTATTAATTGGATAATTAATTGTTACTTGCTATAACTTTCTAAAATTCTCAATCTTTTGGAGAAAAGAAAATATAACAAAAAAAGACTTTTAATAGGATTAATTTATTAAAGGACATAAGCTAAAGGAGAAAGAAATCATATTGAAGTCCACAAGTGACCAATATAGGTCAAGGGGACTTGGAAATATAATTTCCAATTGATGATAACTAGTAAGAGGGATCCAGAAGAGGCTCCAAAGAAACTACAAGTAGAAGATGTCTAAAAGAAAAATCAAAGTCAAAAGGTAGACAAGCATTTTAATGAACAAAAAGGAGGGATCAACTAGGCATAGGGAAATCCTAGTCCTATAAAATGGGAGAGACCCTGTGAGACAACTAAGACAACTATAAATAGTAAAGAATAGTCCAAATGTCCAAGAGAAAGAACAAATTGGCAAATAAAATAGACTTTAAAGATGTTGGAATGGCAAAATCGAAGAACTAAATCCAATTTGTATCACTAGAAGAAGAGCCAACAACACAATAACAAATAACTATTAAGGCATTGATAAAAGATCTAATGATGTCCCCCATAGATTGGTATAGACTAAGAGGTCTTGGTCACATGACCTTGGGGACCACAACAAGCATCAAACCAAAACATTTTTGAATCCCTCCCATTGCATATGTCCCTCCACAATTGAAGGTATCTAATACAAGAAGTACAAAAGAAACTAACAATACATACCTAATTATGAGACACTAATTGGGAGTGAGACACAATAGGAACATCATCACTCAACTGATGCCTTGGTTGAGAGGTGGGGTGCCCTAGTCCATGCATGTGCAGGGATATGTGGAAGCACGACATCTCACTAGTATATTATCAAAGATGTGAAAATTTGTTGGATATTTGCACCCCTATCGTAAACGATTGACAAAATGGTATAAAGAAACCTAAGATAATGAGATACAAAAATAGTCAACAGTATTTGTCAAATATATCTAAGAACATTGACAAAAGTAAATGGAACAATATGCATAAACAAGATTACAAGACACCAAGACTTACACAAGGAACCTTTACGACATAAAATACATCACCAAAAGACAATAAACATTACATAATTCAGAATCAAACGATTCAATACAAATCTTTTATACACCCTCAATCTATAGCATACTTCTTCTACAATCACTAATTTCTCACACCAGCGATATTTGTCTAAATGCTAGTGTAATGTCCCTTTCTCATCTATAGACTGCTCGATGGGTCTTTAGCCTATTCTAGAAACCTGTAGGCTAATCAGAGACTAAATTAGGGTTTCCATCTTCAAGGTGGATTTCAGAGGGGTGGGTTGCCAAGAGTGCAAGGGAAAGATTGCATATATGTAGTTGTGGACAGATTGACTAAGTTTGCACATTTCTTTGCCATTACTAGCTCATTTACAATGGCTCAAGTTGTTGATCTCTTCTTCAAAGAAGTGTTTAGATTGCATGGTTTGCCGAAAACCATTGTGAGTGACAGGGACAACAAATTTCTAAGCATCTTTTGGCAGGAGATTTTTAGATTGAGTGGCACAGTACTCATTCCTAGCACCAGTTATCACCCTCAGACTGATGGACAAACTGAGGTTGTGAACAAGTGGTTAGAAGGTTATCTCAGAAATTATGTGTCAGGGCAATAGAAGGCTTGGGTGAGATGGCTTCATTTGGGAGAGTATTGTTAAAACTCTTCCTATCACATGTCGATTAGGATGTCTCCTTTCACAGCCCTGTATGGATGAGAGGCACCTAGTTTTGCTGATTTGACTTTTGGAGATAGTAGAGCCCCACAAGCGAGGGATATGTCGCAACAAAGTCAAGACATTCTAAGATCTTTGAAGGACAACATTCAGCATGCACAGAACCAGCAAAAGATGTATGCTGATTGGCAGTGAGTAGAGCGCACTTTTGAGGTTGGAATATGGTCTACTTGAGGCTCCAGCCTTACCAACAGTCCACTCTAAAGAAGAGTGGAGCAAAGAAGCTCAAGCCCTATTTTTATGGACCATTCAAAGTCACCAGGAGGGTCGGGGAAGTGGCTTATGAGTTGGAGTTACCTAAGAACAGTAAGATACACAATGTTTTCCATGTGCCATGCCTCAAGAAGGCACTTGGGCACAATGTGGTAGCTTCATCAGATTTACCTCCTTTGGATGGGGAGGGGCAGTTAGTTCTAATTCCGGAGGCCATCATTGACTCCAAGGAATGCTCTTTGAGGAGAAGGACTCTTAAAGAGTACTTGGTTAAATGAAAGAACCTATCGATTGAGGATGCGACTTGGGAGAATGATCAGATTTTGCAACATCCAACCTTGCGATTGCTCGAGGACAAGCAATCTTGGGGAGGGCGGACTGTAATGTCCCCTTCTCAGCTCTAGACTATTAGATGGATCTTTAGCCTATTCTGGAAACTCGTAGGGTAATCAGAGACTAAATTAGGGTTTCCATCTTCAAGGTAGATTTCAAAGGGGTGTTCGTACGAGTTTAGTAGTTTTCTCTCTAGTTCTTTTTGGGTTTTCAAAGAGCTTCAAAATGGTGTGACATGCATTTCCATCAGAGGAGATTTTTGAACTTACTATTTTTAGTAAGTTACGACGGCTACCCGGATTGTGCTTAAAAGGTGTTTGAAGTCACTTACTATTTTTAGTAGTATGCTATTTTCAGTGAGTACTATTTTTAGTAGTATGATGCAACACTTGGTTTCTATTTCTAGCAGTCCAGTTTGAGGGGTGGTTTATTCAAGTTTCTTGGAGTTCATTTCTGGAAGGTAATAACTAAAGTGATTTTATAATTTCAAGTTGCTTTTTGACCCCCATGCCTAGGCTCAATGACTTTAAGTTGTTCTTAAAAGATGTTCCCATGTGGTCATCCAAGTTGGGAATTATTAATAAATTTTGAGTTATTGCTGTTTTTTACAAAACTTTAGTCATTGCTTCTTCCTTTTTTTTTCGTCTTTTATCAACAGCTTACTGTATGCCACAATTTGTCTTATATAAGACATTTCAGTCTTATGTGGCTTTTCGCTGTCCTTTTTGTTTTTGCTTGTAAATAAGACAATGAATTTTGTCTTTTTCTGTTTTAGTCTTAGTATCAATAACATAAATTATAATCAGACTGAGTTTGTAATATATGCTCAGACTGAGACTGAGATTTTAATTTTTGTGCATTACTTATTTAATGAAGTAAACCACCCTTAATACTTTGACATTGATTTCTTTTTACCTTCTTTAACATTAATGACATAATGACATAATGTAAGGCATAACTACAGTATGTAATGTAAAACATAATAATCCAAATCAAATGTGCGAGAATTATCCAATATGTTCATCAATCTCCATGACTACAACAGAAAATTCCTTTGAAATCAATGACAATATTTCCAGCATAAACTATATATAGATTACATATGAATCTCTTCTAGAGGGTTTCTCAAAAAGGAACTCTAGTTTTAGATGTATGGCATACACCTCTAATGCACACCTGCAGCATTTGCAGACAGCCTATCCAGATGGATTGTACCTCTCAAGTTCATGGCAAATTAGATGGATGTATCTATTCTGTCAGATTAAAGGAGACTACTCCAGCCTTGCATTCTAAACTCATGTATTTTAAATTTATAATCAATGTAAGACAATATTCTTCACAAATTTGTTATGTCTTTGATTTAGTTCAGCCATGGAATTAAAAATTTGCTTCCATATTTCATGCTTTCCGTTGTAAGTAAGCCTACGTCCATAGCTTTTCCTATATGCAAACTCATCCTCCAACTCTCAGACTGAAATCAGATCACTAATTATACCAAGATTCCATGAATTATAACCTACAACAACAATATCTTGGATCACAAAAGGATCAAAAGCAGAAAATATTCTAGTTTGAGCTAATCTAAATTCTCTCGACCATCAGAAATCTCTTGGTTTACAACTATATCCACATCTCCAAAACAACCCAAAAGGGTTTATTTATAGGAAAGAAAGGGTAGATGAGTCAACCAAAAGACAGGGTAACACCGTCAATGCAATCAGAGAAAAAGAAAGCCATTTTACGTGTTGGATGGGTCAAGTTCAACGGTGATCAATCCTGTCACATGTTCTCTATTCGATCAGAGACCAGTTCAACGACAATAAAACTTGTAAGACAAATTTTGCCACAGCTAAAACTATCGCTAAACCCTAGTCTTCCAACTTGCACAGATCAAAACTTTTTTACATACAAAATCAAAACAAGGTGCTGTTTTTATTTTATTTTTTTAAATTACATAATTTTTCCAAAGGATCCAAATATGTAAAAGCATCACACTTTCAATAAATCTCTTCAGCTGTTTTTGACCCTGGAAGAAAATTGCACTTCCATGCTCCCAGCAGTCCAACTGTATTTGTATGTTTGTCCGATAATTTTGAGATCAACTGGGTACGTCCTCTTTGCATTCTCAAAATGCCCCAAAGTTCCTAACAACCACCTAAGGCAGTGAACACCTAATGAAACACTAAAAATATGGACTGTATCACTGACAAAAGATAAAAGCAAGCTAAAGACTGCACAAAATTGACCATTCACAGTGTTTTAGAATATTAATTTGTGCTTTGTGTATATAAATTTCCAGGGTAAGTTTCAGCAATGTGAAAACAGCACAAGAATTCTTTATGTAGCTCTCATTCATACCTTGCACGTGGAACCAGCATCCGTGTTGCATCTAAAAGATCCTGCAACTGCACAGCACTCTTAAGCTTTGTCTGCAGTAAATAGGATAGCAAAAGTGTTGCTTAATGTTTCCAAAAAACAGCTGCAAAAGATAAATTAAATGTTGTGCATATGCAACATGGCAAATTAAATTGGTGCCAGGTTCGAACAGAAAAGTGTCCATTACCTCTGCACGAGGCTTTCCACCATTGTATTTGAGCATCAAATTTAAAAGCTTCTCTTGAGTGACTTTTAGCTTCACCTTTTGCTTAGGTGTACGATCACCACTGAAAAAATAATAAGTACTTTTCAGCAAACCAAAAAGCAACATAATATAAATAGGTCCTTGCAATACTTCCTTGGTTACAAAATGAAATTATGAGTGCGAGACCATCTTACTGGCGCATAACAGCAATAACACAACGTAATTCTTCAGATTGCCCAAAAGTGCCAATAATGGCAGAACTGCCTTGTCGAGTTAACCCAGAAGGCTGAGTTGGTTCTGTGGCCTTCCAAGGAAGTGATGGAGGAATTGTCGAAGAAAGATGAGGTGCTTTAGCCTCTAAGAACATCTTGCGTAAGACGCATGCAGCATCATCATAATATCTATATGATAAAGATGTTAGCAACATGCAAGATCAGAGAAGGAAAGACAAAAACTCTTATTAGATAATATTTACAATCTTAAGATACACATAAAGGGTGTTTTGCATAAAAAGAACAGCATGATAGTCTGTGTAATGAAGCCCATCAGAGATAAATTGAAAAACATTTACTTGTAAGAATTCTTTACAAAGCTCCAACCATTCACATCACAGACATAAGATCTTCCCTGAGAACGCAAAAGATCAAATCCACACACCTGAGATATTGGAACAAAAGGATTAGTGTCTTAATTCATATAACAAGATGAACAAAACAATTCTCTTTAAAAAAGAATAGTATTTGTAGGCACCAAATTTGTAATGCATATGCATTCCCTATGCTTTAAGCACATTAATAATTTACTGCTTAACAAGTTTGTTTCTAGGTGGAGAGGATTCTACCGAACATTGTTGTGTTTAGAGTAAAGAGCATGTTAGCCTAGGCCAGCAATTTCTTTAGTAGCATATCTTTGCCAATTGACAAATTTTCAAATTGGGACCTTCATTTTTTGACAACCAAATAATTTGTAACAAGGCCCAAATTGCCAAGATTTTACCAAAAATCAGTTCAATGGTTGTAAAATAGACTCTCAAGTGTTTATCAATTGGATACATTTGATGGTTTTCACCACAGTAATCTATGTAAGATCCACAGCTATTTGCCCATCATTTATGAAACACATTTGAATTACACATAAATTCACCACCATTATTAACAACCCATAATACATATGGGGCCATATGTGCCATTACCATTAAAATTCATCAGATTATTGGAGCCTTATTTGCAATGAAATCTCCCACCATGCTATAGATTTTGGTCCTATTCACCATTACCATTAAAAATTTAAAAGTAAGCATTGGTTTTTGGGCCATATTCACCATGAAATCACTACCCATGCTTTGGAGCCTAGTCCTATTGCCCCATATTCACATCCATCAATTTAGAATTTGGCAGGAATTGACATAATTAAATTCATATAAATACCATATATACTCTCCAATAATAACTTTACATGCTTACTGTTTTCAGCATCCTTTCTATGATTTCTTCTTTGCCTAATGCTCTCTTGCTAGCTGTAATTCTATTTTAATATTTAATAGTCTATTATGAAATATAACATGTTGATCATGGATTTAATTTGATCATCATAATTCTTTGGTGGTCATTGTTGCAGGCTAAAGAGTAGAACTAACTTGAAGATTCTTGACTATCTAACCAACACAAGATTGCAACCAAATCACATTACAAACATTAGTGAGTATTTGACAAGAAAGTCATTATTTTCTATTGCTCTACAATTCCTTCAATTTGTTTAGAGACAATATTGAATCTTTTAAGCCATTAATGCTGACCTAAAACTTTTGTAAAACAAATAAATTCATGATATTTTTGGGGTTTTTTAATAATAATTTATATTTACTTGGGTTCATGCATTAACAAATTTAATTACTAAGTTGCCAAATCGGGTATAAGTATGGTACGGGTAGGGGAGTACAGAATGCTGATATGGCATGAAAAATTTAGAGGGCTGGGTACCTTTGGGTGCATCCATACAAAAAAATATAAAAAATTATATATATAGTATAATTGAACATATACAAAATAAATTAAAAATAAACATATTAATATTTAAAATTTAAAAGCTTAATTATTCAACTATTTTAAATTATAAATGTTCAAAACTATGATTTCATATACAATTTAATATTTAATATATTACAAATATAAATTAAACTTCATATATATTATATACTATATAACAACTAATAATACAATAGTAATAATTAATTATTACTACCTAAGTATTGTTACATTCACAATATTAATAAATATTGTTGAACATTCTGAATATTTAATCCATTTCAATAGTAAGCAACTCGCCTGCTTTTCGAATGAGATTGAATAGAGGCACGAAACAATTTATCCATCTCCCAAACATTCCAAATGAACAACACAATTTATGCAAATAAGAAACTGACCATTCTAGCATACAAGCAATCTGTTTAAGAAATGTTGATGGCATTGAAGGCAAAAAATTCGGTTAGATTTCATTCAGGATATTACAGTGGTCTTAGAGCTTTGAACATGCCAACCTGTCAGATTAGGAGTTGCAGTAGATGGTCAATCAGGCAAAGATGAAGTCCTTTGAAGAAATTTTTTGGGAATGTCTGATTAAAATGCAGTAAAGTGTTCAAAATTATGGTAAAAACTTAACAAAATTGTTGGAGCATCCTGAGTTGTCAGCATAGTTACCAAGAGACCCGTCTCCTACCCCTAGAGACACATACCGGAGATGGAAACACATCTCCGGTACCGATGATGTCTCCCGAAACTTCTTGATGCATAGGGTGCTTTTGGCTGCCGTCTCCTCTCATCTCTAAAGTCTCCCAACAAAAAATTGATGTCTCCTACTAGAAAATTTAGGGCAAAATGCAATAAAAAGGCAAAAAAAAAACGCAAATAAATAAGATAAGCTTGCAGCAAAGCAAAGTTGTAGGGAAGTGACTAATAAGAAAACCGTTTCACAGGAAGACAAAAATCCATGAGAAGTTATAGTGATTGGATCTATTGACAGTGTAGACTTTTTGAGGGGACTGAATTCTTATCATTGTAATAGTCTAAGAGAAATTGCCTTCGCTATTTAGCTGACAATATTGAGTGTGCTCAACATCTATATTACCTTACTCTGACCAAACAAATTAGATTGGCTATGGTATCAGCAGTATAAGCAATTTTAATTTCAATTTTTGTTAATGTTAAACTTTACCACTGTTCTTGTTTTCAAAGTTCTCTGTCATGATATCTTTTGAAAATTATTAAATTATATTTAAAAAAAAAATTGGCATCTGTCTCCTATTTTTGAAAATTAGTTGTACCAGTCCCCATAACAGTCTTCGGAGTCACCAAGTACCCCCGTCTCCTGGTAACCTTGGTTTTCAGTTATAAGGACGCAAGAAACAAACAAAAAGAATTCTTCAAATGTAAGAAATCAAGCAGTCAACAGAAATGAACTCATAAGACAAAACATTTGCTATTCATGCAAAAGGAATTGGGAGCCTAATCACCAATGCACGAATACCAATAAATTTCTACCATCATTTCAGGAAGCTTGCAGAGAAATACAGTAAGACGAAAATATTTTTGATTCTGAGGATAAAAATGATTCTTCATATGTTACTTCTATTACAAATGAGTTCATAGATGAGATTATAGAATCAAATTTTGCTAAGTCAGCGAAGGAAGTTTGGAGAAACAAAGAACAGTCAGAACAACAAGTTGGTGACTAATCAGACTTTCATGATGTCTCCATTACAGCTAATGAAACACTTTCCTCTAAACTAGCCATGAACAAGGAGCCAAGAAAGCTAACGCATAGTGTTGAACATGTGGAGAGGACTCTATTGTAGTATGACCAGTGGATGGAGAAAGCTAAGCATGACAAGATGATAGTTGATCAAGCAAGAGAGAACTTGCAGCGAAGGCATGGACACATGGGTTCACAAGATAGACAAGAGATAAGTTTTTCAGATTGAGTTATGTCATTCCGATATTGCATTGGGAGTCCAACGAATGCACTCACATGATCAACACAATCAGAAATTTCAACAGATTTGAAGGCTTTGGCAAACGATGCACCAAAGGTAGCAAGTGTGAAGAGATTGGGTGTTGGATGTCAAGAGGTTGCATGGGCAACCTACTCTTATGAATCTTTCAAATTTTCTTCCCTAGAGGACATGTTGACTCATGAGGTTGGCATTCGTATATCAATCTCACCAGAACAAGACCTCAAAGATGACAAAGAAGGTATACTTAATTCTCTTTCTGGTTCATGGTGTAGATTTTAAGCCTTAGGTATGTGTTGACGTGTATTTTGTACACTGCCTAACACAGAATAAAAAACCCAAGGGTACCTTATCCTCTCTTGAATAAAGCCTCTGATTGCTGAAGATGTCGCGAAGAAGGATCAATCAGGGTGACTCCAAGGTTCTGTAATGTAGGGTCTCTACGTGTGGATAAGCACCAGTGGTCGTTGTGAATGCTGTTTCATCAAGGGGCCTTACGTTTCCGTACAGGAACAAGATTTCCTAAAACTAACAAGTTCTCAAAAATATCAAAAGGTAGAGTTTGCGAGGGATGAATTCTAATCTAATCCTAAGAGTGATTCAATGTAGGCTAGCTTTGGTAGGATTCGACCAATTTCAGTATTGCCAAGGAATTACAACTCTACTGAGATTGATGCGATCTTCTAAGGTGATTATTGATTTTCAAATCATCAAGAATCATAGACACTACCATGAAGGTACATATCAATAGTTCAATGATGATTGAAGGTTTAAGTAATCCAAATATCTCCAGTTGACCACACAAGGCGTTCTTACAATCAGCAAGAAGCTAGTGGTTTGGAACGTGAATCTCACCAAAGATCAAGCTCAACACTTAGTCCTTCAAATTTAAATACTACTTCGACCAAGAATGATTCAAGAAAGTAAGCAACCATGAAAGTAGCCACAAGAATTGCAATAAAACACCATAACTTCAATATTTTATTGATCTCAAAGCCAAAAATAGACAACAATTGCTCAAAATTCTCTCTTCAAAACTCAATCTTGCTACAAGATAACTTTCTTCTCTCCAAAAGCTCTAATTCTATTCTGCTATTCTCTATCTATATTCTAATTTTTAATTCCAAAATGAAAATGAATGAGGGTATATATAGCATCCTCAATTACAATGAACGGCCCAGATCAAAAGAAGATCAATGGCTGAGATTTTGACACCTAAACCCTAATTAGGGTTTTATTACAAAAAGTTCCCCTTTTATTGAACAATATTAAATGCATAGCCAAATATTTAATTGGCACAAAAATCTAGGAAACATAGACCAATGATAATTAAGGTGCCACATCATCTATAACAACCTCTCTTCTAGAACCTTGTTCCCTTTCCAATGCTCCTTCTTAGCATATGCAGTGAATCTAGACACAATTCCTTCGATCTCAGCAATAGGAATCTCTGGAAGATTCCTCATTCGTTCCTCCAAGTGGATGACCTGATCGAAAGCCTTGAGAAGAGCTGCATCCCATCCAGGCTCGAGTTCCTTGATTTTCTCAATCAGGAGCATAGTAGCGAACATTTGATCTCTTTGCTCATCTGTGATAACATTCTCATCTTTGCAAAAGATGACCTTGACCTTCTCCTCCAACTCTTGAAGATTCACATCTGTCTCATCCTCAATCCTTCTACCAAGAATAGAACATAACACCTCAAACACCTTGTCCTGGATTGGATGGATGACCTCCTCAACTTGATTGCATTTGGTACTGATGTCTTCGAAAAGAACTTCCTTCATCTAGAGTAGAGTTGACCAGTGGATGCTCCCGCCTTTGGGGTCGCCATCTTGACACCTACACAACATTTCATAATGAGTAATATATTTTGCAATTTAAACATATAGAGTAGAAAGGAGATTCAAAGATTTCAATTAGGAAACTTCATGATAAATCTTTGAATTATCATTTCCTAAAATAGACTACGTAATTTGAAATTAAAAATTTCAACATTTGAACAAGGGAGATCTAGCCATACCTCTTCTTGAGAACTAACTCTAAAAAACGATGCAAAATAAGGAAATTCGCTAGGAAAAAGGTAGATCGAAGTCTTTTAGCAAAATGCGCTTCCTTTATCAACTTCACCACCTTTAGTCTTCAACGCCTTGAGGAAAATTCGCTCCACCTCTAACCTTCAATAAAATTCGCTCCTCTTAAATAAAACTTCGCACTCCTTCTTGTTCTTCCAAATCGCACTTTGAATGAATGGATAAATGATGGATTAACATCGCTCAAAATACCTCTCTTATATAGGCGCTCACCACCTCAATTTCCCATAGGCCGACTTGGAAAATAGGCCAGAAATAAATAAAAATTAAATAAAAGAAGAGGCCGACTTTGCAAAAAAACATTAAAAAGATACCTTAAGCGCTCCATTTTTGAATTTAATTTAATAATAATTAATTTTAAATGCCTTTATAATTAAAAATTTCAATTTTTTAAAGGCTTAAATTAATTATTAAATATCAACGCACCTTTATTAAATGCCAACTTAATTAGAATATTCCAAGGTTTTAGCGAATTTGGCATTTAATATGAGTTTTTCAAGGTACGTGCTCAAGCATGGGAAAATAGTAGACATGAATAACATCGCTCTGGTCCCTTGGAGAGGGACAGGAGCGCCCATACATTTTAGACCTCGCATTTCTAGTTTTTTTATGTTCAACATCCCATCCTTGACGTTCAAAATGGCACTCTTGCTTGGAATTTTGAGTTTAATTCATGTGACCTTTGGAAGGAGCTTGCTTTAAAACATTTTCGCCCTGGTCCCTTGGTGAGGGACAGGAGCGATCCCACCTTTTGTCCTTGGACTTCATTTTCCAAATTACCAATTCATGATGTGAGGTAGGCAATGATCATTATTGCTCGTTCTATGCATGCTTAACTTGTTTCTCCAAGGCAACATAGACTCTCCAAAGATATTCGCCCTGGTCCTCCAGTGAAGGACAGGAGCGATTTTGTTCTTGAGCCTAGGATTGTTGATTTTTTGGGGTCAATTCCCTGTTCATCGTCCTTCGAAAGACATTTCCCATCTTGTATCACCTTGCCTTGACGTGGTCTTGGAAGGAAAATGGTTGATTCTATAGAAATCGCCCTGGTCCTTCAGTGAAGGACAAGAGCGATTTTTAGTCCATAGCATAAATTCTTAACCATATCAATATCTAATTACCTCCAAGGCGTAAAACATCATCCCTTATTCCATCTTGAGTCTTTGAAACGAAAGTAGCATTCCAAAATGTTAGGCTTTTAGGCAAATTTGAAGATTTCGCTCTGGTCCCTTGGTGAGGGACAGGAGCGCCTTAGCCAATTTTCATTAAGTTTTGTGGTCCTTGCAACTTCATTCTTCCTTGAAGCCCTTTAAATATCATCGCCATCTTGTGCCTTGGCCTCGATTCGTCCAAATTTGGAGGGGAAGACTAGATAATGTGCTTTTCGCCCTAGTCCCTTGGAGAGGGACAGGAGCGCCTTGGCCATTATGAGCTCACTTGTATTTTGCTAACTTTCAAATTATCTTCAATGGAGTGATTACGCCTTCTTTCCTTCATCTCAAACTTGAAACTCGCTTTACCTTTGCCAAGAATTTGTCTCTTGAGAAAATCGCTCTGGTCCCTTGGAGAGGGACAGGAGCTTCCTTTGAAAATCGCTCTGGTCCCTTGGAGAGGGACAGGAGCACCTATTGCAACTTGGGTTGATTTTCTCCTTTGTAGGCCACTCAAGTTATATTCAACGAATAATACATACTTCTCTTGACCTCCTCAAATCGCAAAATCACTTAAATCTTATGAGGACAATGCAAATTAGGAACTCAAGCTCCGGTCCTTCAGTGAGGGACAGGAGCGCCTTTTGTCCTCAAGGCCAAATCATTACAATTTTCATCTCAAATTTCCTTTGCTGGGAAAGATACCATCCTTTTACAAGCTATGAACAAGAGCCCAAGTCTAGGAAAGGTCCCAGAAGGTGTGTGTGGAGAAAATCGCTCTGGTCCCTTGGAGAGGGACAGGAGCGAACTTGTCTTTTAGACAAAGAGTTCAACCCTTCACTGCTTTTTGACTAAGTCTGGATATTCAATTACGCTCACTTCATCCTTCCTTGTGCCTTCGACGCTCAATTTTGACGAATCAAAGCCAAGAATGACCCTGATAAGCCATTTCGCCTTGGTCCTTCAGTGAAGGACAGGAGCGATTTTGTCTTAATCATTCAAAATCATCATCTTCGAGTCTTCAAAATCTTCAAAATCTTCAATTTACGTCCAATTATATCCCCTGGCGACCCTGCATAAAACCATTAAAACAAGTCAGTAACCAAGATGCACCAAATATCAATTTCGCCTTGGTCCCTGGGAGAGGGACAGGGGTGATTTCTCCTTTTCAAGCTAAAATATCCACGGTTTAAATCTTCAAATCACTTCATCATGCAGAGTTAGGTCATCTTTAAGGCCAGGGTCAGTCATCTTGCTTCCAAAAATTTGGTCAAAATTTACCCAAACAAAAATGCACAATTCCATCATTAAAATGCTAACATTTAGACAAAATTTGAATTTGCCCTCAAAATCCTGACTGGACCTAAGACAACCCTAACTTCAGTAATCAATCTTCAGGAGGATGCGTAATAACCTTCAAAATTTGACTAGACTCGGTTTGAAAATATCCAATAGAAACCCCTAAGGCTTAACCCTAGTCCAGACAACTCACTCACTTAATCAAAACCCTAAAAGCAGAGAGAAGAACAGGCAAAACAAAAGCAAAAAGAGGGGGTCCCCATTTGTATGGGGCGATGTGTGAAATGGTCACAACAGTGTGTTAATCAGATCTAGATAATTAATTATGCCCTAGTTTGTAATCAGATTTGCAGTATTTTATTAGACCAACATAAATTAAATATGCCCTAGATTGTAATCAGATTTGCAGTATTTAATAAGCCAACATAAATCAGAAATAAAACAGTAGACAACAAGCATACCCTGGGAAAACCTCTAATGAGGAAAAACCCAGCATGAAAGACCCACAGGTCAGATTATATATTCTCCTCTTAAAATGCACAATTACAATACTTAGCTCTTCTATCAGATCTGATCTATTTGTGTAGCAGATCTGCTCTTTCTATGTCCTTCAAGTTGCACAACACCACCTAGGTCATCTTGCACAAATTCGCATAAGTCTGGATAAATTCACCTTCTTCCTTATTAATTCGCACTTGATGAGCAGAGCTGTTTTCTCATTCGCATATGTGAAAAATGAAATGAATGTATGTTGACTTGATGTGTATTTTGCATAGCGTGGTATAGGATTGAGCATAGGAATGGGTCACATTACCCTAGGATAGGACCCGGTCCTAAAGGGGGTTCGGATGTTGCCTTAAGGCAATCCGAACCCATATAACCCTAGTTACAATCAACACATGGTATGATGAATTCGGATTTTCAGATTTAGTATGGTGTCACAAATGAGTTTTCAGTTGCATGACCACATCAGCATCGATGATATCTATGTAATTAAGTTTTGTGATTCTAATATTGTGTTGGAGTTCAGCAATTTCTTGCTCAAAACAAATAGGATTTTCAACAAGGAGTATTGATAGCTTTGTTGGAGTGAGCAACAAAGATGACAATGGTTAAGAATTTGGATGTTGTGGCTATATGCACACATGATGAGGTTGCAGGGGCAGCCTATCCTTATGAATTTTCCCAATTTTGTTCCATGGATGATGTGTTGAATCATGGAATCAGCATATGTAAGAGAGATTTGAGTGCATGAGACTGTCTCCTCAACATTTGGAATTCGATTACTGATGAGATATATGCAGAGAATGATTTCCAAACTTGGGATCCAGGGATTTGCATGATTGATGGAGTACTTAACAAAATAACGCAAATGGATAGTGTTGCAAATTTCAGTTATATCAGTGTGGCGCAAATGGATTATTGGTATAGTATTCGTGATATTGATCTAGGATCCTAGTATTTTGTTTTGCCATACAGGTGCAGATGGCAGTTCGTTTGGTAAACAGGTGCCGATTGCTTAAGGGCAAGCAATCTCTGGGCTGGAGGACTTGTAATGTCCCCTTTTGGACAAGTTGGCGAAATTCAACATTCATTGATTAGTATAGGCTAAAGTGGATCAAAAAGGTATTTAATTAAATAATATGATTATGCTAAGTTACTGGGTTTGGCAGCTGGAGCCCGGATGCTGGTCCGGATTTGTGTCGGGTCCAGAATCGCATCGGGTCCAAATTCGGGTTCACTACGGCAGCAAAGTAGAAAGCACCCAGGTCGACTAAACAACTGACTAGCAAAATGATGGCCAATTAAAAAGTTTCATCGAGAGGTATGAGAATAGCTATTGAGCTCTTTGGGGCATTATTATGAAACCAATTCCGAATGAATGTCATCATTAAAGAGGAATAACGACAAAATACTAGGACACTCTAGTTACGGCGAAGTCATTCTTACCTACTAAGAAAAGGCTTTGGAAAATTCTAAATTAACAATCCATGATTTTGTGCAAGGCCATAAAGAAATTTGCGTCGAACATTTGGTAGCTTTCGTTGGGTTTTGGTTGAACTTTTCACATTTTTCTCGGATTTTGAAGACGTCTTGATAGGATGCCTTGCCACTCATAGCGTTTGTGGGTGGTTGCAACGAGAGAGGACACTGTTGACAATTAAATGCCAGAGGGTGGTTGCAACGAGAGAGGACACTGTTGACAATTAAATGCCAGAGGTTTTTATTATTATTTATTAAGTAACAAATTTAAATTTAAATTTTCTAGTGTATCTTTCTTATAATATTATCAAATTTAACAATATTATTTTTTTTATACATTATAATTTAGTAAGTGTAAAACATTTATATTAATTTTAAATTTCATATAATATTATTTTATTTTAATAAATGATACATTTGACTATTTTATTTTGTAATATAATTTAATTATATATATACACTAACGAACCCAAACCCCTTTCAAATTTTTGCCAAACCTGCGAACCAAGTTCTCGAACCCGAACCTATGCGCGAACCCAAACTGGCAATTTAGAGATTAAGTAAAATGTTATATTAAATAAAATTACACTAGAAAATTAAGATTAATTAAAATCAATTAATCACAATAACTGTACAGGAACTACAAAATGATATTATAAAAGAAAGGTTTTCGAGAGGAGAGGAGAGGAGAAATTATTTTTATCAAAGAACATTGGAGAGCTTCGCTTTCAAGAACTTGTGGATGGAAACCCTCGAGATTTTGGATATTGGAAATTGGACAAAACCCTGATTTCTAGTTGGAGATACCAACTAGGTATTTCACATTTAATCTACAGGAAGTTTGAAATAATGAATGTTAATTATTATTCATTGAGAAGGGTTTATTTTCAAAATAAAATATTATTTCTTGAATAAAGGAGATTATAGAAGTAATACTATCATTTTCAAAATTAATACATTTTATTGCTAGAGCCTAGAACAATAAGTTTATTTGGAATGCATAAATTATTATTATTTTTAGAATATAAGTTACTTTGGCTGGAAAATATTTAAATATTGTTGGAGAATAAAGGAAGGTCAAGGTATCCTTAAGATAAATACTAATTTCCTAGGCATGCGAAAATTGGAGGTGTTGGTAGAGACAATTTGGAGAATGTGCTTTTCATCTAGTCTATGTATAAGAGGCAGCAGACTAATAATTGTTTGATGCTCTTGTTGTTCTTCTTGCACTGAAGAGAGGATGTTCTCTTGGATGGCAAAAGGTCATTTGCGAATCTGATTCACAAGTTGTTATGGATATGTTGAATAGGCAAAGAGTTGACCATGTTGATTGGCATTTGCCAATTGAGGGTAGACAGATTCTTAGTTAAGGGAGTCTTTGGAGTCGATTTCTTTTTGCTAGGTTCCTCGGGAGTGAAATAAGGCAGCAGACTATTTGGCTAAATGGGCTTTTGAGCAGTTGGATGGTCGGAATGTGGGAGAGTAGGGCCAATTGCCCCCACCAAAGTATGCTCAATTTCTTCAAAAGATTGTTATGGAGGATATGGGTTAGTTGTGGCCCATTGTTGTTGGTGCATGTCTTGCTCTCCTTTCTAGGCTTGTTGGCCCCCTGATTTCTAATTCTCTTGCTGACTTAATAAATTTTTACCCCTTTTTTCAAAGATAAAAAAGCATGGTCATGGTAAATAAAATTACATTGGCTACATTTGTGGTTCCCTACATTTTATATAGTGACATGAGAAATATTCGAAAATATGTGGACACATCCAGATAAATATATTAGAAGTTGAGATTCTTTGGATGGGAGAAATTAATATTTGTCGGAGGAATTAATTTAATATTTACAGCTTCTCTAGACTATGGGGTGGAATTTAGATCTCTTATTATTATCGGTCTTGAATGATTGATATATTCCATTCTTCTATTGGTTGCGACTTCTAGAGTTTGCATGAGGTTTTCATTGAGGCGGAACTATTATCTTTGTTATTGGTGTGAAGGCACAAATAATGGTGTGATCGGACCTTAGTCTAGGCGCATAACAAAAGAATGAAACCATGCAGATTTTCACTTCCATATTGGATCGAAAGGTAATATTTCATTGCCGGAATGAGTTGTTGAATTGGAGTCACATGGGGATTCTAGTTGAAAACTATTTATCAAAAAGTATGGGATTTATATCAAAGAAGCATTAATCGTTCGGGGAATTAATCGGCAGCAAACCAAAAGTATAAGATTTTTTGAAAAAATCGGAAAAAATGGGGAAAAAATCAGATTTATAAAAAAAAAAACGTAAAATTTTGAAGAAATATAGTCAAAAACTATATTTTTTAATATTGAAGGGCATTTCCATAACAGAGAGACATTGTAAAAAAACAAAATAGAGACTTCAAGACATGAATTGTAGAAAATAGATTTTTGTTGTTTATATTCATATCGCTAATTACATTGCACAAAACATATCTCTTTCTGATTGTGCTCAACTTCGGTGAAACCATGTTTGCCTCATACGGTAAATGATTAAATGCAGAAAGTAAATGCACAGAACATAATTGAAATATATTAAAGAACCAGTTTTTGTATTAATTCAACAGTCCATGTACATCAAGTGCTTATAACATTACACGACTATCATGATGATACTAAGAAGGAACGGTATGCAATATATAATACCCAAAGGGGTGCAACCAACTGTCGCGTCCAACTCCCTTCGGGACGACTAACTAACTAACTGTCATAACTCATTACCGACGACAACATAAACATAATATAATGATTATTCCCGGCAACATCATCCCCCCCAAGAAAAGAAGTTGTCTCCGGACGACTTAATACAAAATAGAGATGACATTAAACAGAACCAAGGTAGACAACTGCAGAAACGGCTGACGCCAGTTGAGCCCGGAACTTATACACCTGCTGCCTCCTCGCCTGAAAACCCTTTTCTGCTACCATCTGATGCTCAAGGGCGGATTTCTCCATTAGTGCTTCCTTTGACATCACAGTCCTCCTGTGCCTAAACCAAACTTGTCTGCAAAACACGCTTTTCAATCTCATCCTCCACCAACTGCTACGCAAATGATACTGTCTCCCTGGCCAATTTGTCCTCGATAACCACCCGTGCTCCCTCTCGGCATCCAACTCCTGGGTACGTTGAGCTAAGTCTCACGCTACTACTGCCCCCAACCTGGTGGTCAGCTCCTCCCGAGCCCTTTGTGCATCCACCAAGGCAACCTCACGTCCAGCCGAGACATACTCTGAGTTCCTCAAAGCGTACCATTCATGCCTGGAAGTGGCCACAACCTTCTGGCACAAAGGCTAGGAGACACCTCAAATCCTCCATCACACTCCCCAAAGGCTGATAACTGAACTGAATAACTCTCTAGTGCCGTATGACTTCGCGTGCCTACAATGCCTTCCCTCAGACTCTGTTTGTTCGCAACCTCCAAATCTATCTCCATCTACGGCTTATGGCTTCCCGCCAATGCTAAGCTTCAGTTTTCTTTCTCACAGTACGAGACAACCCAACACTTACCGTGACTTCTCTGATGCCTTCGCCCAACTCAAAAAGTGTATTGTAGCTCAAAAATAAACTGGGGGTCTGGGGTAGCGCCCCAGCAGGGTCGAGGGGCAACGCCCCTACGGGGTCTGGCGCGGCACATCATTTCTGTGATATTTTAAGATGCCAAAACCCTTCTTCTCCACTCTAATATTTTCAGTGTCCGGGCTCCAAACGTCATCGAATGATTTTAAATCTGGTTGTTTTTTTTTGTTTTTTTTCCACTATAATGTCCCCGATGGCACCTTCCACTGCAATATCCCCGATGGCACCCCTGCCATACAACCTCTCCGTATGGTCAACAACAACACTGACACCTCCAATCGTACGGCCACCTTCCCGTGCGGTCAACACCCCTCCACCGTACGGATCACCCCATACAGAATACACGACCAACCGTCTACCTTACACACCGTACGGGCCTCCTTCTACATGTCAAACGCTTAACTACCTCCTGGATGGCTGTGTATGGCTGCCTATGCCTTCCGTGTGCCTGCCCTATGCTTGCGTGGGCGCTGCATAGTTGGGCATTGTGTGTGCATTTTATGTTTGCGTTTGGGCGGGGCTGTTGTGTGTGCGTGTGTTTTATGTTTGCGTTTGGGCCGCTGCGTGTTTTATTGCTTGCGGCAGCGGTGGTATGCACCACACGGTGGTCCCACCCTCGGTGTCGCCACTGCACGGTGGTTTCCATCGTCGGTCTTTTCTTTTTTACTTTTTTCTTTTTTCTTTTTTTTTTCTTTTTTTTTTTTTTTGTCGTGCAGATCGTACAGGGTTTTTATTTTTTATTTTATTTTTTAATTCGGCTCGGGTTTCGTCCCTCTAGGATCGCCCTTTCTCGGTTTGCCTCGCCTGAGAGTCTCCCGCTTTGGTCCCGTGCCTCTTGAGTCGCCTACCCGGCCTCTCAGGTCCCCTTCCATCCTATCGGGTGGCCCTCCGGACTCTCGGGTGTCCTTCCAGCCTCTCGGGTCCCCTGCGTGCTTCTCATGGTAGGGTTTCAATTTGGACCCGTTGGTGGCAAGTCTACTTTCAATAGCCATCCGAAGACCTAGAACCACAAATTCTATAGGGACCACAGTCTCCTTCCCGTACATAAGAAGAAGAAGAATAATAAAGATTTTGAAGGCTACGGCCTTTCCACACAGGGTTCCAATCGTTGTCGACACAAATGATCTTGGAATTATCTACGTCACCCAGGTTTGGGGCGTCCCCCTTCAAATATTCTCTATATTCTGGCATGTACACCTCCTCTGTTACTTGCGCTAGTTCCTCTACTTCGAGCCTGTAGCTCTGGAACATTTCATAATCCTCCATCTGCCAGTGGAAGAGCCCGTTCAATGACCCTGTCTCATCCTCGGAGCACTCTCCTAGTTTGAGAATCCCTTCATCGTTGGGCTCCCTGTAGCCCCGTCCTTCGTTCCTCAGGTCGCCTTCTCCTTCACCCTTTGATTCCGAAGATGATGCCAGTTCCTCACTAACCAACTGTGTCTCGAGGTCTATGATAAACTTCCTTCCTCCATTCTCCATAGACAGAGTGTTCTTCTTCCAGTTGTGGGTGGCCTTGGCTGCCACCAGCCACCCTCTCCCTAAGATCGCATCATACCCTTTTTTCTTTAGTGGGATTACCACGAAGTCCAGTATGAAGGGTTGCACCCCGATGGTAACTTGTTGGCCCATCAGTGTCCCGATGGGTTTGATTCCATGTTGATCTGCTCCCAGCAAATTAAATGTAGATGGCCACAGCCTCAGCTTCCGCCAGGTTTCTTCTGGAAGAACATTCACTCCTGATCCACCATCGACGATGGTATCGGTTAGAACGGTGCCAAGGATACCCATCTCCACAATGGTCGGGTTCCTTCCAGTGTTAATTGCCAGCAGCATGGGGTCTATTGCAAACCCCTCAAGAACATCTGTGCAGTGGTTGGTATTGGTGCGTGGTTGGGAGAGATTATTCAGCAACGCCGTTCGTAATTGAGGCATCGTCTGGAGGAGGTCGTGT